>NC_068392.1:13585208-13900708 GCF_023724105.1 Carassius gibelio
TTAACTCAGGAACAGGGGCCCGCCATGGGCATAACTCGAGAACAGGGGCCTGCCGTGGGCTTAACTCTGGAACAGGGGCCCGCCATGGGCTTAACTCGGGAACAGGGCTTAACTCAGGAACAGGGGCCCACCATGGGTTTAACTCAGGAACAGGGGCCAGTCCTCGGCTTAACTCTGGAACAGGGCTTAACTCAAGAACAGGGGCTTGCCGTGGGCTTAACTCAGTAACAAGGCTTAACTCAGGAACAGGGGCCCGCCGTGGGCTTAACTCGGGAACAGGGCTTAACTCAGGAACAGGGGCTCGCTATGGGCTTAACTAGGGAACAGAGCTTAACTCAGAAACAGGGGCTCGCCATGGGTTTAACTCAGGAACATGGCTTAACTCAGGAACAGGGGCCCACCGTGGGCTTATCTCGGGAACACGGGCCCACCGTGGGCTTAACTCAGAAACAGGGCTTGACTCAGGAGCAGAGGCTTGCCATGGGCTTAACTTGGGAAAGGGGACCGTCGTGGGCTTAACTTGGGAACGACTATCATTTTGCATTATTGACACACTGTTTTTCTAATGAACGTTCAGTTGCTTTGACACAATATATTTTGTTTAAAGCGCTATATAAATAAAAATAAAGGTGACAGAAATATAAATGGTGGGGAAACAAGGCCCAAATGCCCTTAATCATCCATCACAATGAGAAAAACCAAATAATATATTTCTGATGTGCACCAAAAGATGTGTACTCGATGGCGCCGCAGATGGCTGCTTCAGTGCTTGGCTCTCCAGTGTTTGTTCTGTTTTAGTTTGTTTTTCCTGTTTTTTGTTTAACAAACACGATCAGTTTTACCAGGGATGAACTGCTGAACATACGGCAGAACACAACACAAGATCTTTTACCGGATTTAAATTATTCAGACGTTTTACTGAACGTTGTTATCGGAGGAGCGGCCGCGCTGATCAAGCGCTTCAGGACGCGCAGACGAGGGAAGCGAGCGGGAGAGCTCGTCAGACTCAGGAAGTGCGGATTTCGAACGCCGTTGCCTAGCATCCATCTTGCAAATCTCCGCTCTCTACCCAACAAAACAGACGAACTGCTTCTGCTCTCTCGGACAAATAAGGATTTCTCTCACTCTGCTGCTCTGTGTTTCACTGAAACCTGGCTGAATGACACCATACCGGACAGCGCGCTCCATCTGCTGGACTTTCAGCTGTTTAGAGCGGATCGCAAATCAGAATCAACTGGGAAATCGCGTGGCGGCGGGACATGCTTTTACATCAATGAACGGTGGTGTACAGATGTAGCTGTGTTAAAGAAGATGTGCTGTCCTGATCTAGAAATGCAGTTTGTCAACTGCAAGCCGTTCTATTCGCCACGGGAGTTTCACTCGTTTATTCTGGTCAGTGTTTACATCCCTCCGCAAGCGCATGTGAGCTCAGCTTTACAGAAACTTGCTTATCAGATCACAGACACAGAACAACAACACCCGGACTCTGTTTTAATCATTCTTGGGGACTTTAACAAAGCCAATCTCTCCCGTGAACTGCCAAAATACAGACAGCATGTTACATGTCCCACCAGAGACAGTAATATATTGGATCACTGTTACACCACAATAAAGGATGCATATCACTCTGTTCCACAAGCAGCGTTGGGACGTTCCGATCACTGTCTGGTTCATCTTATACCATCCTACAAGCAAAAACTTAAATCTGCTAAACCTGTAGTAAGGACTCTGAAGAGATGGACCAGCGAAACAGAGCAGGATTTAACAATCTTGTTTTGACCTCACTGATTGGAGTGTTTTTGAAGCTGCTACCACCGATCTGGATGAACTCACAGAGACCGTAACATCCTATATTAGTTTCTGTGAGGATATATGCATTCCTACCAGGACTTATTTAACATTCAACAATGATAAGCCATGGTTTACAGTAAAACTCAGACATCTTCGTCAGGCCAAAGAGGATGCCTACAGAAATGGGGACAGGGTCTTGTACAATCAGGCCAGGAACACACTGAACAAAGAGATCAGAGCGGCTAAAAAGACCTACGCTAAAAAGTAGGAAGACCAGTTTACTTCCAACGACTCAACTTCAGTGTGGAGAGGTCTAAGAGCCATCACGAACTACAAGACACCATCCCCTTGCACTGAGGCTAATCAACGACTTGCTAACGACCTGAATGAGTTTTATTGTAGATTTGAAACCCCCATCACCCATTCTGACCATCTCCCTACACAACCATTAACACATCCTGCAATCCCACCCTCCACACCTCCTGCTCTTCAAATCTGTGAAGATGATGTGCGCCAGGTCTTCAAGAAGAACAAAAGAAGAAAAGCACCAGGCCCAGATGGTGTTACACCAGCCTGTCTGAAAATCTGTGCTGACCAGCTGGCCCCCATATTTTCACAGATCTTCAACAGATCCCTGGAGTTGTGTGAAGTGCCTTCCTGCTTCAAACGCTCCACCATAATCCCCATCCCAAAGAAACCCAAGATAGCAGAACTTAACGACTACAGACCTGTGGCTCTAACGTCTGTCGTCATGAAGTCGTTTGAAAAACTGGTTCTGGCTTATCCGAAGGACATCACTGAACCCTTACTGGACCCCCTCCAGTTTGCTTACCGAGCAAACAGGTCCGTGGATGATGCAATCAACATGGGATTGCACTTCATCCTGCAACATCTGGACAAAACAGGGACTTATGTGAGGATCCTATTTGTGGACTTTAGTTCAGCATTCAACACCATCATCCCAACAGCCCTTCAGACCAAACTGACCCAGCTCTCTGTTCCTAGCTCTATCTGTCAGTGGATCACCAGCTTTCTGACAGATAGGCAACAGTTAGTGAGACTGGGGAAATTCACATCAAACAGCTGCTCCACCAACACTGGTGCCCCTCAGGGATGTGTTCTCTCCCCTCTGCTCTTCTCCCTGTACACCAACGACTGCACCTCTAAAGACCCCTCTGTCAAGCTCCTAAAGTTTGCAGATGACACTACAGTCATCGGCCTCATCCAGGACGGTGATGAGTCTGCTTACAGACAAGAGGTTGAGCAGCTGGCTGTCTGGTGCAGTCTTAACAACCTGGAGCTGAACACGCTCAAAACAGTGGAGATGATCGTGGACTTTAGGAGAAACCCACCTGCACTTTCCCCACTCACCATCATGAACAGCACTGTGACTGCAGTGGAGTCATTCAGATTCCTGGAAACTACCATCTCTCAGGACCTGAAGTGGGACAATCACATTGACTCCATTGTTAAAAAGGCCCAGCAAAGGTTGTATTTCCTTCACCAGCTGAGGAAGTTTAACCTGCCACAGGAGCTGCTAAAACAGTTCTACTCGGCCGTCATTGAGTCTGTCCTCTGTACTTCAATAACTGTCTGGTTTGGTTCAGCAACAAAATCAGACATCAGAAGACTACAGAGAACTGTTCGGACTGCTGAAAGGATTATTGGTGCTCCCCTGCCCACCCTTCAAGAACTGTATACATCCAGAGTGAGGAAAAGGGCTCAGAAAATCACTCTGGATCCCTCACATCCAAGTCACCCCATCTTTGAACTTTTGCCATCTGGCCGCAAACACCAGAACAGCAAGGCACAAGAACAGTTTCTTCCCCCAGGCAATCTACCTCATGAACAGTTAAATGTTCCCTACTTATGCTTATAAACGTGCAATATCCTTATATTTATTTGTTAACCCTCCTAGAACATTCCTGCATCTCACTCAATCCTATTCCATTATCATTTATAGCACAATTGTTTATACACTTATTTATTTGCCAATTTGTAAATCTCTTTTTTTTTGTTGTCTCTGTGTACTGGAAGCTTATGTCACTAAAACAAATTCCTTGTATGCTTAAGCATACTTGGCAATAAAGCTCTTTCTGATTCTGATTCTGAAGATAAGTGAGCTTCACAAATAGAGCCGTGAAAATTCCCATTTCAACCATCATGGCAACAATTAAAAATTTCCAATCAACAGAAAATTATACAAAACTGCCTGGAAGAGGACGTGTGTCTATATCATCCTAATGTGCAGTGAGAGAAGGAGAGTTTTAATGCGTATTGAATTACCATGTGGACTCTGATTGGACGGTGGAGAGGTACTCATGTTTATTTAATTATCTGTTTAAATGAATATATCCCTAAATGCATTCTGACCGGTTATTTGTGAGGTTGAAGATATCTCCAAACAAACAGGGGCTCAGAGTTATTCTGTTTTTGATATCATCTTTTAATTTCTGACTAGTAATTATTGCAATAGTAACTAGTATCTATTTAAATATTACTAGTAAGTATTCATTAGATACTAGTACTTATTTTTTAGATACTGGTACTTATTCATTAAATACAAATTCTTATTTAATAGATACTAGTAGTTAGTTAGTAGTTCATTAGGTACTAGTTATTATTCTTCTTTAAACACTTCTTTAGGAGTGCCCATGAGCTTCAGTAGAAGGCACTCGACTCAGGACTCATTCATTCCTGGTACTGACTGCACACACACACACCTGCATATGATTTCACACCTGCATCTGATTACACACCTGCAGCTAATACACACACACCCATATAAGCAGCACACTCACTCTACCACATTGTTGTCTTGTTTAGCCTGTCTGACATTTCTGAGCGGTTTTCCTAGTGTTTGTTCTTCCTGCGTATGATCTTGGATTATTTAAACCGACTCTGATTCTCTGCTGCCTGCCCTGATCTCTGCTTGTTACCGTTAATGAATCTGGATATCCCTAACATACCTGATGCTGTTCCTGATTTGTGCCTGTATGACCATTCTCTTAATAAAGTTCTGCACATGGATCCGAACGCCTCTGACTCCTCGTTACAGAAAACTTCGCCAAACCTGGATCCAGCAGCCTTAAAGGGGGGGTGAAATGCTATTTCATGCATACTGAGTATTTTACACTGTTAAAGAGTTGGATTCCCATACTAAACATGGACAAAGTTTCAAAAATTAAGTTGTACATTTGAAGGAGTATTTCTGTTCCAAAAAAACCTCTTCCGGTTTGTCACAAGTTTCGGAACGTTTTTTTCGAGTATGGCTCTGTGTGACGTTAGATGGAGCGGAATTTCCTTATATGGGTCCTGAGGCACTTCTGCCAGAAGAGCGCGCGCTCCCGTATAGCAGAGCACTGAGAGCACAACAGACTTCACTGGTCAGAGCGAGAGCGTCGCGAAATGTCACAAAAGAAGTGTGTTTTTGGTTGCCAGGGCAAGACAACCCTGCACAGATTACCAAAAGAGAAACAGCATTAAGGGACCAGTGGATGGAGTTTATTTTTACAGAGCATCAACGGAGTTGTGCAAGTGTTTGTGCTTGTTCCCTGCATTTCGAAGATGCTTGTTTACAAGGCACAGTTTGACGCCGGATTTGCACATCGTTTATTTCTTAAGGATAATGCAATCCCAACAAAAAAGGGTCACGATCGTGTGTTGGAACCGCAGGCGGTGAGTAAAACTGCTTCAAATATCTCTGTGTTTTTAACTTAGCTATCGGTGCGTGAGCACATCAAGTAAACAACATGCGATGTTGTCATCAAACTGCACTTTCCACATGTACAGCTTAAAAAAATAAATAAAAAAAAAGACGACATAAAGTGGAACTTAGTCATTTTCCAAAACCGCTAAGCAAATATATACAGTTTCCGTACATACCACATAGAGACGCATTTGCTGATGCTGCTCTTGTTAAATTTCAGCCTCTGGATCTGTGTCACAGCTTCCAAACACGAAAGCCTACTGGCGCTCGTGATTCTTTAGCTCCGCCCACACGTCACGCCTCTAGGCGCTCGTGTTTTTCCGGGAAAAATCGGTACAGACTATCTTTCTCTTATGAATATAATAAAAATAAAGACTTTTTGGAGTTATGAAGGGTGCAGTACTACTCTATAGGTACTCAATATTAACAGGATATTGAGTGAAAACGAGCATTTCACCCCCTCTTTAATGAGTAAATCCGGGTCAGTCATGAACCCAATAGCCCAAATTATGTGTCTACGTCGAATAATTCGGTCCATCAAGGACTATGTGAGGGACTTTTTTGAGTTGGCCCATTTGTCTATCATGGACGAGATATATCTGATGATAATTTTTCGTGGTGGCCTATCTGAGCCGCTCGGCTCACTCATGCCATTGCACAAACCTCAATGGACACTTGAAAGTTATATAGATCTGGCACTTCCAATTAAGTAGCTCTGCATTTACTGTGGGTGTTGTGGATGACGAGATGGGCAAGATGGCCGCCAGCCCAGCGTCACTGCACAAGATGGCCGCCAGCACAGCGCCGCTGCACAATAGGGATCTTTCCAGAGTCAAGTCAGGTGCCCGTCGATCTTTCCAGAGTCTAGTCAGGTCCCCACTAACACCGAAGAGTCAAGTAAAACAACAGTTAAACATCATGTGTCAAGTCAGGTCCCCGTAGATCTTCATGAGCTAAGTCGAGTCACCATTAACCTCCGTGAGCTAAGTCGAGTCTAATGGCGGGACCCTGTTCCCGAGTTAAGCCCATGGCGGGACCCTGTTCCCGAGTTAAGCCCATGGAGGGCCCCTGTTCCCGAGATAAGCCCACGGCGGGCCCCTGTTTCTGAATTAAGCCCACGGTTGGCCCCTGTTCCTGACCTAAGCCCTGTTTCCAAGTTTAAAGGCAGTTCATCATTTAATTCAGTGATGTCATCTCTGTTCAGTTAAATAGTGTCTGTGCATTTATTTGCAATCCAGTCAAGGATATCGCTGTAGATGAAGTGACCCCAACTAAGCAAGCCAGAGGCGACAGCGGCAAGGAACCGAAATTCCATTGGTGACAGAATGGAGAAAAAAACCTTGGGAGAAACCAGGCTCAGTTGGGGGGCCAGTTCTCCTCTAACCAGACGAAACCAGTGGTTCAATTCCAGGCTGCAGCAAAGTCAGATTGTGCAGAAGAATCATCTGTTTCCTGTGGTCTTGTCCTGGTGGTCCTCTGAGACAAGGTATTTACAGGGGATCTGTATGTGGGGCTCTAGTTGTCCTGGTCTCTGCTGTCTTTCAGGGCAGTAGAGGTCCTTTCTAGGTGCTGATCCACCATCTGGTCTGGATACGTACTGGATCCGGGCGACTGCAGTGACCCTCTGATCTGGATACAGACTGGATCTGGTGGCTACGGTGACCTCGGAATTAGAAAGAAACAGAAAAATATTAGCGTAGATGCCATTCTTCTAATGATGTAGCAAGTACATTTAGCAAGAGTGTTATGGGAAGTGTTTCCGGTTCCGGTTTACCTAATTAATGCAGCCTAAAAATCCTTTAACGGATTTGGATATTAAAAGCATATTAGAATGTTATGTGTAAGCCAGGTTAAAGAGATGGGTCTTTAATCTAGATTTAAACTGCAAGAGTGTGTCTTCCTCCCGAACAATGTTAGGTAGGTTATTCCAGAGTTTAGGGGCCAACTAGGAATACGATCGGCCGCCTGCAAGTTGATTTTGAAATTCTAGGTATTATCAAATTGCCTGAGTTTTGAGAACGTAGCGTACGTAGAGGATTATAATGTAAAAGGAGCTCATTCAAATACTAAGGTGCAAAACCATTCAGGGCTTTATAAGTAATAAACAATATTTTAAAATCTATATGATGTTTGATAGGGAGCCAGTGCAGTGTTGACAGGACCAGGCTAATATGGTCATACTTCCTGGTTCTAGTAAGAACTCTTGCTGCTGCATTTTGGACCAGCTGTAGTTTGTTTACTAAGCGTGCAGAACAAACACCCAATAAAGCATTACAATAATCTAACCTTGAGGTCATAAATGCATGGATTAACATTTCAGCATTCGACATTGAGAGCATAGGCCGTAATTTAGATATATTTTTGAGATGGAAAAATGCAGTTTTACAAATGCTAGAAACGTGGCTTTCTAAGGAAAGATTGCGAGCAAATAGTACATCTAGGTTCCTAACTGATGACGAAGAATTGACAGAGCAACCATCAAGTCTTAGACAGTGTTCTAGGTTATTACAATCAGAGTTTTTAGGTCCTATAATTAACACCTCTGTTTTTTCAGAATTTAGCAGTAAGAAATTACTCGTCATCCAGTTTTTATATCGACTATGCATTCCATTAGTTTTTCAAATGGGTGTGTTTCACCGGGCTGTGAAGAAATATAGAGCTGAGTATCATCAGCATAACAGTGAAAACTAACACCATGTTTCCTGATGATATCTCCCAAGGGTAACATATAAAGCGTGAAGAGTAGCGGCCCTAGTACTGAGCCTTGAGGTACTCCATACTGCACTTGTGATCAGTATGATCTTCATTCACTGCTACGAACTGATGGCGGTCATATAAGTACGATTTAAGCATACACAGAGCCGTTGTTAACTGAGAAGATGCGCCAAAAAGCGCTGAAAATGAAGTGGATTTGTGCATCTTCTCTATTAACAACGGCTCTGTGTAGTAACAGCTGCTCTGTGTGAAATCACGCACCTGATGGAATTAACCACTGATTAGAGAACCGGCTTTACTGATGAGATGCGCATAACGATCGGCCGATCGTGATCGGAGCACCCCTACTTGTAACAAGAAGTAGAATTTACAATTTTGGCTATATGAAGTTTGCACAGAACTAAATAATGATCTGAGATATCATCACTTGGCTGAGTAATTTCAACACTATCAACAATTCCATGTGACAGTATTAAATCTAGAGTATGATTTCGACCATGAGTAGGTCCTGAAACGTGTTGTCTAACATCAATAGAGTTCAGAATGTCTATAAATGCTGATCCCAATGCATCTTTTTCATTATCTACATGGATATTAAAATCACCAACTATTAAAACTTTATCTCCAGCCAGAACTAACTCGAATGTAAAATCACCAAACTCTTTAATAAAGTCTGCATGGTGCCCTGGTGGCCTGTATACAGTAGCCAGTACAAACATAACAGGCGATTCATCATTAACATTTGTTTCTCTGGATAATTATATGTAGCACCATTACTTCAAACGAGTGATACTTGAAGCCTGCCCTCTGAGAAATCCTGAAAATGTTGTTATAAATTGAAGCAACTCCTCCCCCTTTGCCTTTTAGACATGGCTCATGTTTATAACAGTAATCTTGGGGGGTGGACTCATTTAAAATAATGTAATCATCAGGTTTTAGTCAGGTTTCTGACAAACAGAGTACATCTATATTATGATCAGTGATCATATTATTTACAAAAAGTGTTTTCGTAGAAAGGGATCTGATATTCAATAAGCCAAGCCCTATAATTTGTTTATCCATATTACATCTGTTTTTTATTTGTTGAACCTCAATTAAATTGTTAATCTTAACTTGGTTTGGACTTTTTTTGTATTTTCTAGTTCGGGGAACAGACACAGTCTCTATAGTGTGATATCTAGGTGAAAGAGTCTCTATGTACTGAGAATTAACTGACCTCTGTGACGTGAGGCAGCTAGCAGACGGTCGGTTTAGCCAGTCTGTCTGCTTCCTGACCTGGGCCCCAGTTAGTCAAGTATAAACGCTAAGACTATTTGCCATATTTCTAGAGAGAAGAGTGGCGCCACCCCAGGAGGGATGAAGACCATCTCTTTTCAACAGGTCAGGTCTGCCCCAAAAGCTCGTCCAATTGTCTATGAAACCTATGTTATTCTGTGGGCAACACTTAGACATCCAGCCATTGAGTGATGACAATCTGCTATGCATCTCGTCACCACGGTAAGCAGGGAGGGGACCAGGGCATATTAAAGTGTCTGACATCGTGCTTGCACATTCACAAACCTCTTTACAGGAATCCCTGAGCTAGACGCATCCAAAGCCGTAACTAGTGCCGTAACATTCTTACTGTCCTCAATGAAAGTTTGGATGCGTGTCTCTAATTCTGAAATCTTCTCTGTCAGCCTAACTATTTCCCTGCATTTATCACATGTGAATCCCTCATCAGCGACAAGAGATCGATAAACTGTACATGTGACAAAACTGGGGCGAGAGAGAGAGGAGAGGAAAAAAGAATACAGGGATAGGTTGGAATGAAAATGCTAATGACAAGCTAACGAGTGCTAACGCTTTGCAGGTGTACTGCACTCACGGATATAAAATAAAAGTGAAAGATCAATGTTAATCTGATAAGATTGATCAATACTATCCGAGTATGGTGTGAATTAAGTTATATTTTATCTAGGGCCGGGACTCGATTAAACAAATTAATCTAATTAATTAGAGGCTTTGTAATTAATTCGAATCAAAATTAATCGCATTTTAATCGCATATAAATATTTGACCTGAGAACAGTGAGAAGTAATTTTTTTTTTTCACATGGATTTATAGTATACCATTGAATAATGACTGAATACATAAGCTTAAGCAACAAAATATTGTTTATTTTTGTTCACCCAAGTCTAGCAGACCAGTGCAATTTTTGCCATGAAGTGTAGCAATAGCATATTTAGAAACAATTTAGAAATAGTACATTTCAGAAATTCAGGAAGCTTATAGGTGCTGGAACCTTCTGTAAAGAGTTTTTTAAGTAAAACACAATACTGTCAATTACATTCAGAACATTGGAAACACTGACTATTAGAAAACATCTCTCTGTTGCTTCAGAGGCCATAACATACTAAGTCCAACTCTCAATAACCTTGGCCAAAACAATAAAGAGTTCAACATAAACTGTTGCGCCAACAAAATAATACATAGTTCAACATAAAGTGTAAAGTCCACGCTAGCTGCTATATGTTTTGCGTTGAGGTGATACTTGAGGCTCGATGTGCTGCAGTGATATCATAGACAGTAGTGATATGTGGAGCGAACGCTAGTTGGTGCTGCAGTATAATCGGTCCGCCGAAACAAATCCAGTGAGAAACGTTCCGCGGTGCAAAAATAAGTTATAAAAAATGCGGGAATTTTTTTTTTTGTAATTAATTAATCTTAGTTAACGTGTTATTTTTTGTGTAATTAATTAATCTCAATTAACGCGTTAAAGTCCCGGCCCTAATTTTATCACTTTAAAAAACAGAGAGTGATAGTAAGATAAAGATTCTAGAGAAAAAATAAAATAAAAACAGCTACACGGAGCTACGATTAGCTACAGAAGGCCAACAGGAAGTAGAGAAAATACTGTCCAACAGCGACACCAACAGGCAAGGAGTGAGAAGGCAACCTTATGAGTCTTAGGCCCTTTTTTATCCGTAATATTTGTGGTAAAACAATTTATTAAGCAATATGGGTTACAACATGAAAAAAAAAAAAAGCTATGATATAATCATGTAACAAATCATGAAATTGTTAGTACAAGTTTACTTTAAAAAAAAAAAACCTGAATACAAAGACTTCTCCCAGTGGTTAAATCGGCATGTTATCTGCATGCATGTCCACAGGTGGTTGGGCAAGACTGTCTGTTTTAAGATGCAGGTGTACATATCCATCCTCCACACATAGAGCTGCAGCACTTCTGATTTGTCGGACAGTCAAAGTCACTGACACACAACTATTCACACGGTCCTCCAAAGTCATTGGACACACTCCTGGCTTTTCTGCTTTATATGGAGCCATACACCGATGTCCACATCCATTGCTGCAGCATTTCTGGTTGTTTGGACAGCTTCTGTCACTAGAACACATCTCAGCACACAGTCCAAATCCAACGGGTTTTGGACACGATCCTGGCTTTTCTGCTGTACATGGAGACATACACTGATGTCCACATCCATTGCTGCAGCATTTCTGATTATCTGGACATTCACGGTCACCAAAACAGTTCTCGACACACGCCTCTATCATGTCTTTATCAGGACACACTCCTGGCTTTGCTCTGGCCTGGTATTTGGAGTCTGTTGTGCTCAAGCACACAGAGAGACACAACAAAACAGCAATCAACGAGCAGCACACCCGAGCGTTCATCTTGTCAACCTGCAATCTCACAATACACTGCCTGTGAAAACAGGAAGCAATGGCTGGATAATTTCATGTTCATAATCACCCTGGAGTACTCAAAATTGTGAATATGATGGGGAATATATATATTTTTTATTTGTATATGTAAAAAAAAAAAAAAAAAGTTAACATACATATTTTATTATGTTATTATATATTACTGGAGGGAAAATAGAAAACAGCTAATAAAATTGGTGTCGTATCTCCATCCTGCCAGCAGAGGTAACTCAAAGACCAACAAACACCTTAAGCTACTATATTTACGAAATTACAGTTAAAAAACTAAAAAACGAAAAAAAAAAAAAAAAAAAACTTAAAAAAAAAAACCTTTTCTATGCATTCATTCATTTAATTCCTTGCATTCATTTGCAGTGGTTCACTGCAAAACTCAGACAGCTCCGTCAGGCCAAAGAAGATGCTTACGTGAAGGGGGACAATGTCTTGTATAAACAGGCTAAATACACACTGGAAAAGGAGATCAAAGTGGCAAAGAGGAACTATTCTGAAAAAATAAGGACTCAGTTCACTTCCAACGACTCCGCATCAGTGTGGAAAAGTCTAAAGAAGATCACCAATTACAAGACACCACCCCCCAGCACTGTAGAGAATCAACGACTGGCAGACGATCTGAACGAGTTTTACTGCAGGTTTGAAAGAACACCCATCACCTGCCCTGAACGCCTCCCCACACAACCATTCACACCCTTCACAACTCCTGCAACCAGCCCCGAATGCCTCTCCAATCAAACGTTCACACCATTAACAGCTCCTGCAACCCATCCTGAACACCTCTCCAATCAAGCACTCTCACCATTCACACCTCCTGCATCCCCCTCTCAGGTGGGGCACCTGCAATTCAGATCAGCGAGGATGCGGTGCGCCAGGTCTTCCGTAAGCAGAAAAGGAAAAAAGCACCAAGC
Source organism: Carassius gibelio (assembly GCF_023724105.1). Classification (NCBI taxonomy): domain Eukaryota; kingdom Metazoa; phylum Chordata; class Actinopteri; order Cypriniformes; family Cyprinidae; genus Carassius; species Carassius gibelio. The sequence goes on from NC_068392.1 coordinate 13,598,055, forward strand.
CCAGATTGTGTTACACCAGCCTGTCTGAAATCCTGTGCTGACCAGCTGGCCCCCATCTTCACACAGATCTTCAACAGATCACTGGAGCTGTGCGAAGTCCCTTCATGCTTCAAATGCTCCACCATCATCCCCATCCCTAAGAAACCCAAAATTACAGGACTAAATGACTACAGGTCTGTGGCTCTAACGTCTGTAGTCATGAAGTCATTTGAAAAACTGGTGCTGGCCCACCTGAAGGACATCACTGGGCCCTTGCTGGATCCTCTTCAGTTTGCCTACAGAGCAAACAGGTCTGTGGACGATGCAGTAAACATTGGACTGCATTATGTTCTGCAACACCTAGACAGACCGGGGACATATGTGAGGATCCTGTTTGTGGACTTCAGCTCGGCCTTCAACACGATCATCCCAAACCTCCTCCTGCCCAAACTAAATCAGCTCTCCGTGCTCACCTCCATCTGTCAGTGGATCAACAGCTTCCTGACGGACAGGCAGCAACTAGTGAGGCTAGGAAAATACACATCCAGCACCCGTACAATCAGCACCGGAGCTCCCCAGGGGTGCGTTCTCTCCCCACTGCTCTTCTCCCTCTACACCAACGATTGCACATCTAAGGACCCCTCTGTCAAGCTCCTGAAGTTTGCAGATGACACCACACTCATCGGCATTATTCAGGATGGTGATGAGTCTGCTTACAGACAGGAGGTAAAAGAGCTGGATGTCTGGTGCACTCTCAACAACCTGGAGCTTAACACGCTCAAAACAGTGGAGATGATCGTGGACTTCAGGAGAAACCACCCTGCACTCCCCCCACTCACCATCATGAACAGCCCTGTGACTGCAGTGGAGTCATTCAGGTTCCTGGGCACCACTATCTCTCAGGACCTGAAGTGGGACATTCACATTGACTCCATTGTGAAAAAGGCCCAGCAGAGGTTGTACTTCCTTCGCCAGCTGAGGAAGTTTATCCTGCCACAGGAGCTGCTGAAACAGTTCTACTCCACCATCATCGAATCCATCCTCTGCACTTCAGTAACTGTCTGGTTCAGCTCAGCTTCTAAATCGGACCTCAGAAGGCTACAGAGGGTAGTCCGGACTGCTGAGCGAATCATCGGTTCAACCCTCCCTTCTTTTCAAGAACTGTACTTATCCAGAGTGAGAAAAAGGGCTGTCAAAATCACTCTGGACCCCTCACATCCAGCACACTCCCTCTTTGAACTGTGGCCATCTGGTCGACGCTACAGAGCACTGAGCACTAGAACGACCAGACACAGGACCAGTTTCTTCCCTCAGGCAATCCATCTTATGAACAGCTGATAATAACGGCGAACACACTACACTTTATATTTATATACACATACACTTTATTTATCTAACACACATACTTAGTATATAAATTTTGCACATAATTTACATGTACATACATAACTGTTTTTTTTTGTAATATACCTGCCTACAATTGTCATTTGTATATTGTCATTCACTATCTACTTATTTGTATTTTTTTATTCTTTTATTATGTGTTTTATGTTCTGTCTCTGTCATTCTGTTGTACTGCGGAGCTTCTGTCACGAAAACAAATTCCTCGTATGTGTAAACATACCTGGCAATAAAGCTCATTCTGATTCTGATTCTGATTCTGATTCATTTTCAACATACAATTACCATAATTGGCAGAAATGCAAATTTAAAAAGTACTAGCATCTATTAAGTTCAGGATATCTCTCTTCTAAAATGTTACTAGTAACTAAAAAATAAGTACTAGTTCTATTTTTTTGTAAACACAAAGAGTTTAATTACTAGGAACTAAAGAATAAACACTAGTACCTAAAGAATAAACACCAGTACCTAAAGAATATAAACTAGTAACTAAAGAATAAACACTAACCTAAAGAATAAACACTAGTACCTAAAGAATAAGTAGTTAATGAATAAGCACTAGTACTTATAAGCTCTAGTACTTAATGGAAAAGATACTAGTATCTAAAAAATAAGTACTAGTAACATGAAAAAAGATACTAGTACAGCTTATAGATTACAGTTTGTACCAATTGCTTACACAAGTTTTCAAAACTAAGTCTCCACGCAATTCTCAAAACTGCACACACAAAATGCAAAATGCCTCACATCTCCTTCAAAATGCAACTCTGCATTCAAAATACCACAAACATCAAACATTTGAATCAAATGGCAAACACATCTTTCATAATAAGACATTTTTGGATATACCATGTAAACCCTGCTGTTCTAAATCTAAAGCTCTTTTGTATTTCATAGGCTTTCATATATATATATATATATATATATATATTGTATCAGATATCAGAAATAGCAAATGTAACATGTTGAAATACTTTTACTGATATCAATAATTAACATTTCAATTAACAACTGAATTCTTTATGTCAAGAATTCACATTTTTACTAGTGACAAAGTAATTGTTGATATCAACAAAGGGAATTGATATCTGAAATTCCCCTTGCAACTAGTGAAAATAGAACTACTGATATCTTAAATTACATTTTAAACTAGTAAATTTTTTCACAGATATGTAGAAATGCCATTTTTACAGTGCTTATGAAACTTTATTATAAAATAGACATACACAATTACCTATTAAAGTTACATAAGTTACTTAGTTAAGAGCAGTGAGTGCTTCTCTGCTTTTCCTTTGTTTTATTAACAATATTAATGTAATTAGCGTTATACTGACTGACACACATTAATATTCAGGGAACCCGGGTTACATATTTAACCTAGATGTTTTGTTACGATGGATCATGTACAAATGTCCACTAAGTGGCGCTAAAAGTTTATGCTTCATCACTTTTTAAAATAAGGTACCATCTTCACTAAACCTTATCAGACAGTGTTAACAAAAGTAAATGTGCATTTACAAACATATTTACTGAAGCAGCCATGCCAGTTTACCTTGTTTTTACACAGCTCTTTGCTCTTTTCTCGAGCTGTGTTTTAAATGCTCCACAACAGCATGGCCATTTCTGACTTTCTCTTCAATGCTTCAGTGATCTTTACCGCATATATTTACAGTCAGTGTTGTGTAAGTTACTTCCAAACTGTAAAACATTATAGATTACTTGTTACTGTCATTTAATATTAATTCCTAACCTTACAATATTACTGTCTCAGAATTGTAATGCGTTACATGACACCTGTATTACTTTTGAGTTACTTTCACCAAAATAACTACAGAAGTAGAACTTGAAATCACAAAATGTACTGCAGAGCATTTTACATCCAGTAGAGAGTGTAGCATAATAGCTGTGGGCTATCCAGGCTACTTACAATATCTAATATTATTGGCAAAGTGAAGGCTCAAGAAACGATGACAGCCAGAATCACAAATCATCCAAGTCTGTTAAAAGTATGGTAGAGGTAAAGTGATTATCTGGCAATATCTGTGAATTGCTTAGGTCTATTCATATTAGACACAACAGGACTATTCGCAAACTCTAATGCCATATAATTGTAAAATGACAAGATGTGCATAAGTCCATCTCGTGAATGTACGGTCTTCTGCCATCTTCACCCATTAGCTGTATCCCAACACTGTTTACAGTAAATGCAAAAACACTGAATGATGTCATCATGTGACACAAACTAAATGAGTCAAAACAAACTGAAAGTATATATTTAGGAACCTGGCTGAAATTGATGATATCTGTTGATATATACATAAACACACATGAATGAATTTAAATAGATAAATGAGTCTGTATGTTTGACTATTTTGTCTTTTTCAGTTTCCCTGCGGCTCATGAATGAGGGTGTAACTGGAAGATCTGCATTCATGTCGTTCTCTCACAGTGACAGAAAAATATAAAAATAAAGACATGAAAGTGTATTAAAGACACAATGAATTACAGAAGAAATGTGTGAGACAAAGCTGATATGTTCAGGGATAACAACTGTGTGTTTCTGTTTTGTGGACAAATTTATATGCAGAAATGAGTTAAATCCAACAAACTCTCCTTATGGAGACATTACTGACAGATCAATAAATTCATTTTCTTTTTTTCATGTTAGGGTTAAATTTAGTTATTATTTATATTTAGTCGCATACAAAAATACAGTTCCAATGACAGTAAACGTGTTTAAATAGCAAACGTGTGTGTGTGTGTGTGTGTGTGTGTGTGTGTGTGTGTGTCAAAAGGGAGTTGCTGTCATTTGTTTCTCACTAATCTCATTGTTTCTTCCCACTCAGCTGCTCATCTGGTCTGACAAGTATTAGTTAGTTAAAGTCTCTGCTTCCATCAATCCAATCCAGTCATGACACTTCAGTCTGTGAGGATGAACGAGAGAGAGAGAGAGAGAGAGAGAGAGAGAGAGAGAGAGGAAGATGAGGCAGATCTTTCTGGATCCCAGATATGAAGACAAATAAATCTCAACACAGGTAATTACATCTCAACCGTTGATTTATTTTTCTATATTGATTGATTTACTCTCTTCAGAAAACAGTATCTGATGTGTTTGCAGTTCTCGCATCTTTTGGTGTTATTTAACCCATAACAGTTTGTATTGCTTGTTTTGAATTCTCTCTCTTTATTTTCTCAGCAGGTCTTGAATGAGGACGTTAGCTCTGTGCTCTTGTCCTGCTTTTATTATATCAGGAATATATTAAACATCATTCAGAGAAATGGTTCGCTTGAGGATCAGGATCCAGAATACAGTGCTTCCCCTCGGCGAAAGATAGCTTCACTCCAGCACTCACGTAAGTTGGATAAAAGCGTCAGCTAAATGAATAAATGTGTGTGTTTGTTTTTTATTTATTGTTTGTTTGTGGTGGTCTGATGTTAGTCTTTTTTTTTTTTTTTGGTTTTGACGATAAATCCGGTCGACCCTCATGTTATTTCAGTCACATTTTATGGTTGACATTTATTATTTACTTAGTGTTCAGTACAGTGGCGGTTCTAGATTGAAATACACCCTGGGCGAGACCCCTTTCGAGCACCAGCCCCCCCCACGCCCCCCCCCCCCCAGTGAGGGCCAGTGAGCAGGGTCGGTTGACAGAGGCTCATCCTCACCAGTGGGACTAAGTGGGGGTTCAGATCCAGGCATTTCTATCAGACAGCATATTGGCATATTACTCAAAACACATAGCAGTGAAAAAACACAGTCCTACTCATAAATTATCAGAAATATTAAAGTTACATTAAATTGCAGTTGTCCAGTTGTCTTGTAGCCCACACACACACACACACACACACACAAACACACATGATATGCACACCTGAAAGCTCATGCTGGGGAGAAGTAGAGGAAAAGAGGTCTTCATCCTCAATATCAGATATTTGTGGAGACATGTGTAGCGGAGGAGGTGGTTGGCTCATCCTGACCAGTGGTAGAGGATGCTCCAAAATATTTTAGAAGTGCCCCTGAAATTGCAATTGAACTGCATTTGAAATCAAAAGACCATAGGATAATGTTTTATAAAGCTAAAACAGCCTGGGGTCAAATTGACTCAAAACATAATAGAAGGGTTACATAAACATGCTCTTACACACTAAATGTCTGTCATTACACGCTATATCCTCCTAGACCCGGAAAAAAAAACATTTATTTATTTTATTATTTCCCCCCATGTCATCACATTGTTTAGAGCATAGAAACAAATTGTAAAAAATATATATATATATATATTGAAAAATTATATTTTATTCATGTTATGCTATGGTCACTGGGACTCAGTTGTTTAAAAAATAAAATTACTTTAAATTATATGTATAGGCAAAAACAATGGGATTTTATTTTTTAATCACCAAAAACTTTTTGGGTTTCAAGATATTTTTCAACCAAAATTTGTATATTAATCTAACTTTCATGGAGGTGCCATTAGGTTACTGCCTCAAATTATACGCATGACACACTTTCAGTTATGACTTGTAAAACTATACTTAGGAAACTATACTTAGCATACTGTGTAGCAAATAAATAGCAAATGTTCGTCTTTAACCTACAGATTTGAAAATGCCGTTGGTTACTTACAGGGCCTAACGTTAAAAAAATGATGGAAATCATAACTGAACTTGTAACAGCTTTATTGCAAAGCACAATATTATAAATTAGATCTCGTGATTGAGTTGAAACCAAATAATTGTTGTATAAGAATAGCAAGCATCATAGCCAAAAGGCTAACAAAGAGTTATACCCACCACTAATTAACATTAGCCCTTCATTCATGAAATGGATACTGTAATCATACAGAGACAATAGTTGCATACCTTTATCTTTTGCTCGTTTCTCCTCTTTTTTTTTCGAAATTGGGCTCCTGGCTTTGACCTTTTCTTCTCCATCTCTGTTTATTTGGCACTCGACAATCAACAGATTTCCCATCCCCCCAACTGTCACTCAGGACCAGAAGTCAAGACTAAACCAATTCACCTTGATGACCGCATAATCGTTTTGTATTACCTAGTTTCATTTTCAGGAACTATAGGCCTGTATTATAACATTATGAATGAAATGTGCGTTATTTGGAAGAAAGTCGAGGTGTGTGACTGACTTTAGCCTATTATTAATTATATTACTAGTGTGGATCCCCCGTCCCCGTCCACCCCCGCCCTGTCCGTGCCATTTGAGAGAGACCCAGAGGTGAAATGTCGCACGCCGCGCGCCTCTCGCCCCACAACACAAAGCTTCTGTGCGCATTTTCAGTGGATATTTTCAGCAAGCAGGGGCGCCGGCAGCTGCAGGGAGCGCCGATTTGCCAATTCCACACACAGTGAAATGATATAAATGATGAAAAACCGCTTCGCGACACAGATGATTTTTTGTTTATCTGCTCGTGATGCCGCCCCCAATGTGTCACGAAAAAATGACGCCCCGGGCGGCTGCCCGGTTCGCCCGTGCCTAAAACCGCTACTGGTTCAGTATATGGATGATGAAACTGTGAGTGTATGTTGATTAGTCTGTGTGTACTTCAGTAATAATAATAATAATAATAATAATAATAATAATAATAGTGATAGTTATTGTTGTTGTTTTATTTATTATTATTGTGAATATTTCATGTGTGAAAAAAGCTTTATTATAATTTTAAATCTAAAACTTTTATTTTTTTTTATTTAAATCTAAAAGTTATTTTTCTGAATTATATGACTCAAAAGTTGTAAAACATGTAAAACTCCAGAAGTGTTAAATATACGTAAACGTAGAAGCAATAGCTGTAATAGTGAGCCGATCATTTCCGAATATTTCACGTGTTTGCTGGTGACGTCACTTACGTCTGATGTCATCGAGGTGCGCATGGCGTATTAATACGGAAGTATTACGATACTTTATTGTTTGAAAGAGTATTATTTCATCCCTACATCAGACATATTTATATGTTCTATATTTAAATGTATTGTATATGAATAATATTTAGGCATCATGATCTTCAGGTATGTCTGATGAATTGAGAATGAAACGTTGTTTTGACAGACGAGTCGTAGTTTCTCTGTAACGTTACTGAAGGCCTGATTTGACGGTGTTTGGCCTGCTTTGTTTTGATCCTCAACTGCTTTATTACACAAACATTAACAGCATTACTGGAGTTAATCAGCATGAAAATACCTGTATTTATTTATTCTTCTTTGTTTTGTGCGGTTTGTTTTAGTTGATGGTAATTTGATTGTCCTATAGTCTCAGTGCATTGAAGATAAAGTTTTGAGTGAAGATTCCTGCTTTAAAATATTGACTGAATTAATTAATATTTAGAGATGAGTTTAGTATGTACAGGAAGATGATGAGGATAAAACATCCAATATAATATTAAAGGGAATAAATGGAAACATGTTGATTTAGATCTGCCTCATTCTGAAGAAACACCTCAAGTGTCTCACTTTAACTTTCAACCTTAAAATAAAAACACTACGTCTAACTCGATCTAAATTAACCAGTGTTTTCTGTTTGTGCAGTTTCTGTTTCAGCTGTGTGTTTGCACTGCTGGTAAATAAAGGTGAGCAAGAAACAAACTACATCTGAAAGATGAATTCATGCTTCATGTGTAAACTGTGTGTTTACAGTGTGTGTGATTTCAGTGTGTCTGCAGGTCACAGTCGAGGGGTTTATTGGTGGTTCTGTTGTTCTGCCATGTTCTTCAGCTCAACATGATCTTAAACCTCAAGACATTAATTTGTATTGGGTGTATAGTGGAAGCACAAATGTGTTTGATATAATCAAGGGTAATGAGTCAGAAGCAGGACAAGACTCACGATACAAGAACAGAGCTAAAACCTTCCCTGAGGAATATCTGAGAGGAAACTTCTCCCTTAAACTCATCAATCTGACTGAAACTGATGCAGGAGAATACACCTGTTTCATCCAACACTTATCTGAATCAAATACAGTAGAGCTGATCCTTAAAGGTGTGTGAAACTGGTGGATTATTGTATTATGTTTTTAATTTTGTTCCAGTCTGAATGCTGCTGTATATAAATGATAGACGGATGTGTTGTGTTTATAACAGTGTAGTAATGTTGTTTGTTCTCTCTGTTCTGTTGCAGAATCAACAGTAGAAAAAGGAAACAAAACCCAAACAGAAACGGATCCAGATGTGAAGACATTATCATCTTATCACTGGGTTTACATTGCAGTACCTGTATTATTATTAATAATAGTGTTGTTTATTATTGCCGGTTTCATCATATTTAACTATAGGAAAAGAGCTCAAGCTTGTTCATTCTCATCAGCCACGACTGAAGAACAAACAACAGCAACTTAAACAGATCTAAACGTTTCATGTTACACTTTCTCTGACAGTTAGATAAGTTACTTTTAGTTGAAGCGATGCATCTTTCATTGGTTTCTTCTGGTGTTGGAACAGCTAGTGTAGAAGACAGTGTTTTGTTCTTGTATTTTATTTCCACATTTGTTGATTTGTTTTTATTTTATAACAATAAGATCCTGACATTTTTTTTATGATGTCAGAATCTGTCAGTATGTTACCTGAATATTTTTGCACCACAAGTGCTCTTTCTAGTTGTGTTTGACAGAATAAATTATTTTTTTTATTCTTTCTGTATTATTTTATATTTGTTAAATTGTTTCTGCACATCATTTACCAGATTTGATTTATTATTTCATGATAACATATCAGTTTTTATTCTGTGTTATGTACAGTGTGCAGTAGATAAATCAGATAAAGATGTTGCTCAGGGTTTAGATCTGTTACACAGCTCTGCAGACTGATGTCAGAGGAGCACAATGTTTGATTCATATTCACTATTTAAGTTCAGTAAGTTTAAATCTGCTTGTTATAATGTGTCTTCATGTAAATGCATGAGCTTCATGAGTGTGAAAAGATGCCTTTAGCTCTCTTAAATCTACTGCAGTATTCTCAGGTATTCAGAGCTTAAGAAACTTGTGTTTCATTGTAAGTGTATGAACTCAGTGTTAAACACTCAATAAATTGTGCAGATAAAATAATGCTTCTGTTGTGTTCACATGTGTCTATTTCTAAAATAAACCAATTTCAGACTATAAATCTTAATGCCTTCAACTAAAGTCTTGAATCAACTATTTGTGCTTCTATTTATAAGTCGCTGTAGTTTCTCATTTGATCTGTGTAGTTTGTTAATATGAGTTGTGTTCTGTGTCTTTGTTTTCATTTGTTTTTGTTGTCTCGTGCAGTATAAACAAACTTGCAAAGAGTTCTGGGGCTTGTACCATGAAACTAGATTAGCTAGCTAGCCAGTTAAGTTAGTTTACACAAATCCTGGGTTTTAGGTACCAAGTGGCTTGGTTTTTAGCGGCATTCATTCCCATAGTAACTTACACTCCACGGCTAACATGTTCTGGGTTAGAGATCTCAAACTGAAGTTTGACCAATCAGATGTGAGAGAAGTGACACATGTCTGACACAAAGTCACTCCAGTTTATCTTGCTCCAAATTAAAAGGTGCCTAATGCTAAAATCTAAAATCTGACCTTACATGTTCAACTCTCCATCACTATATATTTTCAAATGTATAAACAAATTTCACTTGTCACTGCACTGATAGAGTAAGATTATTTGTTTATTTTTCCTCCTTCGATGTGTTTAAATTTGTCATATTCTTCAATCTCTTAACCTTTAGCAAAATCTTTAACCTTTAGTTTTGAACTTCAGTGAGTCTCTCCCAAGAAGTAAATCAAACTTGCTTTGTGTTGCAAGGCTCGTGATTGGCTGTTCACCAGTGATGTCACACATTCATGTGCACATGCTCCACAAACTCAGGATCAAACCTGAGTTGATGATCAGTATCATGGTACCAACAAAGCCAGATTGGAGAGGTTTGGTTTTGTCAACTCAAATCTAATCCTGTAACTCTGAATTTGTTCATGGTATAGGCATCCTGTGGCCAGTACCATGATGGTAGCTGAACAAATTAAGAGTTACAGGATGAGATTGAAGAGTATGACAAAAAGGAGGACAAATAAAATGAATAATCTTGCTCTATCAGTGCAGTGACAAGTGAAACTTGTTAACTTAGTTTATACATTTGAAAATATATAATGATAAAGACTCGAACATGTAAGGTCAGATTTTTTTTTTTTTGAAGTGCAATCTTTTGATACTACAACTTATTTATGTTACATGATCTGTATACATTAATATTTATTCAAAATAAACTATTTATAATAACAACTGTTAAACTAAAATTGCTTGAGTGTAAAATATATATAATGATAATAAAAGCATTAGTGCCCTTTAATTTGGAGCAAGATAAACTGAAGTGACTTTGTGTAAAACGTGTCAATTCTCTCACATCTGATTGGTCAAACTTCAGTTTGAGATCTCTAACCCGGGGCAGGTTAGCCGTGGAGTGTAAGTTACTATGGCAACGAATGCCGCTAAAAGCCAAGCCACTTACGTGGTACCTAAAATCCAGGATTGGTGCAAACTAACCTGAAACTTATCTAGCTAGCCAGCTAATCTAGCTTCATGGTACAGGCCCCTGGAGCTGAGTGTCACCACAGTAACTCCACGCCTGAGTGAATGTTTAACATCAAACATCAGCTGACATGCAAACTGAATGAGTCACAACATTTATTTGAGAACCAGTCTGATCACTATGAGAACAAACTTCCGTGTACCGTACATTAAAGTCTTCGGGGATCACTTACAAATTAAAGACAGCTGTGTTTGATTAGGGTTGGAGCTAAACTTTGTAGTACAGTCAATTACCAGGAGCAGGGTTGGGCAACCAGATATAGAAACATAAAATTATATAATACATATAATGCAAGATGATCAGCTTTTGTACGTCAGAGATTTGCTAGAAGAATATTATTTCAAACTAAAGTCAAATACTAACATGATAACATGTATAACAGGAATATACCAGAAAGTTGTACCAAAAAGGTTGATTTGTTTTAACCAAGGAAGCACACAAAACCACAGCTATATACTGATATGACTATAAACCAATCTGAAAGAAATTTGAATGGCAAATTCATGTGAAGGTTGTATGTTAGACCCTTTTTGTTTTTCTTTATCAGATTCTTTGCCAGTCAAATTGAGACGTCACTGGAAGTAAAGGCCAAACATGAGAGTGTATTAAACACACGACTGTTTAAATATGTGCAGAAATAACTGTAGAAATAACAATAAATAGGTTGAGGGTGTGAAGGTGACTGAAGGGAGAAGGGTATTCCTCAGGCGGCAAGGAACTCGACCGGAAGTTGAAGTCGGCCGCGTGCCACCATCTTGTAGCAGAACTTCGCTTGCGTTAGCATCCCATTGACTCCCATTCATTTCGGCGTTACTTTGACAGCAAATAACTTTACATCTGAGGCGTTTAAAGACTCCATTTGTCCATTATCTATTTCTAAAAATACATGACAATGTATAAAGGGCTCCATTACCTTCTATGTTACATTATGGCCCCGTAGAAACAGTTTTTGTAAAAAATAGGCTAACGATTGCGTCATAACCACTCAACTCTCTGTCACATTACCATACAGACAGGAGGAGAAGCTCACAGGCAATTAACTTAATATGGCGTACTGGCGTTACATTTTAAAATACTATACACAATAATTAATCAGATTACTTACTCCTACTCACTCAAGACAAAGAACTCCCCGCTCAAGCTCGCCGTCTCTGCAAGATTAACGATGGCAGTTTGCACGCACAGCTACTAGAAGATTTACATCTGTCAGACAGGTTGCCGACGTCGTCAAGCTTCGTTTGAGTCTGCGCCTCAGAAACGGAATTTCTAAAAAACACTAAAAATGGGCTTCAATTGTCTCAATTGAGTTCCAATGGGGTCGCTGTGTCCATTTCTTTTGGTTTTCCTGCACAACCGGAGGCTGCAGTTTCAGGACCGCAACTCTTGGGCCGCAGCTTTAGGACCCTGGTTTTTTGTGCCAGCGCCACCTACCGTACTGGATCAACACTAATTAAACGACGTGGACAGCAATTAATTCAGTTTTATTTTATAACGTTTAAACGGTGCGAAGATTACATAGTGAGAACTGCTAACTATTAATATATATATATATATATATATATATATATATATATATATATATATATATATATATATATATATATACCAGAAGAATATGTTAAACAAATGTCTCTTATTTATCTCTCTCTGTCTCTCGCTCTCTCTTTCTCTAGAGTTGAAGCCTACAGCCATTCTTTCCATGCAGCAACTGATGGAAAAGGGGTTCACTTTGGTGCTGTTGTCATAAAAATGACATTCAGAATATGTGTGCTACCCAAATAAAATTGACAAACAGTAAGTCTTAATTAAAGATTAATATATTGATGCGATATACAGTACAGTAAGTAACCTGACTGCAAACTAAACCAACAGGGTACTAGAACTGCGGTCCTGAAACTGCAGCCATCGCTATATCATCCAGTACGGTATGTGGCACTGTCACGAAAAACTAGGGTCCTAGAACTGCGGTCCTAGATCTATGGTCCTGAATCTGCAGCCTCCGGTTGTGCAGGAACATACTATTGACTGAAGGAGGATGGGATGGTTATTCTCTCTAAACAAATGACCTCCATTTAATTTTTAGTTTATCTCTGTTAGTAGTTTACAAATCAAACACAAATTAATAAAAAGCTAATTTTCTTAAAATTATTTCATAATGATATAAGAAGAGTGCCTTAAGCTTCCAAACAAATATTATGTAAATGACATGTAATAAACAGAACTATGATCCTGGTGTTGTTGTCTTCAGTAGCCTAGCCTTCACCAAAACTGGTAGTAATTCTGAACTTTCATGAACGACCTGCAGAGAATTTAGTACTTTCTTTTTCTAATTCTTTATTTATATATTTGACTATTCCATTATTGGTAATGGATTTTTTTTTAAATATATTTATAAGTGGTCTCATATTATTTATCTTTCAGTTTGCTGAAATGGTTTTGTTGAAGCGTCTCAGTGAAGCAGCTCTTGTCTGACCGTGGAGCTTCTCTCTTCTACAGAACAGTCAGAGAAAAGTAATGATATCTGAAAGTTCAAATATTAATAAATAATATTACGGAATGTACTTCAATTTGCTTTAAAAACCTTTTCATGCATAAACCGTCTTTTTACCGTTGCTGTTTTCCCCTGTTCGTTAAAGTACAACCACTGAAAATGGCAAAACCAACAAAAATGTAACATTTAAAAATAACTGACTTCCTGTTGGGATTCGGATTTAGTACCAGGAGACTTTTTTGGAGGTATTGGTGTGTTACATGTTTCTACCGATTTTCGTACATGTACATGAAATGTAGCTCGAGGAGCACTCCGTTGAAAGTGTATAGGTGGCGCTGTTGAGCCATTTTGCCACACCTGATCGAATAATGGCCTTCAGATCTGTTCAAGCCAGGAATCTTATCAAACATGTGAAGTTTGTGGAAGATTGGACATTCTATGCCTGAGTTAAAACATCTTTTATTTCCATGGCGAGACATCGAACTTTGTCACGGCGCCATGGACACGCCTTTGAATGAAAACTCAAGATCTTCAAAACTGAACATCGCTCAGGCCTTAGATTAGACTTAGATTAGGCTTTGAAAACCTTGTCATGAATAAACCGTCTTTTTACTGTAACCGTTTTCCCCTGTTTTCATTTATTTTTTCTTCACTTTTCCAGTGAAGGTCAAGTATGAATATTTAACAACAGCTTTGAAAGTTGAACTATATTCAAGGCAATATAAAACTTGTGTAAAGACAGTGTGTAGATATAATGCAGGCTGCAGACAAACAATGCAGCTTTTTCCATCTGAGTTTAAGTTAACTGTCTGAGTCACTGGTACTCGGTTAAACCTCCACTCTACACAAAGGTGAGAGACTCTGTTTGTCATTGGTTGCTAATGGTGACTAAGTGGCCAAACAATGGAATATATTTATGGTTTTGGTTAGAGCTTCGAGTTTAGCCACACTATAGTCTAGTTACACTGTGTAGATATTTGCTGAATACAAAACTACATTAAATCTGCAAGCAGCGATGAATGGGCCCTCGCACCCGGGCTCACTGTCAGCGGGTGGCTTTAGTAAAACAGCAAACAGTGAGAAATATGCCTTTAAAGTGGTAAATATAAGAGGAATATGTCAAAGTCATTTATATGTGGAAATCTTCCTGCTGCCAGCTGGTGGCGCTATATGACTATAACTGGATTTTGGAATATGGGCATATAGATCTGTTCAGGGCTGAAGTGTTATCAAACATGTGAAGTTTGGGGCAGATTGGACATTTTTTGCCACAACCCCTTTGAAACCCATGAGACGTAAATTTTCGCCAGTTTTGAAGTGTGAAAAGTTTCATGACTTTTCGGGTATTTTTAGGCCCTCAAAAATGTGATTCATTGGGGAGAATAATAATAATAATAAAAAACGGATAAATTCCAAGTGGTCCTCACACCGCTGTGCTTGGGCCCTAATAACAATTAGTATATATCCTTATATTTAAACAAAAACAACTAATAATGAGTGCAGCAGCAACATAAAGGGTTCATTCATATGAAATATCACAGGGGTCGAGGATGTGACCTGCATTCACTTTGTTATTGACACTGTCGAAAAATACATACCTATAAATAAATAGTCATGAATGTGTCACTGTACTTATATCTATAATTACATTCACTTGACATTAAATTTGCCTTTTTTAAATTTGTAATGTGTTTTAAATGTGTAATAAAATGTATTTTACTAAACCTTATTTAAGCTCATCATTGGTCTGGAAGCTGTGACTCATGCCAGGACAATCCCAAAATAAATAAAGAAATAATTTTCAGTTACGTACAAACACATAGAAATCCTGACTGAGACATATGAAGAAACACACACTGACACATCAATATTAAGTGAAGCTTGATAACAGAATGACCATTCACCTATTATATATTTTTAATACTTTTTGTAGCCAAGACATTAAAATATTTGTCCATATAGAAACTTCATAAAAACAGTAACTGTTTATTCAATTACATATCCCATGCCGTGAAGGACTTTAAAAATATTTATTAATATAAATTTTTATATGTTTATTATATAATATGTGACATTACATGGAAGTGATTTTAAAGATATAGATATTAATATCAGATTAAACACATTGTTCTGTTACAGATCTTTACAACATTTCATCCTAATATTACTTATAAAACTTTACTTGATGGGCCCTTTCAAATATTCAGTGCAATGTGGCACAATTTTTTTTTTGCTAATTTCAGCCCGACAGAAAAGAAAATGAAAGTAAGAAAGTGAAACTTTAGACCTGGGGCCAATTGCATAAACTGTTTAGACCAGTTTTAAAATCTGATTTCTTTTCTCCAAGACTTGCATAACTTTTTTAATTCAGTCTTGAAAACTAGATTGGTCATATATGTACTGGAAAAGTAAGACTGATTCCCCCTTGGCTACTGCTAGTTGGTCAAACTAGTTCTCAAGACAGTCTTAACATTGTGTCTAATTTATGCTCTAAGACACAAAAAGTAATATAAAATGTTAATGCTAATCTTTAATAACTAAATTAAAATAGTTATTTCTTCACAAATGCAAATATTATGTTTGTTAGATAATTAATCCATGTTTAAAGTACTAACGATGTCCAAAGGCTTAAAGGGTTATTTCACCCAAAAAATGAAAATTATGTCATTAATAACTCACCCTTATGCTGTTCCAAACATGTAAGACCTCCGTTTATCTTCGGAACACAGTTTAAGATATTTTAGATTTAGTCCGAGAGCTCTCAGTCCCTCCATTGAAGCTGTGTGTACGGTATACTATCCATGTCCAGAAAGCATCTGGACACACAGATACACACAGTATACCGTACACACAGCTTCAATGGAGGGACTGAGAGCTCTCGGACTAAATCTAAAATATCTTAAACTGTGTTCCGAAGATAAACGGAGGTCTTACATGTTTGGAACAGCATAAGGGTGAGTTATTAATGACATAATTTTCATTTTTTGGGTGAAATAACCCTTTAAGCATCATCAAAGTAGTCCATGTGACATCAGAGGGTCAGTTAGATTTTTTTGAAGCATTGAAAATACATTTTGGTCTTGTATTTAGGAATTTGTTAATGAACCTATTCACCATTTAATTTGAGTTGTAAATCTGTTAACCCTAGTTACTCTATATGAGTAGCCTATATGTGTAAAATGAAACAATCCTCTGCTGCCCTCTGCAGGTCATTTATGTTATTACAGCAGCAAACCATCCAGCATGAACAGGATTACACACTGCACATTGTTCAGCGAGAGAGAAGCTGTTTGAGGCCTAAATATCCTTTTACAATGTTACTAAATTAATACCTTTTGTGCTTTGAAATCCAGATTCCATGAATAAATTGTTTTCAAAAGAACTATAACTGTTTTTTTTTTCACTCACCAAAAAGAAATACATGGAAGTCAAGACCTTTACATACAAAGATCATGTGTGAAACAGGGGCGAAAATTTCATCTAGATGTTGGGGGGGGGGGGGGGGGGGGCAATAAACATAACATTTCTCAAGAGTAAGTTTTGAAGGGGACACCAATAATCCAAGCAAAATTGTACTTAAGGATATATGTACAGAGAGGAAAGCCTTTCTACTATTGCATTTAGACTGTTCCATTATGCTTCTTCTCAAAGTTTCTTTCTTGGTTCAATGAAAAAGCTGACTAAACTGACCAAAACATTCTTCAAAACCATTTTTTTTTTGCAATGTTTTTGAATTTGTTTACACAATCAAGCCACCAAAATACAATGGAATTTGAACTTAACTTTAACTTTTATTTATTTATATAGCACATTTAATAACAGCAGTGTCGCTTCGCAGTTATAATTAAAACATGCATATATGAAAACATTTACCATGCCTAGCAAAATTAAGGCATGACTACATACTCTTAGACATACACCCTCACACAACTGTATAGTGAGATCAGTATAAATGTGAAAGAGAGGGAAAAAATGAAATAAAAATAAGTTATTACGTCAATGAACAAATACCCTTAACTAAAAGCTAAGTTAAAAAGATAAGTTTTCAACTTAACATTAAATGTAATAAAAAACTTCAATATTGTGAAAAAGTGTCCCCATATAAAAGAAATCAAATGATTTTAACAAATAAAACTATTAGGTTATTAGGTTATAGTCACTGCTCTATATGTAGTAATAAATAGGTGTAATTTAAATCAAACTTGCATGACAGGATAGGCACTAAACAAAAGTACCAAATGTATTTTTCCTGGTATCACTGTGCCCCACAAACTCTTGACATATCTTGTTTTTGTTAAGGCTGTCCAGCCTGTCTTTGTGCACATTGCAGACTAACAGACTGTTAAGTCTGGACAATCCCAAAATAAATAAATTATTTTCAGTTAGGTACAAAAACATAAAAATCCTGACTGAGACGTGTGAAGAAATACAAACCAACACATCAATATTAAGTGAAGCTTGATAACAGAATGACCATTCACCTATTATTTATTTTTTTAAATAATTTTCACAAGAATTGTGATAACCAGTATCCAAAATACTCATGAAATTACACAGGAAGAATAGGTTCTTGACTCAAACACAATATTTGAATAAAATGTAATATTTTCACACAGGTGCTCTCCGTTGCTGAATATTTTCCAGGTCAGTGAACTGAAAGAGTGAAAATAAAAACAATATTATCATCCAGCTGCAGTAGATTTAAATGAATCCAAACTAAAAGCTTCAATATTGTGTTGGGATGACAGTTTGGATCCTCAATAATTATCAAAACCTACAGTAATGACATTAAACAATAAATAACTAGAAAAAGTTATTTCTTCATATTTACCTCTTTGTGCCGTCAGCTGGTTCGGATCTTGAGGCTGATATGTTACTTTTGTCTGCAGATCAACATTATAAACATGTTTTTCCAATCGATCTGTTTTTCCAGCAGCAAAGACTAAGAATATAACAGCATATTATTTAATAATGGTTATATTATTATTATTTAAATGGTAAAAATATATATGAACACAAGCACACACAAAATAATAATGAAAACATCATTATATTGATATTTTTACACTAATGTATATTTAACTTGATAATTTCAGAACAATAAGAAAATGAACTCACCGATCAGCAGAATGAGCAGAAGTCTGTTCATCAGAGCAGATATGATGATAATAATCTGTGATTGTGTTTGATTCTGATCAATAAACTCCAGAACTGTATGATTGTGACACTCAGTTAGATGAGCTGATTCTGGAAAGAATATGAATTTAATATCTATAACACATTCATCTCTGTGGGGAGTAACCAATGCAAGAGTACATTGTGATATTTCTGAGTAAATGTTACAGTTACAGTAACAACTGTCAATCTCAGTTATACATGAAGTAGTAGATAACACAACATTATTTTGTCTTGATCACTGAAATAATAAATGAACTCACCGGTGAAGTATATTCTGGTGCTGTTGCTGAGTTTTGGAGGTGTTTCTGTGTTCATACAGTAATAAACTCCTAATTCATCAGCAGTCACATTATTAATAACCAGACGATGTTTAAACTGCACTGAATATTTGTTTCTGAATGATTTATTAAAGTAAAAAGGTGATTTTGGTCTTGGGAATGTTTGTAGAATCACTGTTGGAGGATCTGCTGTTTTCAGTAAAATCCAATAAACCTCATTTTCATCAAGATCACAGTTTATGATCACATTTGATCCCAAATCAGTCAGAAGATCTGAAACTGCAGCTTGACAACAGATTAATACATCTGTAAGATAAATAAATAAATAAATATATTAGATAAACATGCCTCATAATTAGAATTACCTGCTCACAACCAGAGTAAACCTTAAAACAATTCATGACCATTTGAAGTTTATAACCAGCGTGTCAATATATTTACATAATTTAATAAACTCACAGAGCTGAAGCTGAATGATCTTCATGTTGCTGTTAATGAAACATTTCAGAATTATATATTTTTCTCCACACAAGCTAACACTGTAGCTCTGAAGAACAGACAGGAAGAAGAAGAAGAAGAAGAAGAAGAAGAAAAAAAAGTTCCACTGCAGTCAGAGGAAGTCTAAGTCAAGTTTACTCTGACCACACTCTACACACTTCAACACTTCATGCCCACCATCTCCACTTCACCTGGAAAGTATTCTTAGTTTTTGTTTAGAGTTAACCCTTTCTTTGATCTTGTTACCGATATGAATGTGATGCGATTCTTAAAACTAAGACTGACTGACTGCAGAGGAGCATGCACTGATTCTCCTGATTCTGGAGCTGTTACTGTCACACAGAACTTCAGGATTGATTCTGTGGAGAGACTCAGGAGGCCTGTTGAACAAACTCACAGTTACAGAGTTCGCTCAAAGTCTTTAATTCTCTATTTGTCTTGCAAAGGAATGACATTCACTCTTGCATTTATTTCAATCACACCACAAGGTGACACTGTTCCCTCAAAGCTTCACCCTTTTTTGATTAAGCAGCATTTTGAGCTGGACTGCTTTCTGAAGGAAAACATCTCTACCATACGGGCAAAGAAAAGAATAATATAAATAAATCTGAAAATAAATAAATTTAGACATAATGTTGATGTACATGTATAAAGCAACAAATGTTGAAAAATACTGTATGTATGTTTGTATGTATTTAGGCAGTTTTTGGCATTTAACATTTATTAAGTTTAGTTTTCACAACAAGGTATTCTAGACATTGTTGGTTTGGGTCTGGCAACATTTGAGCAAAAATGATATAACACTGCTTCTTTCACATTTGCCAGATTCAAAGTGAAATATTTAGTGTGTGGAGCTAAAAAGCATGATACATTTTTTTTAGAAGCAGATAAACATGACTAAATATTTTGTTTCACTGGATCATGCACAAATGTCCACTGAGTGTCGCTAAAAGGTTTTGTGCTTCATCAGTTTTGAAAATAACTACCAGCTACACTAAACCTTACCAGACAGTGTTAACAAAAGTAAATGTGCATTTACAAACACATTTACTGAAGAAGCCATGCCATTTTACCTTGTTTTTACACCACTCTTTGCTATTTTGTCAAGCTGTGCTTCAAGTGCTCCACAACAGCATGGCCATTTCTGACTTTTTCTTCAATGGTACAGTGATCTTTACCAGAAATTTAGAGTGAACGCAAAAACATTGAATCATCATGTGACACAAACTAAATGAGTCATAACAAACTGAAAGTATATATTTAAGAACCTGGCTGAAATTTGATGATATCTGCTGATATGTACATAAACACACATTTCTCTCTTT
Organism: Carassius gibelio; assembly: GCF_023724105.1. Taxonomy (NCBI): domain Eukaryota; kingdom Metazoa; phylum Chordata; class Actinopteri; order Cypriniformes; family Cyprinidae; genus Carassius; species Carassius gibelio. The sequence continues at coordinate 13,618,762 of NC_068392.1, forward strand.
TTCAGTTTCCCTGCGGCTCATGAATGAGGGTGTAACTGGAAGATCTGCATTCATGTCGTTCTCTCACAGTGACAGAAAAATATAAAAATAAAGACATGAAAGTGTATTAAAGACACAATGAATTACAGAAGAAATGTGTGAGACAAAGCTGATATGTTCAGGAATAACAACTGTGTGTTTCTGTTTTGTGGACAAATTTATATGCAGAAATGAGTTAAATCCAACAAACTCTCCTTATGGAGACATTACTGACAGATCAATAAATTAATTTTCTTTTTTTCATGTTAGGGTTAAATACAGTTATTATTTATATTTAGTCGCATACAAAAATACAGTTCCAATGACAGTAAACGTGTTTAAATAGCAAACGTGTGTGTGTGTGTGTGTGTGTGTGTGTGTGTGTGTGTCAAAAGGGAGTTGCTGTCATTTGTTTGTCACTAATCACATTGTATCTTCCCACTCAGCTGCTCATCTGGTCTGACAAGTATTTGGAAAGTTAAAGTCTCTGCTTCCATCAATCTAATCCAGTCATGACACTTCAGTCTGTGAGGATAAATGAGAGAGAGAGAGAGAGAGAGAGAGAGGAAGATGAGGCAGATCTTTCACATTATCTGGATCCCAGATATGAAGGCAAATAAATCTCAGCAATGGTAATTACATCTCAACCATTGATTTATTTTCTAGATTGATTGTTTGATTGACTCTCTTCAGAAAAGAGTTTCTAATGTGTTTTCTGTTCTCTCAGCTGCATCTTTTGGTGTCATTAATAAACACAGTTTGAAATACTAATTTATAACTTGTATGGCTTGTTTTGAATTCTCTCTCTTTATTTTCTCTGCAGGTCTTGGATGAGGATGTTACTGGAAGCTCTGTATTCTTGTCCTGCTCTTACAGTGACTATAAACTGAATTCAAACATGACTGTTTTGAGACCAAATTAAAACAGGAATATATTAAACATCATTCAGAGAAATGATTCGCTTGAGGTTCAGGATCCAGAAAACAGCGCTTCCCCAGAAGAGTCGACGACTGGACGCTTCACTCCAGCACTCAGGTAATTTCAATTCAATTCAATTCAAGTTTATTTGTATAGCGCTTTTTACAATACAAATCATTACAAAGCAACTTTACAGAAAATTATATTTCATTCTACGTAAGTTTATTTATTATTTGTTTGTTGCAGTCTTTTGTGTATTTTGTGTCTGTGTGTACTTCAGTAATAATAATAATAATATTAATAATAATAATAATAGTGATAGTTATTGTTGTTGTTTTATTTATTATTATTGTGAATATTCTGTGTGTAAAAAAGCTTTATTTTGATTTTAATCTAAAGCCCTGTTATATTTCTGATTTGATTCAAAAGTTGTAAAACCTGTAGAAGTCAAATTCTCTCTCAGAAATCTTAAATATACGTAAACGTAGGAAGAAGAGTTATATCTGTGAGCCGATCATTTCCGAATATTTCACGTGTTTGCTGGTGACGTCACTTACGTCTGATGTCATCGAGGTGCGCATGGCGTATTGATACGGAAGTGATACGATACTTTATTGTTTGAAAGAGTATTATTTCATCTCTATATCAGACATATTTATATGTTCTATATTTAAATCCATTATATATGAATAATATTTGGGCATCATGATCTTCAGGTATGTTTGATGAATTGAGAATGAAACGTTGTTTTGACAGACGAGTCGTAGTTTCTCTGTAACGTTACTGAAGGCCTGATTTGACGGTGTTTGGCCTGCTTTGTTTTCATCCTCAACTGCTTTATTACACAAACATTAACAGCATTAATGGAGTTAATTAGCATGAACAAAACTGTATTTATTTATTCTTCTTTGTTTTGTGCGGTTTGTTTTACTTGATGGTAATTTGATTGTCCTATAGTCTCAGTGCATTGAAGATAAAGTTTGGAGTGGAGATTCCTGCTTTAAAATATTGACTGAATTAATTAATATTTAGAGAGGAGCTCAGTATGTACAGGAAGATGATGAGGATAAAACATCCAATATAATATTAAAGGAAATAAATGGAAACATGTTGATTTAGATCTGCCTCATTGTGAAGAATCACCTCAAGTGTCTCACTTTAACTTTCAACCTTAAAATAAAAACACTACGTCTAACTAGATCTAAATTAACCAGTGTTTTCTGTTTGTGCAGTTTCTGTTTCAGCTGTGTGTTTGCACTGCTGCTAAATAAAGGTGAGCAAGAAACAAACTACATCTGAAAGATGAATTCATGCTTCATGTGTAAACTGTGTGTTTACAGTGTGTGTGATTTCAGTGTGTCTGCAGGTCACAGTCGAGGGGTTTATTGGTGGTTCTGTTGTTCTGCCATGTTCTTCAGCTCAACATGATCTTAAACCTCAAGACATTAATTTGTATTGGGTGTATAGTGGAAGCACAAATGTGTTTGATATAATCAAGGGTAATGAGTCAGAAGCAGGACAAGACCCACGATACAAGAACAGAGCTAAAACCTTCCCTGAGGAATATCTGAGAGGAAACTTCTCCCTTAAACTCATCAATGCCATTAAAGCTGATGCAGGAAAATACACCTGTTTCATCCAACACTCATCTGAACATGAGACTGTAGAGCTGATCCTCAAAGGTGTGTGAAACTGGTTGATTATTGTATGATGTTTTTAATTACATAAAAAAGAATGATTGACAGATGTGTTGTCTTTATAACAGTGTAGTAATGTAGTTTGTTCTCTCTGTTCTGTTGCAGAATCAACAGTAGAAAAAGGAAACCAAACCCAAACAGGAACAGATCCAGATGTGAAGACATCATCAATGCACTGGGTTTACATTGCAGTATCTGTATTATTAATAATAGTGCTGTTTATTATTGCCGGTTTCATCATAATTAACTATAGGAAAAGAGCTCAAGCTTGTTCATTCTCATCAGCCACGACTGAAGAACAAACAACAGTGACATAAACAGATCTAAACGTTTCACGTTACACGTTCTCTGACAGTTAGATAAGTTACTTTTAGTTGAATCGATGCATCTTTCATTGTTTTTTTCTGGTGTTAAAAACAGCTATAGAAGACAGTGTTTTGTTCTTCCATTTTATTGCCACATGCACTGCTTTGTTTTTATTATGTAACAGAATAAGATTGACACTTTTCTTTATATTTCAGTAATGTCTGAATCTGCCAGAATGTTGCCCAAGCATTTCTGCACCACAAGTGCTCTTTTAGTTGTGTTTGATAGAATAAATGTGTTTTGTATTCTTTCTGTATTATTTTATATTTGTTAAATTGTTGCTGCACATCATTTACCAGATTTGATTTATTATTTCATGATAACATATCAGTTTTTATTCTGTGTTATGTACAGTGTGCAGAAGATAAATCGGATAAAGATGTTGCTCAGGGTTTAGATCTGTTACACAGCTCTGCAGACTGATGTCAGAGGAGCACAATGTTTGATTCTTGCACTATTGAAGCGTGAGAAGTTTAGATCGAGTTATAATGTGTCTTCATGTAAATGCATGAGCTTCATGAGTGTGAAAAGATGCCTTTAGATCTCTTAAATCTACTGCAATATTCTCAGGTATTCAGAGCTCAAGAAACTTGTTTCATTGTAAGAGTATGATCTCAATGTTAAACACTCAATAAATTGTGCAGATGAAATAATGCATCTGTTGTGTTCACATGTGTATTTCTAAAAAAAAAACAATTTCAGACTATACAGATGTTAGTCATATAATTAGAATATCATTAAAAAGTTAAATAATTCCATTGTATAAACTTGTATAATATATTCATTCATTACACACAGACTTATATATTTCAAAAGTTTCTTTGTTTTATTTAGATTTTGATTATAACTGAAAACTAAGGAAAATCCGAAATGCAATATGTCAGAAACATTTTAATATTACTTAAAACCAATACAAAGAAAAGATTTTTAGAAATCTTGGCCGACAGAAAATTATAAACATGAAAAGTATGAGCATGTACAGCACTCAATTCTAAGTTGGGGCTCCTTTTGCCAAAATTACTGCAGCAATGCAGAGTGGCATGGAGTCGATCAGTCTGTGGCATTGCTCAGGTGTTATGAGAGCCCAGATTGCTCTGATAGTGGCCTTCAGCTCTTCTGCATTGTTGGGTCTGGCATATCGCATATGGAATCACCAATAATAGAAAAAATCTACTTTCAAACATACTGATAAACTAACGTTAAATATAAAAATACTGTACTTAAAACAGCTAGTTCACATATAGTCAGACGCAACTGTCATATCGCGCGTCCTGTGACAGCTGAACAAACAATGAATTAAATACTCGTTTTTTGTGACCATGAAAGTTCTGTATGAAGAATATGACGGGGGAGATGAGATGAGTGTGCAGGGGGGTAACTATGACTGAGAAATACAGTGCCGGCCGCCGCACTCCCGCTCCGGCCACTTTCACGGCCGTTATGAATAATTTATATTGGGCCATCATGAAAATTCATCAACCGGAAAAGTCCCGATCGCCCGATTGCCACTCCGCCCCTGGTTGACACTGACAACGGCGCATATGCTTTTCACTTGTAAAACTCAAGGTTTTATGGGTAATGTAGTCTCTGCTCTCGGTGGGATGAATTAGGAAGCGTGCATTGTGAAGGGCGCTCTGAAAAGCGGCAGCGCAGGCAAAGGATTATAACCTCTATTAAAAGAGATGTCCAAATGAGCATACCGGTACGCTAAAAGCACGTTCTGGGCGCACGGAGAGGTGGCGGTACCCTCAAGAGCTATATTTGGAAGTGGCGGTACTGAGTACCGGTGCGTACCGGCCCACTTAAAGCACTGTACACACGCATATCAACCCGTTCACTTTATTTACCGTTCATGTAAAGACTGCATTTGGATTCGTCAATCAGAATGAATTCATTCTGATGGAAGCAAAAAGTGTCCGCGCGCCTCATGACTCATTGCCACAGAAACAAGTATGAGATGCATTCTAACATAACTGTGCCATTAAACTCAGTTAGTGAGGGCTCGTTTAAAATATTGCACATATATCCATATAGTCCATTCAGATTACTTGTTAAAGAGCAATGAAATACCTTATATCTGCAGACGATGTACGTCTGTTTGTGGATGGAGACATGGTAACGGCCAAAACTCTGTATTTTGCATGCATCACATTATAGTGCAGTGTGCATGAAAATAATAACAAGGCGGCAGAGCAACCTTATCATCCACAGTGGTTCTCACATAGTCCTTCTACGTCATCACCACATAGTGAGTGTTATAAGTTAAGTGATCAGTCTTTAAGAGAAGGACAACGTGAGAACCACTATGAATGATAAGTTCGCTCTGCCGCCTTATTTTTTGTCTTTATTTGAAACGGCAAAAAAGAGTTAATCTCTCATGTATGAGAAGATCGCGTTGCCATGTACCAGCCATTAAATGTGTTGGGCACCAGCTCCACATTTTCTATCTCTTTCATATCATGGATTTAACGAGTTATCAGAGTCAATAATAGTTATTATTATTATTATTATTAGTATTATCTAATACATTAATAGGAAAAAGAGCCTTATATCGTCTTGATTATCGACAGAGAAATCTGCTTATGTCGATATCTCTGACTATAGTCGATACACGATATTATCATCTATAAGTATAACCCTAGTTTGCCCAGATCCGGCCCACATCTGGCCTGTGTGAAATCTATGCGTGCCAGATGTGTATATTATATTTGTAAGACAACTATTGCCATTCCCACAGACAACAGCGTATATTTTACAATGTACTGTAGGCAAACGTAAAGGTATGTTTTTTGCTAGTACTCATGTGTATTTAAATATCTGAAACCTAAAATAAGGATTATATGGTTGAAAACACTGAATATTTGTGATATTATGACAAGTGCTCAGCATGTCCGATCTGACTCTGTGCCAGTCAAAGCGCAAAAGCAGATTTAAATTCAGCAGTTAATGACGTGACACACTGAAAGTTCTAATCACACCGGTGTGATTGCATGCTTTAGAGACCAGCCAAGACTGATGTGATCATAAGCGTTAAAGGGTTAAGCTGGCGAACGATCTCAGCTTCAGTGCGGAAAGTGAGGAACTAACTGATCTCTGATTCATTACAGTTTGCACAGATTCATTGATCTGCCTTCAAAACACTCGGTAAAAGGGTTGCGCAATAACGTGCATCATCATTACGACACACCCTTTACGGGATTAGATCTGGCTTTTGTTCACACAGCGCTCGTTCCGGGACTGAACCCAGCAATGCTACTAGGTCCCCGACCCGGGATCAATCTGACGTGTTTGCTTTCACACAGAAGGTGACCGGGAATTTTCCAGGTAAGATGTGTAGTGTGAAAAGGGGCTTAAAGGCATAGTTCACTTTCAAATTAAATCTTGGTATGTTTTAGCTTATCTCAAGGGCATCCAAGGTATAGGTGTCTTTGTTTCCGCAGTAGTTTCCATTTTGATATTCTTAGGTCAAACCGTTCTTTGTCTGTGACTCACATAATGTCGTTCTTTGGTCCAACCACGTCCAACTGATCTGATGGCAAGTGCTTCCTGATGTGTGAAGTGCACGCGCTCTGGCTTTGTCGGCGCAATCGCCGGAAAGAATCAGAAGTGATCTCTCACGCTTGTACGTCACTCGTTGTTTACTGTTTACAACACGACCATCCATCAGTCTGATTACTTGATCTGTGTTTTCTGGTTAAAATAAACATGGTTGTGAGAAACGTTGTCAACGTTGTCTGTAATTTAGGGCTCTGAACCGGTTCAAGGAACGAAAACGAAAACTGGAAACGAATGATTTTGACAGGAACAGAAACAGAAACTAAATATTTTTTTTCCATTTAATATTTGAAATTTGCTGTCAACCAATCTTGAAATCCAGCTGTATGGCATACGCAAATGTGACGCTTAAGCCAACGAATGAAATGTCCGCTCAGCTGTGAACTCATCATAGGTAAGTCTCAATGGCAATGCACCGCCTTCAGGGCCGGATTAAGACCAAACTGGGCCTGATGACACAGGGCAAGAAGGCGTTGGTGCATGTGCATTCGACACTCAAGCACCTGCATGCTTAGCCTTTCCTGCCATACTGCCCTACAGCTCTCATTTTATTATTCCTAGCTTTGAGAAGCTCCGCTCGCCAGGGGCATTAGACATCTTCATGCACAGATAGTGTTCCCATGACACAGATAGCATGACCGAAGTGTTCCCACAGAAGCTCCAGCATGCTTAACTTTTCCTGCCCTACTGAGGACCGCAGCTCTCCTTTTATTATTCCCAGCTTTGAGAATCTCCGCTCGCCAGGGGCATTAGACATCATGATGCACAGATAGTGTTCCCATGACACAGATAGCATGACCGAAGTGTTCCCACAGAAGCTCCACCACCTCGGGGTGAAGTCTCCATTCCCCGGGCCTTGGCCCCTGTCTCGACAGGATGTCTGCCCCCTGATTCAGATACCCCCCCAGATAAATAGCCCTCAGCGAAATAATTTTCCCCTGGGACCAAAGAAGGATCTGACGTTCAAAACGGATTTCCCCTCGGGGAGAATCCCTTGGATCTGAGCCACCGCTGTAGTGGTCTCATGTGCAAGAGGCCAAAAGGTATCACGTTGGACGCTACTGCCATGAGACCTAATGGTTTCTGAAATTGTTCCACAGTGAGTGACTGTCTGCCCCTGCTTGGCGGCAATGACTGTCCTCAGATCAGCCCTGCCCCTCGAAGACCGCGCCTGAGAGCATCCCGCCTCGTCCCTCCAGTCTCTCTGTGGGGGTGATGGGCACGAGACGAGACACTCTCTTTGAGGAGCAACTCAATGGCTGGGGCTGCCCTCGTCCAGCAGCCCCAGAAATCTTAACTTTGAGCCGGATAAATTTATAAAAAGCGGCAGACTGTTTCTTTCGTTCCTGGAACCTCTCAGTGACAGATTGTAATGCCTCACCAAAGAGACCCCTAGGAGAAACCGGGGCATTTAAAAGAACAGATTTTTCTCTCTCATTCATTTTAGACTGGTTTAACCATAAATGCCTCTCCGTGGCCACCAGGGCTGCCATAGAATGGCCAATAGATCAGCAGTCTGTCTCAATTATTTAATAATATCAGCTGAAATTTCTCCCTGCTCGCTAGCCTCTTTAAGCAGGTCAGCCTGATAAGCCTGCATTATAGCCATAGTGTGCATGCAGGCTGCCGCTTGGCCAGCTGCTGAGTAAGCCTTCCCCACCAATGTTGAAGTATTTTTTAAAGGTCTGGTGGGGAGCGCCGGAGCTTCAAGTGATGACGCTGATTCGGGAGAGAGATAGCTCGCGAGCGTCTCTTCTGCCCTCAACATAGTCACATAACCTTCATTTTTAGCACCCATAATATTAGGCAACCAACTGGACCTCATCTACACGCGCTGTAGGCAACCAACTGGACCTCATCTACATGCGCTGTTGCTCTGTGGACACCTCTTCAGTTGCTCCACTGCACACCTCTGACCACTTCCTCATTACTGCTAACCTAGCACTTACTCCTGAAGTGGCACACACTCCAACGCAGGTCACCTTTCGACGGAACCTACGCTCACTCTCTCATCTCGCCTATCTGCTGTGGTTTAATCCTCACTTCCTCCACGCTCTCAGTTTTCTGCTCTGGACATGAACAGTGCTACGGACACTCTTTGCTCCACTTTAACATCTTGGTTGGACAACTTTTGCCCACTGTTGTCTAGACCAGCACGCACTGCCCCATCTGCCCCCTGGCTGTCCGAGGTTCTCTGTGAACAACGCTCTAAACTCAGGGCTGCAGAAAGGAAATGGCAGAAATCAAAAAATTCTACTGACCTCAGTGTGTATCAATCTCTCCTCTCTTCCTTCTCTGCAAATGTCTTCACGGCTAAAACATCCTACTACCACATTAAAATTAACAGCTGCTGTGAGGCTCGGACACTCTTCAAGACTTTCTCTTCTCTTCTTAATCCGCCGCCTCCACCTCCTCCATTGACTCTTACAGCGGACGACTTTACAGCTTTCTTCACAAATAAGACAAGATCCATCAGTGACCAATTCTCCACACCGCAGACTGAGGACAACTTCACAATAACCAACGCACACTCTTTATCCTCCTTCTCCCCACTCTCAGAGATGGACGTCTCCAAAATTCTCCTGTCCAATCACCCTACTACTTGTCCACTTGATCCGATCCCCACTCACCTCCTTCAAGCGATCTCTTCTTCAGTCATACCTTCGCTTACTCACATTATCTCTCTTCACTCTGGAACATTTCCCTTAGCATTCAAGCAGGCTCGGGTAAGCCCACTGCTGAAGGAACCATCTCTAAATCCAGCGCTTCTTGAAAACTACAGACCGGTATCCCTTCTTCCATTCATTGCAAAGACACTTGAGCGAGCTGTGTTTAACCAGCTTTCTATGTTCCTTGTACAGAACAACCTCCTGGAGGTTAACACTGTTAATCACCAGATTCTCCTGTCCACCCTCAGAAAGATGGGCATCTCTGGAACTGCTCTCCTGTGGGTTAAGTCCTACCTCTCTGACAGATCCTTCAGTGTGTCTTGGAGGGGTGATGTTTGAAGGTCACACCACCTTGCTACTGGGGTTCCTCTAGGCTCAGTACTTGGACCACTTCTCTTCTCCATCTACATGACATCTTTAGGATCTGTCATTCAGAAGCATGGCTTTTCTTACCACTGCTACGGTGATGACACCCAACTCTACTTCTAATTCCAGCCAGATGACCCGATGGTAGCTGCTCGCATTTCAGCCTGTCTGATTGACATTTCTAGCTGGATGAATGACAATCACCTTCAGCTTAACCTTACAAAGACTGAACTCCTGGTGATTCCAGCTAACCCATTGCTTCATCACAACTTCTCTATACAGCTGGGCTCGGCAACCATAACTCCTTCGAGGACAGCCAGAAACCTAGGAGTTGTGATTGATCATCAGTTAAGCTTCACTGACCACATTGCTACAACGACCCGGTCCTGCAGGTTTGCCTTATACAACATTAAGAAGATCAGACCCTTCCTGTCAGAGCAAGCAACCCAACTTCTTGTCCAAGCTCTTGTTCTCTCCAGACTGGACTATTGTAATGCTCTCCTGGCGGGCCTTCCTGCATGTACTGTCAAGCCTCTGCAAATGATCCAGAATGCAGCAGCGAGGGTTGTCTTCAATGAGCCAAAAAAAGCTCATGTTACTCCTCTCTTCATCAGGTTACACTGGCTACCAGTAGCCACTCGCATCAAATTCAAGGTACTGATGCTTGCCTACAAGACGACCACTGGCACATCACCAACTTACCTAAACTCACTGGTTAAACCTTATGTGCCCTCCAGAAGTTTACGCTCTGCAAGTGAACGACGCCTTGTGGTGCCATCCCAAAGAAGTTCAAAATCACTCTCACAGACATTTTCCTGGACTGTGCCCAGCTGGTGGAATGACCTCCCAATCTCAATTCGTACAGCTGAGTCTTTACTCATTTTCAAGAAACATCTAAAGACTCATCTTTTTCGCCTGCACTTAACCAACTAACAGCACTTTTCCTTTTCTTGTCTTTTTCATTTAATAATAAAAAAAAAATACCTGGCTATGCGTTCTATACTAGACTAACTGAGACTTGTCATGGCACTTGTATACTGTTGTTGTTGTTGTTCTCTTGTTGACCTGACTGCTTCTATTGATCTCATTTGTAAGTAGCTTTGGATAAAAGCGTCTGCTAAATGATTAAATGTAATGTAATGTAATAATATTAGAATAAATGTTTGAAGTGTGGATGTAAATGGGCGCTGACATCGGTCTAGCCCAGATCTTTGACACCTCAGTGTGAAGATCCGGGAAGAGAATGGTAAGCTCCGGCAAGAAGGCTGAGTGCGTTTTGGCAGAAATCTGTCATCAAGTTTGCTTTTAATAAAATACTCCTGCCTATCAGATGGACACTAGATGCTGAACTTTTTTACAGCACAGGACAATACATCAATAAGCTCCTCATCAGGGGGAGACCAGAGTGACGAGTCTCCAGCCTCCGCTTCCCAGGCTTTCAGCATCCAGCTCCTCAGAACTGGATAGCTGAAGCTCGGGAACATCATGTTGTGTCTCAACACGGGGAGAAGCCAACGCATCCACAGCCACGATAGAGACACTAGATCTCATCGGTGAAGGCTGAGATAGGGCGGAGCCAGTCTCAAATGCCTCAGTGAGATCCATTTGCGATCCCCACGACAAACGCCTCCGCTCTGCCTCGACAGAAGCGGGACCCGAGCCACGGGGAATGCACATGGAACTGCTCTCCTCAAAGAGCGATCGACAGGAGTGCAGCGTCCTTAGGGGCAGCCGCTCACAATGCTCACAGTCAGCCCCCTCGAGAGCTGCCTGGGCAGGCTGTACTCCTAAACAAGCCACACATAGTTGGTGTGATTCCTCACCAATCCTGGTCGATGACATCACTCTCTGTGACGCTCACTCTCGCCATTGACTGATTTCATTCATGCTTCAGACGCACTACGCTGGGGGCGTTCCCACTGCAAGTTCACGCAGCGGTAGTTCCTGAAGGGGAACTGATATTCTATCCAGACAGAAACTTTTTTGATTTGTCTGAACTGCTCTGCCTAACTATAAATACATAGGAACTCTATGTAGAAACTATCCGTATGGACACTGTTTTATAGCATTCTACTGTAGATACGTGTTGCTCCTATCAGGTTAAAAACATTGTTCTGTTACGGATCTTCATCCTAATATTACTACTTATAAAACTTTACTTGATAGGCCCTATCAAATATTCAGTGCAATGTGGCACAAACATTTTTTTGCTAGTTTCAGCCCGACAGAAAAGAAAATGAAAGTAAGGAAGTATAACTTTAGACCTGGGGCCAATTGCATAAAGACCAGTTTTCAAAAGTTAGTCATCTGATTTCTTTTCTCCAAGACTGGTCATAACTTTTTTTTAATTCAGTCTTGAAAAGGTAGACTGGTCGTATATGTACAGGAAAAGTAAGACTGATTCCCCCTTGGCTACTGCTAGTTGGTCAAACTAGTTCTCAAGTCTTAACATATGAGGCGCCGTGTAGGATTTAAATCAAACTTCGCTTACCAAAACATAGATAAAACACGTGCATATACACCTATAAATTACTCGCATATACATAGATGTACATAAATACATATATAAAATACACGTGAACACTAATATGAAATCGATACATATAATGTTAGCAATGTATGCATACACACTTGTGAATAACTTGCGTATACATATACATTTGACACGTGCATACACCTACAGACACTCGCATATGCATATAAACTTTATCCGTGCATATACACCTATTAAACACTCGCACATACATATAAACTTGCTGCTTACAAACACACCTGCACATACTCGTACATACATATAAACTTGATCCGTGCATGTCACAGGTCGGGTGGCCCAAGCTAGACTGCACCCACCCCTAAACCAGGACCACCTCGAGGAGCATATCAGAGGGAAGAGTCGGAGACAGGGAATAAATTTAACAATTTTTATTTTGAAGTAAAAGCAAATTGGAATTCATTATCTAAAATCTTCTTTGTTTCCCTCAGGGATCGAAGGTGAACAGTGCAGCGACCGGGGACTCTCCCGCCCTCTTCCTCTGTGCGGGCCCCGCAATAGATGGACAGATGGGTGGTCAAGAAGGTATTTCACAGGTGGGGATACGATTGGCAAGCAAGCAGTCTGGTTAGTCTCCTCCGATAATTAAGTACTTCCAACCTTATTCCTTCTTTCACAGATGCAGAATTTGGGATGGATGGATATCAGTCAGGTACACGGCAGATACACAGCCTTAAGGTGGGGATGTGTTTGGCAAATGAGAGGTCCGGTAAGGCTCCTCCGGTAAGTATGTAATTCCAACCTTCCTTCCTTCCTTCTTTCACAGATGTGAAATTTGAGGTGAATGATATCAGTCGAGTACGTATACGGCAGGTGCACGGTCTTACGGTAAGGTGGCTTCTCCTGACACTGACAGAGTGGATATTCCACACAGAGTGTGCCAGCCTTACGTTCGTGACAAAGGACAGTCACCTCTCTCAGCACAGGTGGGCCACAAGGATGAGGCAAACTCGAGGTCAACAGGCTGTGCGGGGTTTCTACTGAGACAGAATGAATGCTTCAGAAAAAGGCTTTTACACAGGGCTTTTACCGAGGCAGATAGTAAATATTTCAACAGGGCATCTCTTCTCCTATTAGTACAAACAGAGGAGTTAATTCAAATCCCAGATGATAATTCCTCAACATCCAGACAGTTGGAACAGTTCAATGTCACAGAACTCTTACTATTGACCGTCAGCCAACACATGGAGAGTGCAACGCAAAACAAGTATATATCTTCCACACACATAGCAATTCCACTTCAAGCATATAATGTGGGGGAAAACATCAATTGTAGGCACTGCAAACTCACTTCACAAAGTGCAATTTAAAGCCAGCACTCACGTTCGGGTCTCTGTCCGAGGGGAGGGGGGGGGGGGGGGCGCGATCCTCAGTGCCGCTGAGGATGTCGTGAGATGTTTTTCTTCACAGTCACAGGCAGAGTTCACATCACCATTTATAAAGGAGGGAGAAGTAAGAGATCGGTAATGAACCAATACAATGATATTTATGATCGTGATCCAAACACTCCAAATCACATCCAATTCAGTGTCGAACGTGTACAATTACGAGACTCAGTTCGAGACCTAGCTCCTCTCCAATGCAAACGAGGTATTTCACTCTCCTTCTGTTGTCCTCGAATTCCTCATAAAAGCAACACTTTTCTCTTCATTCACCCGTCCTCCAATAACTATTACCACCCAATAAAATGACTTTTCACTTGTTTCATGAACACTGCTTCAGTGGGAATAAGTTCCATATACCATTTGTCACACCGTGACATACCCCCGCGTCAAACCGTTCTAGTCCTGAGAACGGTCTCCAGACACCCAGTCTCCAAACCTGGCTGGAGGCTGACCTCGATGCTCTCGCTCGGACTGTCGAGGTGGGGAAATGGGTGCTTCAGGTCGTAGCCATAGGCCTAGGCCTCCTGGAATCACCGCCCATCCTACCAGCGGGGGCATCCCGGACGTTTCGACCAGTGGATTCTCCAACACATTTTGGGTAGTTTGGGCAAGGGCGGATCAAATTTCCATCCCCTGCATCAGATAATAAAAAACTAAACTTAATTCTGAGAGGGTTTCCCCATGTCTTCATGTATGTGTGCAATAGTGGCTCATATATAACTTGAGAATGAGTCTCCCCATTAGAAGAGCTTCTGCAAACTAGGAACAAAATAACCGGCAGAAGTGCAAGTATCAAACTCTGCTGATTTGTAACATATACATAATTAATTGCAAACAAACAGCTTCTCCACGTGAACTGTAGGCTCTCGTGCACTTGCACTTCCATGTGAAACCTTTTTTAAGGAGAAAAAAAGTTAAATACTTGTTACTGCATACAAGTCTTTATATATAGTTCTTTATTCTCAATGACAACAAATATCTCAGACACTGAACATTTCAGAACACCGGCAAGTTCAAGGACCATAATATCACACTCACCAGCAGTAAGTTAATTGGCAGTTTTGATCTAGAAAAAGGTGAGAATTTCACAATTTCACTTCTATATAATCTTCACGAAATACCTTCCAAAAAGCTATACAAATTACACAGAGAGAGTAAAATGTACTGCCTCTATTTAAAAAATATATAAAATGCGTCCCCACCTAAGTCCCAGTCCCACTTGAGCTTAGCCATTTTCAAAAATAAAACCCTTTCGCACATGAATTTAAAATATTCTAGCTGAGCCCTAGCGTGAGTCTTTAGGCGACCATTATTTTTTAATGTACCGCCTTAATGTTTCCATGGCGACCCGTCATGCTTCTCATGTGACAACACAACCATATGACACATGGATCGCTTTTATTTTATTTTGACTGTTTTAGTCAAAATATTTGCAAACATACTCACTATATTATGAAATTATGATATTCTGATTCTTTGCAAATAGCATAAACACTTTTATATCTATAATTCTGAAAATGGCTAAGCTAGTGGGACTTAGTTGGGAACACAATTTATATTTTTTAACTATAGGCAGTTAAACTCTCTCTCTGTGTGTGTGGGTGTGGGTGTGTAACTTGCATAGCGTTTGGAAGGTATTTCGTGAAGATTGCATAGAAGTGAAATTCTCACCTTTTTCTAGATCGAAACTGCTGGTTACTTTACCACTGACGAGTGTCCATGGTCCATGAATTTTGCCAGCGGATGATTGCATCGTTTGAGGGTTGTTGATGCTTTGTATGCCAGGGCTCGAAGACCGAAACAAAGTGCGCGATTCGGATTGTGTTTCTGACTGCAAGGGCATGTTCAAGTTCAAAACAGTGGAGAAGGGTCTGGCTGCAGACTTGCACTTGCACTCTCAGACACTTGCACTTCCGCTAGTGACATCACTTGCACTCTTTATTTTATTTTGTTCTATTTATTGACAACTTTTTGTTTGAATCTCTCAACATTTTACAACAGTAGCCAGGTGGAGAAGACAAGACATTTTTTTTTTTTATTACAATGTCACTTGCAATCGCCACTTGCCCTCTCCGCTACCTGTGACATCACTTGCAATCAACAAAAATAGTGCGTGTTGCCAATGGTGACAAAATGCTGTGGTGGTGATTAAATGATTAAAACCAAATTAATAGGCCTACTAATATAACGTACAGGGTCCTGCAAGAAAAAGACCCTAAGCCATGTTAAGTGTTTATGTTTTTCTACGGGAAGAAAATGCTTAGCGAGAGACTTTGCGCAAGCGTTCATATTCTGGTGTTCTGACCTTGGATTTGCCAGTCTTGTCTTTTTCTTGCAGGACCCTGTACATTACAGTACTAAATTAGGTTTAATTGTTTAATCACCACCACAGCGTCTTGTCTCCATTGGCATCATGCACGATTTGTGTCGATTGCACATGACATCACAGGTAGCGGAGAGTGCGGCGATTGCAAGTGACATTGTAATGTGTCTTCGCCACCTGGCTACTGTTATAAAATGTTGGGAAATTCAAACAAAAAGTAATAAAAAAAATTCCACAAAATTAAAAATAAAGACTTCAAGTGATGTCACTAGCGGAAGTGCAAGTGTCTGAGAGTGCAAGTGCAAGTCTGCAGCCAGACCCTCTTGGAACGGTGCGCAACGTTTTTGCTACGGTTTCCAGGTTGAACGTCATGTTTCCTGGAAACGGTGTGCACCGGGGTTTGAGATGCATTTTCTCTTGTTTGGTGGGTGTGTCAGAACTGCAGTCCAATCAGCAGAATTTATATAAAGCAAGCGGTATTAAAGTGAACTCGCACAATGGCTTCAAGGAAAATAATGTACAAACGTGTTCGTTGCAGCTCGGTATACACAACAAGTGAGGATATTAGAAGACATGTTTGTCGTAAGTTTTATTGTAAAAATATAGGATATCAACATAATTATGTAGTTGTTTATATTTTTAGCTTCAATGCAAGTGTATGACATTTGGTATAGAAATAAACAATGGTAATTATGTGCCTTTCCTAAAAATTTGAAAGAAAATACAGGGTATTAAAACCGTATGAACTACAAATAAAGTCCGTATGTGAGGCTAAATAGATGGCTCCGAAAATTCTTCACAAAGAACACAAAGAATGGCCTTCTCAACTGTAATTCGATTAAATTGTAATGTAATCAATCATTTGGGGAAGTATATGGTTCTTCTTCATCTTGGGTTTGCCATTGTTAAATACATTTTATTTTAATATTGCACATCATTTACCAAATCTGATTCATTAATTTCCTGTAACACACCATTCATATTAATTATTTTATTTGGGTCATTCACTGACTCTTTGTAATAAGGTTATAATGAAAAGACATAGATAAACACACAATTTGTGCCAAAGTGTTAAAAAAATAAAATAAAATATTGCCATAGTTGCAACTCTTGTGTCATCAGAAGTGTGTTCAACGCATCAACGTTTCTGTTTAAAAAACGTTGTGCAACGTTTTGTCGGGGCTGAACGCAGCCCAGATGAGCAGGCGACACATTCGATTAAACTGAGGGTAATTGATCTTATAACAGTGGGCGAAAAAAGTACATTCCGCAAAATGCTTCAGGTGTAGCACAATCCCTGTCCATGATTGCAAATGCGGTATATAGACAGGTTACTTCCGTACACGCTTAAACGACTTCCTTTTACACTGAAACGCCTTCCGTTTACATTGAAAATTCACGCTCATCCACATATGAAATCACTCGAATAGATTTATATGTACACAAATAATGCATATGTTTTTCTCATCTGAACTGTATACGTTAGTAAATGTTATTGTTTATGCGCAAGTGTTTTATGGATGTGTATGCGCTCATCAAGTTTATATGTATGTGCGAGTGTTTAATAGGTGTATATGCATGGATCAAGTTTATATATATGTGCGAGTATGTGCAGGTGTGTTTGTATGCAGCGAGTTTACATGTATGTGCGAGTGTTTAATAGGTGTATATGCATGGATCAAGTTTATATTTATATGTAAGTGTTTGTAGGTGTATGCACCTGTCAAATTTATATGTATACGCAAGTTATTCACAAGTGTGCATGCATACATTGCTAACATTATATGTATTGTATATGTATATCGGTTTCATATTAGTGTTCACGTGTATTTTATATATGTATTTTTGAACATCCAGTAGTATGAATGTATATGCGAGTAATTTATAGGTCTATATGCACGTGTTTTATGTATGTATTGATAAGCGAAGTTTGATTTAAATCCTACACGGCGCCTCATATTAACATGGTGTCTTAAGTTTATGCCCTAAGACACAAAAAGTAATACAATATGTTAATCCTACTTTTTAATAACTAAATTAAAATAGTTATTTCTTCACACATGCAAATATTATGTTCATTAGATAATAAGTTCATGTTTAATAAAGTACTAATGATGTCCAAAGGCTTTGAATGTTAATACTAGCTTAAATAAAGCAAGTAAGAACCAAAACAAAAAAGACCAAACACAAATATGAGCACACAAAATGACATGAGGTCTTTCTGCACGGTTCACAGCTGTTTCAAAGTGAAATGTGTGGGAAGTGGAGCATGTTTTGTGGAAACAGAAAAAGCATAAAAATACCAGATGATCATGGTGCCCTGATGTCATTAATATAAATTTTACACATTACAAAGTCCTGTTAGATGTCTCCTTTTTCACATTTCCAGGGTTCTCAGTAACGGAGTCATAAAACCTGTGATAAACTTCTGGTGAATGAGAGACTACAATAAACTATTATTATTATATCTTGTTCATGATTGTGTTTCCACAACTTTGCTTTCACTTCGTCAGCTGTTGTTTTAGAAACCAGGAGGTCAGGCTTTGGCTGTTTAACAGGTTCATGTTAGATGTTTCTGGTTCCTGTTTCTCTAAACCCTGCTGGTAGATGCTGGAACTGTACACACAGATCCTGATTCTCCTGCCTTTGAAAGTGGCAAACATATTGTGTCAAACGTTCAGTATTGGTGTGCAAAATTTCTCTACATTATTAGTTAAGTACAACGTTTTTTTTGGTTAATACTAGTTTAAATAAAGAAGATTGGGCTAAACAACAACGACAAAAAAAAAAAAAAAACTCATGCTTAATGTATATTCGAATACAAAAATTACATCCGGTCTTTTTGGATGGATCACAGCTATTTCAAAGTGAAATGTCTAAACCCCAAAATATATGAGGAGAGAATGAGCACCCCCCCCCCCCCCCACACACACACTGGTGCGCATTCCCAAAAATATACTTCTGTAAGGTCAACTAAACAACGTATAATGTATGTGAAATTAATTTCGTGCCTTTGGTTTATTTGTAACGAAATAAATATTTGCAACAAATGGGTTAGAAAATAGGTATACAGCATAAACTCAATATAAGTGCATGCTCTTGAACTGGTTGTGAGGCCATGGCTGGCTTTTAAACACACACAAACAAACACAATCTCATGACAAGAAGGCATTACAAGACTGAACAAATGAAGGAATCCTGTAACACCAAAAATAAAATAAAAACAAAAATAAAACAAGAATTCTGAACCTGATTTCATCCAATGTTTAGATTTCTGTTCTGTAAATGTATGCAAATATTTAATAAGATAATTCCTCAGTTCCATATTTAAACATAACATTTTTAAAAACTTGTGCAATAAAGTCTTTAAAGTAAATTGTAATGTAATCAATCATTTGGGGAAGTATATGGTTCTTCTTCATCTTGGGTTTGCCATTGTTAAATACATTTTATTTTAATATTGCACATCATTTACCAAATCTGATTCATTAATTTCCTGTAACACACCATTCATATGAATTATTTTATTTGGGTCATTCACTGACTCTTTGTAATAAGGTTATAATGAAAAGACATAGATAAACACACAATTTGTGCCAAAGTGTTAAAAAAATACAATAAAATTATAATAATAAATAAAATAAACACACACACACACACACACACACACACACAAAACTAATCTTATATGCCTATGAACAAATCTGAATGAGATTTGAATGGCAAATTCATAAGAAGGCTGAATGTTTGACACTTTTGTTTCTCTCATTCAGTTTCTTTGCAAGTCAAATCGAGGACGTCATGGAGGATTTGCATTCATGTCTTGATCCAGCAATGATAGTATGTCTGACATTTCAGAAAAATGCTGAAAAGCGAGATTGATTTTTTTTCTTCGTTTGGTGAAACATGCACTAACTTGCACTGTATCGAATGTTTAGACGCATACATGACAGAAGCCAATAATTTTAAAGAATAAATTACGAGTATCTTCAGTGCTCACTGGTGTAACTGAAGAGTTCAATATTTTGATGAAGTGTGTATTGCTGGCTCTTCAGTTTGGTGATTGTGTGTGCTGGGGGTGTAGAGCGACTCTAGTGGTGAAGTGTGCTGTAGGTTGAGTGTGTGACGGTGGTTTACAAAAGGAAGGCTGGTAATAGATTGGTTTTTCTCTCTACACTTATGAACCTATTCACCATTTAATTTGAGTAGTAAATCTGTTAACCCTAGTTACTCTATATGAGTAACCTATATGTGTCAAATCAAACAATCCTCTGCTTCCCTCTGCAGGTCATTTATTTTCATGTTTCAGAAATTACAGCTGCAAACCATCCAGCGTGAACAGGATTACACACTGCCATAGACAGTAAAAGAAATGGACACAGCGACCCCATTGGAACTCAATTGAGACAAATGAAGCCCAGTTTTAGCGTTTTTTAGCACTTCCGTTTCTGACGCGCAGACTCAAACGAAGCTTGACGACGTCAGCAACCTGTCTAGCAGATGTAAATCTTCTAGTAGCTGTGCGTGAAAACTGCCATCGTTAATCTTGCAGAGACGGTGAGCTTGAGCGGGGAGTTCTTTGTCTTGAGTGAGTAGGAGTAAGTATTCTGATTAATTATTTTGTATAGTATTTTACAATGTAACGACAGTACACCATATTAAGTTAATTGCCTGCGAGCTTCTCCTCCTGTCTGTACGGTAATGCGACAGAGAGCCGAGTGGTTATGACGCAATCGTTAGCCTATTTTTTACAAAAACTGTTTATATGGGGCCATATGGTAACATAGAAGGTAATGGAGCCCTTTATACATTGTCGTGTATCTTTAGAAATAAATAATGGACAAACAGAGTCTTTTAACGCCTCAGATGTAAAGTTATTCGCTGTCAAAGTGACGCCAAAATGAATGGGAGTCAATGGGAATGCTAACGCAAGTGAAGTTCTGCTAAAAGATGGCAGCCCCCACCCGACTTCAACTTCCGGTCGAGTTCCTTGCCCCTTGCACACTGCATGTTGTTCAGCGAGAGAGAAGCTGTTTGATGCTTAATTATATGTTGCATACCTGTCAAGTTTTGAATTTGAAAATAGGGGGAAATTTTCCGGCGCCCACCGCAAGCAGTCCCACCACCCCAACAAAGCTCCAGTATCCCTTACATTTTAGGGCAGGTGTTATAGCCCAAATGAAAACACAAAAGGGTAGGCCTATATATGAAGAGCATTTATTTAAAGGCTTATTTGCATATTTTCTGTTAATTTAACATTGCTTGTCTTTACATTTACATTTTATTTTCATTCCACACATTCTTTTCATTTCATATTGCTTTTCTTTTACAGTTTTTCTTTTTATTTCACATAACTTTTCTTTTACTCTTTTAGTGAGTTGTTGTACAAATTTGTTGCAGACTTTGCATTCTTTAAAAAAGTAAATTCGCTGTCCCATTTATCCTGGTATTTACACATGGGTTTTGGTTCTTTGGCAGGTGTGCCTTCACTCTCTATCGTAGCATCAATCATCCGTCTCGGTTTTTTCTTTTGTTGTTGTTGTTTTTCCCGCGTTATAACTCATGTCACCTGACCTCACACACCCCTCGCGACAGGCTACTTACAGGTGGCAGTTATCGCGAGACTAGTGACAGAGCTCAGATTGGGAATGTTTTTATTATTATTATTATTTTATTAATAACGCAGGTTAAAATAAAATAAAAAATACGGGAGATTTACGGGAAAATACTAATACGGGAGGACGGCGGGAAAGAAGGGTAAAATACGTGACTTTCCCGGCCAAAACGGGATACTTGACAGGTATGTATGTTGATATGTTACTTTTACAATTTTACTAAATTAATTCCTTCGAAATCCAGATTCCAGGAATAAATCGTGTTTTCAAGTAAACTGAAACTGTTTTTTTTTTTTTTCACTCACCAAAAACAATTACATTACTGTGTAGTCTGTTATACTGTTTAGATTTCTGCTGAATACAAAAATACATAACAAATATATAGTGATAAAAATATATGCAGAAATTCAGGGGAATAAAATACAAGTAACCACTAAATTAAATTTAGTTTAGTTTAGCGTTAAGTCATGTGTTTGTCAGGGTTTCTTCACAGTGGTCGAGGATGTGATGTTTTGTTGAAGCGTCTCAGTGAAGCAGCTCTTGTCTGACCGTGGAGCTTCTCTCTTCTACAGAACAGACAGAGAAAAGTAATGATTTCTGAAAGTTCAAATATTTATAAATAATGTTCCTGAATGTACTTCATTTTGCTTTGAAAACTTATGGGACTTCATTCCGATGTAGGCCACTTGGCGTCGCCGTTTTTCCCTGTTTTTATTTATTTATTCTTCTCTTTTCTAATGCAGGTAAAGTATGAATATTTAACAGCTTAACTATACTCAAAGCAATATAAAACTTGTGTGAAGAATATTTTCATTCTTTAAATGTATAATTCAGACTACAGACAAAGAAGACAAACAACAGCTTTTTTAAGTTAACTGTCTGAGAAACATAAACTGGTACTCGGTTAAACCTTCACTCAACACAAAGGTGAGAGACTCTGTTTGTCATTTGTTGCTAATGGTGACCAAGTGACCAACCACTGGAACATATTATGGTTTTGGTTAGAGCTTCAGTCGAGTTTAACCGCACTGTAGCCTAGTTACACTGTGTAGATATTTGCTGAATACAAAACTACATAACAAATATATGTTTGTATATTTATCCATTAAACAAAAACAACTTAATGAGTGCAAGAGTAGCATGAAGGTTCGTTCATGTCACATATCACAGGGGTCGAAGACGTGACCTGCATTCACTTTATTACTGACATGGTCAAAAAAATACATACCTATAAATAAATAGTAATGAATCCGTCACTGTACTTATATCTCTAATTCTAGTACTCTAGTCTTTTTTTTTATAAAATTTGTGTCCATACAGAAACTGACTTTACCAGACTAAGAATTGTGATAACCAGTATACAAAATACTCATGAAAATACACAGGAAGAATAGGTTCTTGACTCGAACACAATATTTGTATAAAATGTAATATTTTCACACAGGTGCTCTCCGTTGCTGAATATTTTCCAGGTCAGTGAACTGAAAGAGCAACAATAAAAACAATATTATCATCCAGCTGCAATAGATTTAAATGAATCCAAACTAAAAGCTACAATATTGTGTTGGGATGACAGTTTGGATCCTCAATAATTATCAAAACCTACAGTAATGACATTTAACAATAAATACATAAATACAGAAAGTTATTTCTTCATATTTACCTCCTTGTGCCGTCAGCTGGTTTGGATCTTGAGGCTCATATGTTACTTTGGTCTGCAGATCAACATTATAAACGTGTTTTTCCAATCGATCTGTTTTTCCAGCAGCAAAGACTAAGAATATAACATTATTTAATAATGGTTATATTATTATTATTTAAATGGTAAAAATATACAGAAAGACACACAAATAAATCTAAACTAACGTGTATTTAGCTCACCGATCAGCAGAATGAGCAGAAGTCCGTTCATCAGAGCAGATATGATGATAATAATCTGTGATTGTGTTTGATTCTGATCAATAATCTCCAGAACTGTGTGATTGTGACACTCAGGTAGATGAGCTGATTCTGGAAAGAATATGAATTTAATATCTATAACACATTCATCTCTGTGGGGAGTAACCAATGCAAGAGTTCATTGTGATATTTCTGAGTAAATGTTACAGTTACAGTAACAACCGTCAATCTCAGTTATAGATGAAGTAGTAGATAACACAGCATTTATATGTCTTGATCACTGAATTAATAAATGAACTCACCGGTGAAGTATATTCTGGTGCTGTTGCTGAGTTTTGGAGGTGTTTCTGTGTTCATACAGTAATAAACTCCTAATTCATCAGCAGTCACATTATTAATAACCAGACGATGTTTAAACTGCACTGAATATTTGTTTCTGAATGATTTATTATAGTAAAAAGGTGATTTTGGTCTTGGAAATGTTTGTAGAATCACTGTTGGAGGATCTGCTGTTTTCAGTAAAATCCAATAAACCTCATTTTCATCAAGATCACAGTTTATGATCACATTTGATCCCAAATCAGTCAGTAGATCTGAAACTGCAGCTTGACAACAGATTAATACATCTGTAAGATAAATAAATAAATACATATATTAGATAAACATGCCTCATAATTAGAATTACCTGCTCACAACCAGAGTAAACCTTAAAACAATTCATAACCATTTGAAGTTTATAACCAGCGTGTCAATATATTTACATAATTTAATAAACTCACAGAGCTGAAGCTGAATGATCTTCATGTTGCTGTGAATGAAACATTTCAGAATTAAATCTCTTTCTCTCCACACAACAGTGTGACTGAAAAAAAAGAAAAAAAAATTGCAGCCCTGAATCAAAGACAGGAAGAAGAAGAAGAAGAAAAAAAAATGTTTCCACTGCAATAAGAGGAAGTCTAAGTGAAGTTTACTTTGACCACACGCTAGACCAGGGGTGTCAAACGCATTTAAAGTTGAGGGCTGGATCGGAGAAAATGTCCCCTTGTGCATGCGCATGTTAAAGAGCCATACAGATGGGAAATCAAAAATTACCTGTATTACAGTGTATGATATAGCTGTCCATCAGTGTAAACAATGTGCAAATAATTAAACCAAAAAGTACACGATTTATAAAGTTATTGGCTTCTAAAGTAAGGAGTCAACTCTGAATCGCTGAAACGAGTCGTTATAGGTTTCAAATCTTTTGCCCATCTCTATGTACGTCACTAGGAGCACTTTGCATAATAATCTCCGCCTACCGCCTTGAGAGAAACGGAACTCTGACCTGCCCCACCCCCACACACAGACGCTCTGGTTGGTGTGATAGCATCATGTCGACGAGACAGTGTGTTTTTAATTGTAAAAGCAAGTTTGTTTTATTTTCACTGCCAAAGAATGAAGATCAGAAGAACCAATTGCTAAAACTAATTTTTACCACCATACCAGAGCAGTACAACAAATCCCTTTTGTTGTGTTCACAACATTTCACTGATGACTGCTTTTCTAATCTCGGTGAGTACAGCGGGATTTTCAAAGTGTTTGGCCATAAAAGAGGGTTCATTACCAACTTTATTTAGAACAACGAGCATCTCCGAATCACAACGCGAAGTATGATTATGAAGTTATGTGTCTGTTTTCTCCCGAGCGTCTTATCAGTATGTGTGCTGTCTGCGCTGATCTTCATTTACAAACACGTCATTAAAATGAAGTGTAACTCTGTGAATACTCAATGAAGAGACATGAGAGAGATATCTATAGAAAGCTTGACATGTCTTCTTTAAAACTAAATAAGTGCTGCTAACAGATATCCTGTGATAAAGTAATCCATATGAAAACAACGCAATGTCTGTTTTTCACGTCTCCCTTCATTAAATCTAATGTGACCACGCCCCCGCGCTGAACGCACTATTCAGATTCAAACTGAAGCGCGAGGCTTCAGTACACCCACACAGAAGAAAAAGCAGCGAGACTGATCAAGTTTTTTATTTTACTATTTGCTTCGCGGTAAGAGGAATAAGACATAATTCACCCCAAGCAGATGCTAACGCATTGTTTACCGTGAAGTTGTGTGCGGAACAACCAATCAAAACTATTTCAGTTGACCAATCAGAACACAGTATGCTACCGAAAGGTGGGGTTTAAGGAAACTGAATCTTTTGAACAGCTTCGTGTGAACCATTTAGGGATCTCTGAGAATTGAGGTAATTTTAAAATTATATTTTGACAAAATGACAATGTTTTTTAACCTTGGATGGATTTAAACCTAATGTACAGGACTTATAAACAGTGATAGGAAGCTTAGAATTTTCATCTTACTGGCTCTTTAAGTGTCCAGACTCCCGAGACGTAATATCAACATAAGTTAATTAGTAATTTGTTCCTCTTTAAATTTGAAATAAAATCTTGTAGGGAACACACTTTATTTCATTTTCAAACTGAGGTTTAATTTATTATTTATATTATTGTTGAAATCCTCCTGCGGGTCGGATTGGACACCTCTGTGGGCCGTATTTGGCCCGCGGGCTGTATGTCTGACACCCTGCTCTAGACACTTCAACACTTAATGTCCACCATCTCCACTTCATCAGGAAGGTATTCTGTGTGCTTTCTTTGCGATTCTTAAAACTAAGACTGACTGACTGCAGAGAAACATGCACTGATTCTCCTGGTTCTGGAGCTGTTACTGTCACACAGAACTTCAGGATTGATTCTGTGAAGACTGAGGAGGCCTGTTTAACAAACTCACACTCAGTCACAGTGGCTGCACAGACCTCTGGAGGGGCAAGACAAAATGCTGTTATGAGGGCACAATCTACAGGGGCCTGGTGTGACAGGCACCTGGAGTTATAGCAGCATGGGTGTTCTGTCCAGCAAGAAAAAAACAGCAGGCACTTTTTCTTTTTGAGGGGTGTTCCTCCCTTGCTGAGGAATAGAACCCCTTACGAAAGGAAAATATTCTTAAAATATATTGTGATATATTGTAATATATTATTTTCCCTTTTTATTTCTTATATTTTATATATCTGAATACATTTTATAATATATCGATGACACATATATTATATAATATATTGCAAAATATACAAATGATTGCCGCTTTCAATATATTGCAATATATTGGAAAAAATAAATATATATAAGAATATATGCCTAATATATTACATGATATTTTCCAATATACTGCAATATATTTTTGTTTCATAAGGAACAGCAGGCTGCTACAGTTATGGCAACCATCTTCTTCTTCTCCATCTCCTTTTCTCATTCTCCATCTCTTTCTCCTTGATCTCCTTTTCCTTCCGCTCTCGAGGGACTGACTGCTGGCAGTGTGAAGCAGTGGTGTGAAGCAGTGGGAGGGCTGCTCAAGCTTTTGCAGTAGAAAAACATCCTGAGTTGTAGGCCTAATTCATCATGCCTCAAAAGCCTGTCCAAAAACAGTTCATGAGGTGCCTTCATGCAAAAAACACTGCCTGCAAGTTATTGCAGTGATATGCAGTGAGTCAGCTGCCTAAAGTTCCGGATGCAGCCTACAATACTTCCAAGGACATTTCAGTTTTCCAGCACTTTACAACTGTGGTAAATTACCTGTTTACATACATGAATTAATTAATTTTTTCTCTCCTCTATCGGAGGGCATGCGTTAATAAAGAGCACACTACAGCCACAACACATGAAAAAACAATGATTAACCATTCACTAAGAAAACAAATTATTATGAACCAATGCACTGCATTTTCAAGCACTTTATCTAAATAGTGGAGTCATGCGAAAGCATAAATCCAGCTTATGCAACGGCAGGTCTAGCACGATATGATACCGTATCAGCTGGTCGCAGCCTATGCCTCCGTATGTGGCCTGACTGAATTAACGCTGCACTCGATTTTGATGCAGCTAAATTATACAAACTGTTTTCATTGATATATTTAACTGTTTGTTGTCAGACAACAAGATGAATATGAAATAGTGACTGAAATGTGACCCATTAAAGCCTATCCATCAAGTTGAAGATCCCTGTGAATGAATGCGTAGATAAATAGTGTAGGAACTCGATTTGTGTGAAGAAATTAATCATAAATGTGCATTTAAAAAGTTTTTAAAAATACATTTTGAGAAAAATTACTCCCGCTGTCAAAAACGCTCTGATCGGAAGTGACACAACGGCCGGTAAATCTCATCTCTTCGTAATGGAGTCAGACAGTGAAGAGGTTGCAGTTGGGGTTAATGTCAACTCTTACGATGGGCCATTGCCGTATAATTATGAGCCGCCTAGGCGAGAGAGGGGTCAGGCAGAGTTAAGGGGAAGGGGAAATGGACAGAGGAGAGAGATAGAGTTGTGGTGTGAGGAGAATTGGTGGAGTGACCACAGGCTATAGCTAATTGTCACTAACGTTGTCTCCATGTTTATCACATTGCAGTATCTTTAATAAATCAGATTTAGCAATATTGCTGTAGACTTTGTTGTTTTTTTTGTGCCAGCAACATATGTCTTAAAATGTTTAATTTAGGTCCCAGATTTTAAATGAATGCTGTAGGCTATAGCTTACATCTGTGACGGTCAGCTAGTCTGTACAGGGATGGAAATGCTGTGCATTTCTGCACAACATAGTTTATCGTGAAATTTTGTAGAAATTGCTAGCTGATTTTTAATCACTAACTGCTTTCAAACCTGGGTGTCCGCATGTTCTGCTTCTTCAGATGTCAAGTGTTCGGGACCGTATATCTGAACAACATAACCGGCCAACTGGAATTCCGAACTTAGTGGAGTCATTCAGATTCCTGGGCACCACTGTCTCTCAGGACCTGAAGTGGGACATTCACAATAGCTGCATTTCCACTGTCTAGCCAGTGCGAGCCAGGGCTTAAAGCCGGCCGGGCCGGGCCGGGCTAATAGCTTCGGGCCAGTAGCACCGAGGCCAGAATAGCGCAGGGTTTCCACAGTCAGGGCCTGAAGCTCCGCTGCGTCACTAAAACAAGCCCTTTACACGCCTCTCAGAACAACATCATGCAACCCCATCATTTCACCAACAAAGATAAGTTATCAGAAAACTAAGAAATAAGTCACTGGAACTATTGCAATCACACAGGAACATGTTAAAAGCGGCCGTTTGTTTGCATGCTTTGTTAAATATTCAAATTCCAAAACATCGACGTTTTAACTTATAGAATAAGTGATACATTGATCATATTGATTTAATTTATCAGGACTCAAAATTAATCACACATAAATACACTTATTTCTATTTTATTTATTTTAACGCTTATGAAAATAGCCTGCTTGTTCAGTCTGTTATGTTTTAACTGACTAAAACATATATAAAACTTTTGGGTTAAACCACGTTCAAATAACACAACCAACATTCAGGGATACTATTCTTCTTCTGGATTTATTACTTTAAGGAACACAACTCACAATTACAAGTGGCAGTGCCACCCGCAGGCACAATGGGAAAATAACGATATTACATACATAACATTTCCTCCCCTCTTAATCAACAAACAAAAGAAAAAACAATGCATTTTCAACTATTCAAAAATTATGCCTTTTTTTTTTTTTTTAACTAGAGGTAGAGGGTAGACTGCCTCGAGCCAGTTCGGGGATTATTCTGCCCCTTGTCAGAACAGGCTCACTAACATAACTGATTACATTTCAGTTCAACAGGAGTTTCTCATGGCTTTATAATGTCAGACGATTGGGCGGTTTAATCACTCTGGCTGGATAACGTCTGACCTGCACTGATGGAATGTTGAGTTTGCCATGATTTATCTGAGACTCTAATGCGTTACTGTTAACATCCTGTTCCCTGGTTGGTGGTGCTAAAGAAGTGTCGTTTACACAGGACTGTAGAGGAACCGGTACATCACTGATGTCAGGTGGTTGTGTCACCTGAGTTTCAGCTGCTTGATTCGGAATGGACAAGAGTTGATCAGCATGGACCACTTTGAGCCGTCACCACACCTGATGTCCATTTTTCTCTCCCTCTGTAATCACCAGCCAGAACTGCATCGCCGACTCCAAACTGTCTTGGTTTTGAACGACCAGCACGGCGGAGGACCTGGGAGGTCTGTGAGAGTCGCACGGCAGCTGTCACACTGGGTTTCAAGGCATCCAGCCCTGTGCGCAGTTGTCTTCCCAAAAACAACATAGAAGGGGCCTCTCTAGTCGTTGGATGTGGTGTGTTGCGATACGTCAGCAAGAATGTTTCCAACCGTCTCTGAACAGTGGAAGAGCCCTTAGATGCCTTCAATGCTTGTTTTAGCGACTGAACAAACCTTTCAGCCTGCCCATTGGTTGCTGGATGATATGGGACTGAACGGATATGCTTCACATGGTTGGCCTTCAGGAAAGTTACAAACTCCCGAGAGACAAATTGTGGTCCATTATCACTCACCAGGACTTCAGGCAGTCCATAATGACTGAAAAGATTCCGCAAAACTTCAATTGTCCTCCCTGCTGTTGTTGATGTCATCAACTGCACCTCAGGCCACTTCGAATGTGCATCAACTACGACTAGGTACATGTGACCCTCACATGGGCCAGCAAAATCTACATGAATACGTTCCCATGGTCTGGTTGGCCACTCCCGTGGATGGAGGGGTGCTTGGGGTGGCATTTTCTGTATTTGTTGACATGACTGACACATTTTCACGCACAGTTCAATGTCAGCATCAATACCAGGCCACCACACATAACTGCGAGCAATGGCTTTCATTCTGACAATTCCTGGATGGCCAGTGTGCAGTTCCTCCAGTACTCTTTTCCGCAGCTTAAGGGGAACCACAACTCTCATGCCCCGCATTAAGCACCCGTGTTGGACGGACAGCTCAGCGCGTTTGGAGATGAAAGGTGAGAGTTCATTATTACCAGTCAGGTTGACAGCTTGGGTCCCTTTTATGACCATTTCAACAACTGTAGACAAGTTTGAGTCACTCATAGTCTCACGTCGGATATCCGTGGCACTGACAGGGAGTTTCTCCATCTGTTCGAGGTAAAATAGCTCTACTGCATCCATTTTCTCACTGTGTTCTACTTGTAACGGCAGACGGGAAAGACCATCAGCATTTGCATGATGCTCAGCTCTTTTGTACTCTATTGTATAATTGTGCGCAGACAAAAGTAATGCCCACCTTTGCATCCGTGCTGCCGCCATAGACGGAATTCCTTTTTGTGGCCCAAAGATCATAGTAAGGGGGCGGTGATCCGTGAAAAGCGTGAATTTCCGTCCGTAAAGATATTGATGGAATTTTCTGACCCCAAACACTATGGCCAGAGCCTCGCGCTCAATCTGTGCATAATTCTGTTCTGCCTTGCTAAGTGTGCGTGATGCGAAAGCTATCGGCTTTTCTTCACCGCTGGGTAGCATGTGGGAAATGACGGCACCAATGCCATAAGGTGATGCATCACATGCAAGCCGAATTGCATTCTGAGGGTCATAGTGTGTCAAAACATTTTGTGACACCAATTGTTCTTTTGCTTTTTTAAATGCAGCATCGCACTCCTCAGACCACTGCCAGCGTTTCCCTTTACACAACAGGGCATTCAAAGGATTCGCTATGTTTGCCAGATTGGGTATGAATCTCCCATAATAGTTTAACAGTCCTAGAAATGATCTTAGCTGTGTGATGTTTGATGGAATTGGCGCATTGACAATTGCATGTACTTTTTTAGGTGACTTGTGCAAACCTTCTGCATCAATTATGTGACCCAAGTATTCCAGTGAGTCCTTGAAAAAGTCACATTTCCCTTTTTCAGCATGCAACCCAAACTGCTCCAGTCGTCCAAGGACTGCATCCAGGTTTTCCAGGTGTTCAGCTTCAGTCCGCCCGGTAACCAGAATGTCATCCAGGTAACAATGGACATTAGGCAGACCCTGTAATATTTGGTCCATAGCTCTCTGGAAAATAGCTGGCGCCGAAGCGATCCCAAATGGAAGGCGATTGTACTGGAATAGTCCTTTTTGTGTAGAAACTGTAAGGAACCTCCTGGAATCCTCTTCGACCCTCATTTGAAGGTAAGAATGTGACAAGTCCAATTTGCTGAAACACTGTCCCCCTGCTAATGAAGCGAACAGGTCCTCAATGCGCGGTAATGGATAGTGTTCAATGTGTAAGACAGGGTTTATCATCACCTTAAAATCACCACAGATGCGCACGTCTCCATTTTTCTTTACAACAGGAACTATTGGAGTAGCCCATTCACTATGCTCTACTGGTGACAATACTCCAATTTCAGTGAGACGTTTCAGCTCCGCTTCGACTTTTGGATGAAGAGCATACACAGATTCGAGCGTCTTCAATCTGACTGCTTTAATTTCTTTCCAGTTCATTTTGATCTGACGCAACCACTCTCTGCCATAGAGTGGTGGATAGTCTCCTTGCACGATATACAATGGAAGAACAGCTGTCTGCTTGCCCAATTTCACATGCACATCAATTACACCTTCAGGACGCAATGCTTGCCCAGTCTATGTTCGAAGAACAATGTACGTTGAGCATAGGGGCAGGTGTTTCAATATTCGATCATAAGTCTCTGTTGAGATCAATGACACTGCTGCGCCCGTGTCCAGTTCCATTTCCAGTGGTGTACCTTCAATTTCTGGTTTCACGGTGATACTAGACTTTTCTCCTGGCTGCGACAGTTCATACAGAGCTAAATCTGAGTCTGTGTCATCCTCATTAGACACTGCATCAGCATCAAGGCGGTGTACATTTCCCTTTTTTATGTAGCCTTTCTGCTTAAATGCTTTCGTTGGCCCTGCAGCTTTTGCTGTTTTTCCACTCTTTGTTTTTCTGTCATCATAAACGTTACTTTTCCTGCAAACGCGATTGATATGGCCTTTTTTCCACAAACATTACAGTTTTTGTCTTTAAACCAACAATCATCATCATTATGGTTATTTTTTCCGCATCGTTTGCATTTGTTCCCAGTCTTACTCTTTGATAAAGACAGTGCATTTACCGTCAGTGATCCGCTGAGTTGGTGTGCTTCACGTGACGCTGTTTCCATGGAGACCGCCAACTCTACCGCTCTCTGAAACATCAGCGTAGACTCAGTCAACAAGCGTTTTTGAGTAGCCTCACACTTTAGGCCACACACAAATCTATCGCGAAGTGCATCATCCAAATGTCCCCCAAATTCACAGTGTTCTGACAACCCTCTAAGCACTGCAACATACTGTGTCACCGACTCGCTCTGCTCCTGATTCCGCCGATGGAAACGAAAACACTCCGCGATGACCAGGGGTTTCGGCGAGAAGTGCTACTGTAGCGTGTCTGTAATGTGCTTGAAGCTTTTCTCTCCCAGTTTTTCTGGCGCGATAAGACTTCGGAGTAGTCCATATGTTTTTCCTCCGATCACACTGAGTAGCACAGGCACTTTCTTTTCGGCCTCAATACTATTTGCTTCTATGAAGTGTTCAAATCGTTCGATGTATGTGGTCCATGGTTCTATGCTTTCGTTAAAAGCTTCCATGTGGCCAATGGCAGCAGCCATCCTAGCTAGTCTGAACACTAAAGCTACGCAGAGAAAAGAAAATGTATGGTAACGTAACGCCTAACTACGATTCACTGTAAGTTAGTAGCTTCGTGGTCATTTAAATCCACCTCGTCGCCAAATATGTTATGTTTTAACTGACTAAAACATATATAAAACTTTTGGGTTAAACCACGTTCAAATAACACAACCAACATTCAGGGATACTATTCTTCTTCTGGATTTATTACTTTAAGGAACACAACTCACAATTACAAGTGGCAGTGCCACCCGCTGGCACAATGGGGAAACAACGATATTACATACAGAACACAGTCGAGCCTGTTTCTGTTTATTTGTAGCCACAGTAGCTGTCACATTTATAATGAATGATAATATCTCTATTTTTATAAAAGCTCCCGAACAAAAACATTATTATATTTTTTATGGTTTTTTACATGAGGTCGCCTACCCTGCCTAATGGGTAAGGCTGCCCCTGCTTATGTGTTTTGACAGTATTAACACAAAACATAACTTATAGTTCAGTAATCAGGCACAGTTTGAAGGGCTTTTTCGTTTTCGTGTGCACACTTTGTGTGTGCTCAGAAAAACCTCACATCAGAACAGCACACAAATTAAACATTTAAATAACCAGTAAGGCTTTAAAGCAGATAAAAAAATACTTTAGTGAATAAGTGCAGTGTCCTGTGAGAGGGACACTGGGGATGTATGTCGCAGTATATTGCTGCAGCACAATACAACAATATTTCTTCGAAAGCAGATTGTGTATACTTTTTTTTTTTAATCGTCCACGTTCAAAAATGTTCATATCACACACTCCTACCCTCGGCAGAAATCGCGGACCAAGGGCAGACTTTATGCCGCGTTTCCACTGAAATTACCCGAATTTGTACCAGGAACTTTTTTGCCCAGGAACTTTTTTTCCCCCCAGACCTGTTGCTTTCTGCGTTTCCACCGCGTTGTAAAGTACCGGGAAGATTAGGCAAATAGACTGGTGACGTAGGTCTGCGTGCGTTTCTCATTACAAAGTACCGCTGATTAAAAAAAAAAAAAGTTTCATTTTAACATATAAATAAATTGAATACAGACCAAAGAAAACCTGTTAGATTTACCCCGCAGCTGAATTATATTTTATGTTTAACCACTAAAGAGAAATCAGAGCCAGCGGCACATATCAGAAGGTCTAGCCGAGGTGAAGCTGCTTCTTGGCGGATACATGAGGACTGAGCTCCCGCTGATCGTGTGGAGCTCACCGTCTCCGAGATCGGTAAAACACTTTTTTAAATAGGCACTGTATTTATAAATAAACAACAGATTTGAGTTTTAAACAACTATATTCTTGCCTGAAATACTATTAAAATTAAATTTCATGACACAATAACAGTAATATTTTGAAAATGTTGATCCGAATAAATGGTGGTTAAACTCAACCAATGCTGCGTGAACTCAACCAATCATGATGTTTAGCACCAAAGTCCCGCCCCGAAAGTTCCGGAACTTTGAAAAAGTACCACATCGCCAGCAGGGACTTTCTGAGGGGCATTTTTTTTACCCTGAACTGTATTTAGTTCCTGGTTCCTGCGGTGGAAACACGCCGAGTACCAGGCCAAAGTCCCTAGTTCCTGGGTAAAGTTCCTGCGGTGGAAACGCGGCTTTAGTGTCCGACCTCAAAGGGGCAGGGACTCAAACAAATCGTCCCACACACACTGCCCCCACCCGTGCACGCCACTGCTCACAGTTACAGAGTTCACTCGAAGTCTTTAATTCTCTATTTGTCTTGATAAGGCTCGTCATTCACTTCTTGCATTTATTTCAATCACACCACGAGATGTCATTGTGCCCCTCATAGTTTCATCCTTCCTAGACTAAGCAGCACTAGAAAACATGATCTTTACCATTTTCTTTTGGATAAAGAAAAGAATAATATAAACAAATACATCTGAAAATAAATAGGCTACATTTAGCATATAAATTTCGACATGGTACATGTGCAAAGAAATAAATGTGGATTTTTTTTCATGCTTATTTCTGTATGTATGTATGTATGTATTTAGGCAGCTTTGGCATATGACATTTATTAGGTTTAGTCGTCACAACAATGTATTTTAGACATTGTTGGTTTGGGTTGGGTCTCTGCTTCTTGCACATTTCCCAGATTCAAAGTGAAATGTCCAGTGTGTGGAGCTAAAAAGCATGATACATTTTCTCAGAAGCAGATAAACCTGACTGAATGTTTTGTTTCACTGGATCATGCACAAATGTCCACTGAGTGGCGCTAAAAGGTTTATGCTTCATCACTTTTGATGACTACCACATACACTAAACCCTACCAGACAGTGTTAACAAAAGTAAATGTTCATTTACAAACACATTTACTGAAGAAGCCATGCCATTTTACCTTGTTTTTACACCACTCTTTGCTATTTTGTCAAGCTGTGCTTCAAGTGCTCCACAACAGCATGGCCATTTCTGACTTTTTCTTCAGAAATTTACAGTAAATACAAAAACATTAAATTTCATCATGTGACACAAACTAAATGAGTCAAAACAAACTGAAAGTATATATTTAAGAAGCTGGCTGAAATTTGCTGATATCTGTTGATATGTACATAAACACACATGAATGAATTTAAATAGATAAATGAGTCTGTATGTTTTACTATTTTGTTTCTGTCTTTTTCAGTTTCTCTGCGGCTCATGAATGAGGGTGTAACTGGAAGATCTGCTTTCATGTCATTCTCTCACAGTGACAGAAAAAGATACAAATCAAGACATGAAAGTGTATTAAAGACACAATGACAGAAGAAATGTGTGAGACAAAGCTGATATGTTCAGGGATAACAACTGTGTGTTTCTGTTTTGTGGAAAAATATTTATGCAGAAATGAGATAAATCCAACAAACTCTCCTTATGGAGACATACAGGGACATCCTTGTGTGTATTACTGACAATAATGTAATTTTTTTTTTCATGTTAGGGTTAAGTCATTATTTATATTTAATTGCATACAAAAATACAGTCCCAAAGACAGTAAACATGTAAGTGTTGAAATAGTAAACGTGTCTCTCTCTGTGTGTGTGTGTGTGTGTGTGTGTGTGTGTGTGTGTGTGTCAAAAGGGAGTTGCTGTCATTTGTTTGTCACTAATCTCATTGTATCTTCCCACTCAGCTGCTCGTCTGGTCTGACAAGTATTAGTTAGTTAAAGTCTCTGCTTCCATCAATCCAATCCAGTCATGACACTTCAGTCTGTGAGGATAAACGAGAGAGAGAGAGAGAGAGAGAGAGAGAGAGGAAGATGAGGCAGATCTTTCACATTATCTGGATCCCAGATATGAAGACAAATAAATCTCAACACAGGTAATTACATCTCAACCGTTGATTTATTTTTCTATATTGATTGATTTACTCTCTTCAGAAAAGAGTATCTGATGTGTTTGCAGTTCTCTTAAATGCATCTTTTGGTGTTATTTAACCCATAACAGTTTGTATTGCTTGTTTTGAATTCTCTCTCTTTATTTTCTCAGCAGGTCTTGAATGAGGATGTTACTGGAAGCTCTGTGCCCTTGTCCTGCTTTTATTAAATCAGGAATATATTAAACATCATTCAGAAAAATGATTCGCTTGAGGATCAGGATCCAGAATACAGTGCTTCCCCTCGACGAAAGATAGCTTCACTCCAGCACTCACGCAAGTTGGATAAAAGCGTCAGCTAAATGAATAAATGTGTGTGTTTGTTTTTTATTTATTTTTTGTTTGTGGTGGTCTGATGTTAGTCTTTTTTTTTCTTTCTTGGTTTTGACGATAAATCTGGTCGACCCTCATGTTATCTCAGTCACATTTTATGGTTGACATTTATTATTTACTTACTGTTCAGTATATGGATGATGAAACACTGTGAGTGTATGTTGATTAGTCTGTGTGTACTTCAGTAATAATAATAATAATAATAATAATAATAATAATAGTGATAGTTATTGTTGTTGTTTTATTTATTATTATTGTGAATGTTTCATGTGTGAAAAAAAGCTTTATTATAATTTTAAATCTAAAACTCAGTTATTTTTCTGAATTATATGACTCAAAAGTTGTAAAACATGTAAAACTCCAGAAGTGTTAAATATACGTAAACGTAGAAGGAATAGCTGTAATAGTGAGCCGATCATTTCCGAATATTTCACGTGTTTGCTGGTGACGTCACTTACGTCTGATGTCATCGACGTGCGCATGGCATATTAATACGGAAGTGTTAAGATACTTTATTGTTTGAAAGAGTATTATTTAATCTCTGTATCAGACATATTTATATGTTCTATATTTAAATGTATTGTATATGAATAATATTTAGGCATCATGATCTTCAGGTATGTCTGATGAATTGAGAATGAAACGTTGTTTTGACAGACGAGTCGTAGTTTCTCTGTAACGTTACTGAAGGCCTGATGTGACGGTGTTTGGCCTGCTTTGTTTTGATCCTCAACTGCTTTATTACACAAACATTAACAGCAT
The DNA here is from genome assembly GCF_023724105.1 of Carassius gibelio. NCBI lineage: Eukaryota > Metazoa > Chordata > Actinopteri > Cypriniformes > Cyprinidae > Carassius > Carassius gibelio. Next base: position 13,656,159 of record NC_068392.1, read on the forward strand.
TAATGGAGTTAATCAGCATGAAAATAACTGTATTTATGTATTCTTCTTTGTTTTGTTACTTGATGGTAATTTGATTGTCCTATAGTCTCAGTGCATTGAAGATAAAGTTTTGAGTGAAGATTCCTGCTTTAAAATATTGACTGAATTAATTAATATTTAGAGAGGAGCTCAGTATGTACAGGAAGATGATGAGGATAAAACATCCAATATAATATTAAAGGAAATAAATGGAAACATGTTGATTTAGATCTGCCTCATTCTGAAGAAACACCTCAAGTGTCTCACTTTAACTTTCAACCTTAAAATAAAACCAATACGTCTAACTAGATCTAAATTAACCAGTGTTTTCTGTTTGTGCAGTTTCTGCTTCAGCTGTGTGTTTGCACTGCTGGTAAATAAAGGTGAGCAAGAAACAAACTACATCTGAAAGATGAATTCATGCTTCATGTGTAAACTGTGTGTTTACAGTGTGTGTGATTTCAGTGTCTCTTCAGGTCAGAGTCGAGGGGTTTATTGGTGGTTCTGTTGTTCTGCCGTGTTCTTCAACTGAACATGATCTTAAACCTCAAGACATTTATGTGTATTGGGTATATAGTGTCCGCACATATGTGTTTGATATAATCAAGGGTGAAGAGTCAGAAGCAGGACAAGACCCACGATACAAGAACAGAACTAAAACCTTCCCTGATGAGTATCTGAGAGGAAACTTCTCCCTTAAACTCATCAATCTGACTGAAACTGATGCAGGAGAATACACCTGTTTCATCCAACACTCATCTGAATCAAATACAGTAGAGCTGATCCTCAAAGGTGTGTGAAACTGGTGGATAATTGTATTATGTTTTTAATTAATTTGTACAAAAAAAAAAAAAAAAATATATATATATATATATATATAAATATATATATATATATATATGTTTGACCAACTATATTCCAGTCTGAATGCTGCTGTATATAAATGTTAGATGGATGTGTTGTGTTCATGACAGTGTAGTAATGTTGTTTGTTTTCTCTGTTCTGTTGCAGAATCAACAGTAGAAAAAGGAAACCAAACCCAAACAGGAACGGATCCAGATGTGAAGACATCATCATCTTATCACTGGGTTTACATTGCAATACCTGTATTATTATTAATAATAGTGTTGTTTATTATTGCCGGTTTCATCATATTTAACTATAGGAAAAGAGCTCAAGCTTGCTCATTGTCATCTGCCACGACTGAAGAACAAACAACAGTGACATAAACAGATCTAAACGTTTCATGTTACACTTTCTCTGACAGTTAGATAAGTTACTTTTAGTTGAAGCGATGCATCTTTCATTGGTTTCTTCTGGTATATAAACAGCTAGTGTAGAAGACAGTGTTTTGTTCTTGTATTTTATTTACACATGTATGGCTTTGTTTTTATTTTATAACAATAAGATTGTGACAATTTTTTTCACAATATTTCAGTAATGTCAGAATCTGTCAGTATGTTGCCTGAATATTTTTGCACCACAAGTGCTCTTTCTAGTTGCGTTTGACAGAATAAATGTATTTTTTTATTCTTTCTGTATTATTTTATATTTGTTAAATTGTTTCTGCACATCATTTACCAGATCGGATTTATTAATTCATGATAACAGATCCGTTTGTTTCTGTGTATGTACAGTGTGCAGAAGATAAATCGGATAAAGATGTTGCTCAGGGTTTAGATCTGTTACACAGCTCTGCAAACTGAGGAGGAGCACAATGTTTGATTCATATTCACTATTTAAGTTCAGTAAGTTTAGATCTGCTTGTTACAATGTGTCTGTTCATGTAAATGCATGAGCTTCATGAGTGTGAAAAGATGCCTTTAGCTCTCTTAAATCTACTGCAGTATTCTCAGGTATTCAGAGCTTAAGAAACTTGTGTTTCATTGTAAGTGTATGATCTCAATGTTAAAGACTCAAATTGTGCAGATGAAATAATGCATCTCTTGTGTTCACATGTGTCTATTTCTAAAATAAACCAATTTCAGACTATAAATCTTAATGCCTTCAACTAAAGTCTTGAATCAACTATTTGTGCTACTTTTTATAACTCTCTGAAGTTTCTCATTTGATCTGTGTAGTTTGTTAATGTGATTTGTGAAATCAGTATCACAAATCCTGGGTTTTAGGTACCAAGTGGCTTGGTTTTTAGCGGCATTCATTCCCATAGTAACTTACACTCCACGGCTAACATGTTCTGGGTTAGAGATCTCAAACTGAAGTTTGACCAATCAGATGTGAGAGAAGTGACACATGTCTGACACAAAGTCACTCCAGTTTATCTTGCTCCAAATTAAAAGGTGCCTAATGCTAAAATCTAAAATCTGACCTTACATGTTCAACTCTCCATCACTATATATTTTCAAATGTATAAACAAATTTCACTTGTCACTGCACTGATAGAGTAAGATTATTTGTTTATTTGTCCTCCTTCGATGTGTTTAAATTTGTCATATTCTTCAATCTCTTAACCTTTAGCAAAACCTTTAACCTTTAGTTTTGAACTTCAGTGAGTCTCTCCCAAGAAGTAAATCAAACTTGCTTTGTGTTGCAAGGCTCGTGATTGGCTGTTCACCAGTGATGTCACACATTCATGTGCACATGCTCCACAAACTCAGGATCAAACCTGAGTTGATGATCAGCATCATGGTACCAACAAAGCCAGATTGGAGAGGTTTGGTTTTGTCAACTCAAATCTAATCCTGTAACTCTGAATTTGTTCATGGTATAGGCATCCTGTGGCCAGTACCATGATGGTAGCTGAACAAATTAAGAGTTACAGGATGAGATTGAAGAGTATGACAAAAAGGAGGACAAATAAAATGAATAATCTTGCTCTATCAGTGCAGTGACAAGTGAAACTTGTTAACTTAGTTTATACATTTGAAAATATATAATGATAAAGACTCGAACATGTAAGGTCAGAATTTTTATTTGTGAAATTTTTTGATACTACAACTTATTTATGTTACATGATCTGTATACATTAATATTTATTTATTAATTGCTTGTGTGTAAAAGATATACAATGATAATAAAATGAATCACAATAAGAGCAAGATAAACTGAAGTGACTTTGTGTAAAACGTGTCAATTCTCTCACATCTGATTGGTCAAACTTCAGTTTGAGATCTCTAACCCGGAGCAGGTTAGCCGTGGAGTGTAAGTTACTATGGCAACGAATGCTGCTAAAAGCCAAGCCACTTACGTGGTACCTAAAATCCAGGATTGGTGCAAACTAACCTGAAACTTACCTGCCTATCCAGCTAATCTAGTTTCATGGTACAGGCCCCTGGAGCTGAGTGTCACCACAGTAACTCCACGCCTGAGTGAATGTTTAACATCAAACATCAGCTGACATGCAAACTGAATGAGTCACAACATTTATTTGAAAACCAGTCTGATCACTCTGAGAACAAACTTCTGTGTACCGTACATTAAGGTCTTCGGGGATCAAATACAAATTAAAGACAGCTGTGTTTGATTAGGGTTGGAGCTAAACTTTGTAGTACAGTCAATTACCAGGAGCAGGGTTGGGCAACCAGATATAGAAACATAAAATTATATAATACATATAATGCAAAATGATTTGATTTTGTATGTCAGATATTTCCTAGATGAATATTATTTCAAACTGAAGTCAAATACTAACATGATAACATGTATAACAGGAATATACCAGAAAGTTGTACCAAAAAGGTTGATTTGTTTTAACCAAGGAAGCACACAAAACCACAGCTATATACTGATATGACTATAAACCAATCTGAAAGAAATTTGAATGGCAAATTCATGTGAAGTTTGTATGTTAGACCCTTTTGTTTTTCTCTTTCATATAATTTGCTAGTCAAATTGAGACGTCACTGGAAGATATGCATTCTTGTCATGATCCAGCAGTGAACTAAAGACCAAACATGAGAGTGTATTAAACACATAACTGTTTAAATATGTGCAGAAATTACTATATATCTGTGTGTGTGTGTGTGTGTAAACATGCACAGCACTGAATATGACACAAACCAGTGATCTTACTAAATAAATATGACATTAATTTTCAGTGTTCAGTGGTATAACTGTTAAATATTGAATGTGAACTGACTGTAAGTGTTATGTTTCTTGATGAAGTGCTTAATGCCTTAAAGTGCCTTGAGTTCGATGATTGTTCTGTGAGCAGTAATGATCAGTCATAGTGGATCTAGAGAGCCTCTAGTGGTTAAGTGTGCTGCAGGTTGATGATGTGAAGGTGACTGAAGGAAGCTGGGATGGTTATTCTCTGTAAACAAATGACCTCCATTTAATTTTAGTTTTTCATGTTAAAATCTGATATAAACCACACTGTATGAACAGTTAACAAATCAAACACAAAGTAATGAAAAGCTAATTTTCTTAAAATGATTTCATAATGTTACATATAGGAAGAGTGCCTTAAGCTTTCCAAACACGTTATGTAAATGACATGTAATAAACTCACACACAACTATGATCCTGATGTTGTTGTCTTCAGTAGCATATCCTCGTTACAAAGCCTTACAAGATCAAAATGTACATATACCTTCAGTTCAAAAATACCTTTACCAAAACTGGTAGTAATTCTGAACTTTCATGAATGACCTGCAGAGAATTTAGTTCTTTCTTTTTCTAAATCTTTATTTATATATTTGACTATTCCATTATTGGTAATGGGGAAAATGGGAAAAATCTCTGTGTGCCTTATTGTCGTGTCCTACCCCCCTTAATTTTCCTGTTGTTATGTCTATCATTTCGTTAATAAATTCCCTATTGTACGAGCTGTGTTGTCTATGTCCTCTCGTGTGTTATGGCTGTGGTCGTAACAGTTGCAATTTTCCCCTGTACGTTAAAGTACAACCACTGAAAATTGCAAAACCAACAAAAATGTAACATTTAAAAATAACCGACTTCCTGTTGGGATTCGGTTTAGTACCAGGAGACTTTTTCGTAGGTATTTGGTGTGTTACATGTTTGTACCGATTTTCGTACATGTACATGAAATGTAGCTCGAGGAGCACTCCGTTGAAAGTGTATAGGTGGCGCTGTTGAGCCATTTTGCCACACCCAATCGAATAATGGCCTTCAGATCTGTTCAAGCCAGGAATCTTATCAAACATGTGAAGTTTGGGGAAGATCGGACATTTTATGCCTGAGTTATAACATTATTTCCATGGCGAGACATCAAACTTTGTCACGGCGCCATGGACACATCTTTTAACGAAAACTCAAGATCTTCACAATTTAATATCGCACAGGCCTTAGATTAGACTTAGATTAGGCTTTGAAAACCTTGTCATGAATAAACCGTCTTTTTACTGTCACCGTTTTCCCTTGTTTTTATTTATTTTTTCTTCACTTTTAAAGTGAAGGTGAAGTATGAATATTTAACAAAAGCTTTGAAAGTTGAACTATATTCAAAGCAATATAAAACTTTTATCTTTTAAACTGTAAAGACAGTGTGTAGATATAATGCAGGCTGCAGACAAATAATGCAGCTTTTTCCATCTGAGTTTAAGTTAACTGTCTGAGTCACTGGTACTCGGTTAAACCTTCACTCTAAACAAAGGTGAGAGACTCTGTTTGTCATTGGCTGTCAAGGGACCAAGTGACCAACCACTTGAACATATTTATGGTTTGGGTTAGAGCTTCAGTCGAGTTTAACCGCACTGTAGCCTAGTTACAATGTGTAGATATTTGCTGAATATAAAACTACATTAAAGCTGCAAGCAGCGATGAACGGGCCCTCAAACCCGGGCTCCCCGCCAACAGGTGGATTTAGTAAAACAGTAAACAGTGAGAAATATGCATTTAAAGTGGTAAATATAAGAGGAATATGTCAGTCATTTATATATGGAAATCTTCCTGCTGCCAGCTGGTGGCGCTATATGACTATAACTGGATTTTGGAATATGGAATATGGGCATATAGATCTGTTCAGGGCTGAAGTGTTATCAAACATGTGAAGTTTGGGGCAGATTGGACATTTTTTGCCACACCCACTTCTGAAACCCATCAGACGTAAATTTTCGCCAGTTTTGAGGTGTGAAAAGTTTCATTACTTTTCAAGTATGTTTAGGCCCTCAAAAATTTGATTCATTGGGGAGAATAATAATAATAATAATAAAAAAACAGAGCAATTCCAAGATTGTCCTCGCACCGCAGTTCTTGGGCCCTAATAACAAATAGTATATATCCATATATTTAAACAAAAATAACTAATAATGAGTGCAGCAGCAGTATAAGGGTTCATTCATATGAAATATCACAGGGGTCGAGGATGTGACCTGCATTCACTTTGTTCTTGACACTGTCAAAAAATACATACCTATAAATAAATAGTCATGAATGTATCACTGTACTTATATCTTAAATTCACTTGACATTACATTTGCATTTTTAAAATTTAATGTCTAATAAAATTTATTTTGCTAAACCTTATTTAAGCTCATCATTGGTCTGGAAGCTGTGAATCATACCAGAACATTCCCAAAATAAATAATTAAATAATTTTCAGTTACTGTACATACTGTACAAACACATAGAAATACTGACCGAGACGTATGAAAAACACACACTGACACGTAAATATTAAGTGAAGCTTGATAACAGACGAACCATTCACCAATTATATATTTTTAATCATTTTTGTAGCCAAGACTTCAAAATATGTGTCCATATAGAAACTTCATGAAAACAGTAACTGTTTATTCAATTTGATTTAAAAAAAATAATAATAATTTACCCTCAGGTTTATATATGAAATATTAAAAAAACATTATATATTTTCAATCAAAACATGTATTGTGTCAGACATACAGTGCATGTCCCATGCTGTGAAGGACTTTCAAAATATTTATAAATAAATATTTTTAACATGTTTATTATGTAATTTGTAAAATCACATGGAATTGATATTAAAGATATTGTACTTCAAAGTCATGATATCATAGAGTTTGCTACCTTGTTAAAACTGGCTCAGTGTGTGTATTAGTCATATCACATCATCATGTTTTTCAATTGGTAAAACTGATATTCTATCCAGACAGAAACTTTTTTGATTTGTCTGAACTGCTCTGCCTAACTATAAATGCATATGAACTCGATGTAGAAACTATCCGTATGGACACTGTTTTATAGCATTCTACTGTAGATACTGTTGCTCCTATCAGATTAAACATATTGTTCTGTTTCAGATCTTTACAACATTTTATCCTAATATTAATTATAAAACTTAACTTGATGGGCCCAATCAAATATTCAGTGCAGTGTGGCACAAACATTTTTTGCTAGTTTCAGTCCGACAGAAAAGAAAATGAAAGTAAGAAAGTGAAACTTTAGACCTGGGTCCAACGGTTTATACCAGTTTTAAAAAGTTAGTAATCTGATTTCTTTTCTCCAAGACTGGTCATAACTTTTTTAATTCAGTCTTGAAAACTAGGTTGGTCATATCTGCACTTGAAAAGTAAGACTGATTTCCCCTTGGCCACTGCTAGTTGGTCAAACTAGTTCTTAAGACTCAGTCCTAACATGGTCCTAACATTTGGACGAAACAGCGAAGGAAGCGTGGGAAGCGTGCTGGAGTCCCTGTGAGATCGAAAAGGATCGGAAAGTTTCCAGTCATCAGACCAGTTTCTTTGATGGCGGAGTCCGTGATCGTGAACTTGAGATGTTCATACATTGTGACTATCTTTACATCTTCGGTGCTGATGCCTCAGTCCTCGCGGATGGTGTACGTGAAGCAACAGTCTGCAGATTGAGGAGTTAATAATCGGAATCTTCGCTATTTATGTGGCAATGGGCTGGTACCATTCTATGATTCCTCTCTGTGATCCTCTTTTTATGCCACTCCCACTCCAGTGACAATGGCCTTGATAAACACAAGATCTCTGGCAAATAAGACCTTTATCCTGAACGATCTTTTTCTTTCTCATGAAATTGATTTTTTTATTTATAACTGAGACTTGGCTTAATCCTGGTGAAATGACTTCTCTTTCTGAACTTTCTCCTCCAGGCTGCAGTTTTTCAGTACCCCTAGGTCTGTTGGTCGTGGTGGTGGAATTGCAGTTGTTTTTAAAGACAAGTTTAAGTGTAGACTTTCACCTTCTGTGTCTTTTAGCTCTTTTGAATCTCAGTTAATTATGGTGAATTCTTTTAAATCTGTTTTATGCATTTTGATTTATAGACCCCCATACTCTCATGGGGATTTTATACAGGAGTTTTCTGAATTTTATCTGGTATTGTCCCTTCTTTTGACAGTATTTTAATTCTGGGGGATTTTAATATACATGTGTGCTGTCCTTCAAATCCCCCGGTCAAAGAATATTTAAATTTATTATGAGTCTATTATGAGTGACTTTTTGCAATGTGTTTCAGGTCCAACTCATGAACGTGGTCATGCACTTGACCTTGTTTTATCTTTATTTTCTATTGATAGCGTGAAGATTGTTGATACAGTTTTTTCTGACCATAAGACTGTTATTTAAAGTTCTAACTTTCCTTGTGTTGCGCCGGGTAATACTGTTTCTCCCTCGATTTCGTCTTGCATACTTAATCCATGTACAGCGAGTAGTTTTTCAGCTGTCTTTAATGTCTCTCCTTCATTTTCATTGATCGAGTCACACTCTCCCTGTATGAGTTTAGAAGAGTTAGTCGATCAGTTTAACTCTTCTTGCTTAGAGATTTTAGATGTTGTGGCTCCTGTCAAAGTCAGGGGAAGAAAAGTCAAATCGCAGCCCTGGTTGAACAGTACTACCCATGCTCTTAGGCAGGAGTGTAGGAGGGCCGAACGCAAATGGGTTAAAAATAAATTACAAGTCTCTTATGAGATTTTGAAGAACCGTTTGAATGAGTATCAAAGAGCTGTTAAATTGGCTAGATCAAATTATTTCTGTCATCATCTCCAGAAGCTGTAATAATTCTAGAATACTTTTGTCTACTGCAAATGCTGTTCTTCATCCTACTGCTACTCCTACATTAACTCCTTCTGCTGACATGTGTGAAGAGTTTTTAAACTTTTTTATTGGTAAGGTTGATGGAATTAGATCTCTAGTTTCATCTGTTGGCAATGATTTTATTGTTTCTGTTGCCCCCCAAAACCAACTGACCAGTTTCATGGCTGTTTCTTTGCAGGAGCTTAAGGATATAACTGTTAATATGAAGTCCACCAGGTCTTCTGGTGATGTGCTCCCTTCTTCTCTGTTTAAGCAGGTACTTGATTCAATTGGCCCAAGTATTCTGTCGATTATAAATATTAGTTTGTCATCTGGTGTTGTTCCGGTTAGTTTTAAGCATGTAGTTATTCAGCCTCTTTTAAAAAAAACCCCATTTGATATGAGTAGTTTTCGTCCGATTTCAAAATTGCCTTTTATTTCAAAGATACTAGAAAAAATTGTGCACGCACAGCTTAATGACTTTTTAATTAGGAATAACATCTGCGATAAATTCCAGTCAGGTTTTAGAGTTGGTCATAGTACAGAATACGCTCTTTTGAGGGTGTCTAATGATATCCTACGAGGTGTTGATTCTGGAAACCGCGTTGTCTTGCTGTTGTTAGATCTTACAGCGGCATTTGATACAGTTGATCATAACATTCTCATTGATCATCTTAGGGATCCGGTTGGTATTCAGGGCTTAGCCCTGAAATGGTTCTCTTCCTATTTGAAGGATAGGACTCTTTCAGTCAGCTTAGGGGATTATTTTTATTCCATTGCCCCACTTATGTGTGGGGTTCCACAGGGCTCAATACTGGGACCAATTTTATTTTCCCTTTATATGCTCCCTCTAGGTTCTATTTTTGAGAAATTTGGGATTCAGTATCATTTTTATGCAGGTGATTCTCAAATTTATGTACTACTGAAACATGGGCATAAAAGTGCCATTCAGTCTCTTCATGCTTGTTTGGCAGAAGTTAAGTGCTGGCTTGCAAATAACTTTCTCCAATTAAATGAGGATAAGACTGAGCTCATTTTATTTGTAAATAAGTGGTGTGTAGATGATGACTGCCTGGGGTTTTTTCCTGGGAAAAAACTGTCTAACGTGAGAAAATTTTGAGTCATTTTTGACTCTGAGCTTAAATTTGAGCAGCAAATTAATGCTGTGGTTAAGAATAGTTTCTTCCATCTTATATATAGATCAATATCTAAATTGAAATCTATTCTTACTTTTAATGATATGGAGAAAGTTGTTCAAGCCTTTGTGTCTTCATGTTTAGATTATTGTAATGTATTGTATCTCGGTGTGAGTCAGGCTTCTCTCTCCCGTTTGCAGCTTGTTCAGAACTCAGCTGCCAGACTTTTAACGGGTACTAAGAAGAGAGAACACATTACTCCGGTTTTAATTAAACTACATTGGTTACCCATACGTTACAGAATTCAATACAAAGTGCTGTTATACATTTTGAAATCTCTGCTTGATCTAGCCCCCAGTATGTTACTGATTTAATCAGCCGCTGTCAATCCAGCAGATCTCTGCACTCAAATGATCAGTTGCTTCTTGTAGTTCCATGAACGCGTTTAAAATGTAAAGGCGATCGGGCATTTTCTGTTGCAGCTCCTAGGCTTTGGAATGAGTGCTGTACATGTTCATACTTTCAGTTTGCCAAGATTTCTAAAAATCCTTTCTTTGTATTGGTCTTAAGTTACATTCTAATTTTCTGAGATACTGAATTTGGGATTTTCCTTTAGTTGTCAGTTATAATCATCAAAATTAAAAGAAATAAACATTTGAAATATAAGTCTGTGTGAAATGAATGAATATAATTTACAAGTTTCAATGGAATTAGTGAAATCAACTTTTTGATTATATTCTAATTAGATGACCAGCACCTGTATATACTTATGAACAAATCTTAATGAAATTTGAATGGCAAATTCACGAGAAAGCTGAATGTTAGACCCTTTTGTTTCTCTCATTCAGTTTCTTTGCAAGTCAAATCGAGGACGTCACTGGAGGATCTGCATTCGTGTCTTGATCAAGCAATGATAATATGTCTGACATTTCAGAAAAATGCTGATAAGCGAGATTTATATTTTTTTCGTTTGGTGAAACATGCACTAACTTGCACAGTATGGAATGTTTAGAAGTATGACAGAAGCCAATCATTTTAAATAATAAAATGACAGTATCAATTACATTTATCTTCAGTGTTGTTCACTGGTGTAACTATAGAGGTCAGTGTTTTGATGAAGTGTGGATTGCTGTCTCTTCAGTTTGGTGATTGTGTGAGCTGTAAGGAGACACTGGGGGTCTAGAGAGCCTCTAGTGGTGAAGTGTGCTGTAGGTTGAGTGTGTGACGGTGGATGACAAAAGGAAGGCAGGTAACAGATTGGTTTTTCTCTCTACATTAATGAACCTATTCACCATTTAATTTGAGTTGTAAATCTATATGAGTAGCCTATATATGAAAAATAAAAATCCTATGCTGCCCACTGCAGGTCATTTATGTTATAGCCAGCATGAACAGGATTACACACTTCAAGTTGATCAGCGAGAGAGAAGCTGTTTGATGCTTAAATATGCTTTTACAATGTTACAATTAATTCCTTTGGTGCTGTGAAATCCAGATTCCATGAATAAATCGTGTTTTCAAGTAAACAGGAACTGTTTTTTTTTTTTTTCACTCACCAAAAACAATTACATTTGTACAGAAGTCAAGCCAAGACCTTTACATACAAAGATGATGTGTGAATATTCAACAGCAACTTTGACAGCAGTAGTTTATTACTGTTGGACATTCAAAGCAATACAAACTTCAGTCAGTACGTGTGAAGTTGCTTCACAACACTCGTCAAACACTTTAACACTAAATGTGTGGAAATACAGTAGAAAAACAAACTGCAATGCTGCTTTGAGTTTAAGAGAACTGTGGGAACTGAGACACATAAATGTATGAATGTACTGAGAAACACTTAAATATAGGGTTAAACTTCCTCTCTAGACAAAGGTGACATACTCTAATTGTCATTGGTTGTTAAACGACCGAGTGACCAACCAATGGTCCAATTAGAGTTGGGGTACTCGAACTTGGACTCGGACTCGAATCCAATTTTGAATGAACTCGGACTTGTCACGCACTCGGGTGAATTTGTACTCGGACTTGAACATTTTGGACTCTGAAAATATTCCGAGTACAGTCGAGTCCACGTCATGTAAAGCCAGCATAAAATTGAAATGATAAATTAATGAATGTCTCCCCTTCTGTCATTTTACTGCACCACACCGGCAGGCACACACGCACCACTCACTGGATATCAGTGTGGATTAGTGATGGGAAGTTCGATTCTTTTCCGCGAACCGGTTCTTTCGGACGGTTCGATTCAATAAACCGGTTGAAAAAAAAAACAGTTCACCGGATACATAATCCATTGCGATGTATTTGTTATTAAATGAACTTACGTTTCGTCAGATTGCCCTTCATTCAAGCCCTCGGTTTACCCGCACTCATTACATTAGCACAAAATCAGTTCAGAATCAATCACCAAAAGAATCAGTTCGGTTCAGACGCGCTGTGAGTCATTCGGCTTCATACTGAATCACGCATGCGCAGTATCATCAGCTCCTCGGTTCTCGAATCGGACGCGTCCGAAAGAAACGGTTTTCGGTTCAGTTTACTGATGATCTGAAAACTGATACAACCGGTTCTTGACTCGAGAACGAGAATCGCTCAAAACCCGGGTAGGAAAATCTGACAGGGTAGGATAAAATGTTAGGACACCGGCACATGCTGCAGTTCAGTATCATCAGCTGCTCTACTCGTGTTCATGTTCTGTTTACTACAAACTCAGTTTGTGAATCTGTCATCATTAACTATAAATACAGTACAGATATTTCATAAATCATCCCTTATTCATATTAAACATGGAGTCTTTAGAGTCTTAATTATTGTCCAACTTCCCTGAAAACAAAACCCCTTTGGCCCATACATAATCTACAATATACAGATTAGAAACATGTAGCCCCTATCTTAAAAAAAAAAGTGTATATATATATATATATATATATATATATATATATATATATATATATATATATATATATAGTTTTATCACACTTTCCGATGTTTAACAAAATACTTGAAAAATTAACAAAACTAGTTCTGTTGACATAAAATAAAAATGTTCAATGGCAATGAATAGATGTAACAGTGGTATTTTTTTATCACATTTTTATATTGCCATTGGTTTAATGGGTTGAAAGGTTAAAATATTAATAGAATGTAAAAATGTACAATACCAATTTATAATCTTTTTTAATTTAATTACTTTCTGGACTCGGGCGGACTCGACTCGGACTCGGCCTTTAAGAACTCGGACTTGAGTCCAACTCGACCCCTTTTGGACTCGGACTCGGACTCGGACTCGATGTTTGTGGACTTGGTCTTGTCTCGTACTCGACAAAGGTGCACTCGGACCCAACTCTAGGTCCAATATTTACGGTTTTGGTTTGTGCTATAGTTGAGTTTAACCGCACTGTGTAGTCTGTTATACTGTGTAGATTTCTGCTGAATACAAAACTACATAACAAATATATTGTAATAAATATGCAGAAATTCAGAGGAATAAAATACAAGTAACCAATAAATTAAATTTAGTTTGCAATAGTGGGTTTCTTCACAGTGGTCGAGGATGTGATGTTTTGTTGAAGCGTTTCAGTGAAGCAGCTCTTGTCTGACCATGAAGCTTCTCTCTTCTACAGAACAGACAGAGGAAAGTAATGATTTCTGAAAGTTCAAATATTTATAAATAATGTTCCTGAATGTACTTCATTTTTTGCTTTGAAAACCTTGTCATGAATAAACTGTCTTTTTACTGTCACCGTTTTCCCTTGTTTTCATTTATTTTTCTTCACTTTTCCAGTGAAGGTCAAGTATAATATTTAACAAAAGCTTTGAAAGTTTAAAGGGGGGGTGAAATGCTATTCCATGCATACTGAGTTTTTTACACTGTTAAAGAGTTGGATTCCCATGCTAAACATGGACAAAGTTTCAAAAATTAAGTTGTACGTTTGAAGGAGTATTTTTGTTCCAAAAAAACCTCTTCCGGTTTGTCACAAGTTTCGGAAAGTTTTTTTCGAGTACCTCTGTGTGACGTTAGATGGAGCGGAATTTCCTTATATGGGTCCTAAGTGCGCGCTCTTCTACCGCTCTTCCCGTATAGTAGAGCAGAGAGAGGCTGAGCACAGCCTGATCAGAGCGAGAGTGTCGCGAAAAGTCACAAAAGAAGTGTGTTTTTGGTTGCCAGGGCAAGACAACCCTGCACAGATTACCAAAAGAGAAACAGCATTAAGGAATCAGTGGATGGAGTTTATTTTTACAGAGCATCAACGGAGTTGTGCAAGTGTTTTTGTTTGTTCCCTGCATTTCGGATTGCACATCGTTTATTTCTTAAGGATAATGCAGTCCCAACGGAAAAGGGTCACGATTGTGTGTTGGAACCGCATGCGGTGAGTAAAACCGCTTCAAATATCTCTGTGTTGTTAACTTAGCTATCAGCGCGTAAGCACATCAAGTAAACAACATGCGATGTTGTCATCAAACTGCACTTTCCACATGTACAGCTTAAAAAAAAAGACGACATAAAGTGGAACTTAGTCATTTTCCAAAACCGCTAAGCAAATATATACAGTTTCAGTACATACCACATAGAGAAGCCTTTGCTGATGCTGCTCTTGTTAAATTTCAGCCTCTGGATCTGTGTCACAGCTTCCACATGCTCTCAACTCAAAAGCCTACTGGCGCTCGTGATTCTTTAGCTCCGCCCACACGTCACGCCTCCAGGCGCTCGTGTTTTTCCGGGAAAAATCGGTACAGACTATCTTTCTCTTATAAATATAATAAAACTAAAGACTTTTTGGAGTTATGAAGGATGCAGTACTACTCTATATGTACTCAAGATTAACAGGATATTGAGTGAAAACGAGCATTTCACCCCCCCTTTAACTTTATTCAAAGCAATATAAAACTTGGGTGAAGAGTATTTTAATTATTTAAATGTGTAGATATAACGCAGGCTACAGACAAAGAAGACAAACAATGCTGCTTTTGAGTTTAGGAAAACTGTGAGAAATGTCTGAGACACATAAAGACACTGGTACTCAGTTAAACCTTCACTCTACACAAAGGTGAGAGACTCTGTTTGTCATTGGCTGCCAAGTGACCAAGCACTGGAACATATTTATGGTTTTGGTTAGAGCTTCAGTCGAGTTTAACCGCACTGTAGCCTAGTTACACTGTGTAGATATTTGCTGAACACAAAGTAAAAAAATAAATAAAAAAATAAAAAATAATAATAATTATATATATATATATATATATATATATATATATATATATATATATATATAATCCAATAAACAAAAACAACTTAATGAGTGCAACAGGATCATAAATGTTCGTTCAAAACAAAATACTCATGAAATTAAACACAGGAAGAATATGTTCTTGACTCAAACACAATATTTGAATAAAATGTAATTTTTTCACACAGGTGCTCTCCGTTGCTGAATATTTTCCAGGTCAGTGAACTGAAAGAGCAACAATAAAAACAATATTATCATCCAGATGCAGTTGTTTTAAAAGAATCCAAACTAAAAGCTTCAATATTTTGTTGGGATGACAGTTTGGATCCTCAATAATTATCAAAACCTACAGTAAAGACATTTAACAGTAAATAAAGAAAGCTATTTCTTCATATTTACCTCTTTGTGCCGTCAGCTGGTTCAGATCTTGAGTCTGATATGTTACTTTTGTCTGCAGATCAACATTATAAACGTATTTTTCCAATCGATCTTTTTTTCCAGCAGCAAATACTAAGAATGCAACAGCATTATTATTATTATTTAATAATGGTTATATTATTATTATTATTATTTTTTAAATGGTAAAAATATATATGAAGACACACACAAAAAAATCTAAATGAAAAACTTTACCTATACAGAGAACATCATTATATTTATATTTTTACACTAACGTGTATAGAGCTTGATAATTTCAGAACAATAAGAAAATGAACTCACCGATCAGCAGAATGAGCAGAAGTCCGTTCATCAGAGCAGATATGATGATAATAATCTGTGATTGTGTTTGATTCTGATCAATAAACTTCACCAATGTATGATTGTGACACTCAGGTAGATGAGCTGATTCTGGAAAGAATATGAATTTAATATCTATAGCACATTCATCTCTGTGTGGAGTAACCAATGCGAGAGTACATTGTGATATTTCTGAGTAAATGTTACAGTTACAGTAACAACCGTCAATCTCAGTTATAGATGAAGTAGTAGAAAACACATCACTAATTTGTCTTGATCACTGAATGAATAAATGAACTCACCGGTGAAGTATATTCTGGTGCTGGTGCTGAGTTTTGGAGGAGTGCGTGTGTTCATACAGAAATAAACTCCTAATTCATCAGCAGTCACATTATTAATAACCAGACGATGTTTAAACTGCACTGAATATTTGTTCCTGAATGATTTATTTGGGTAAAAAGGTGGTTTGGGGTGTGGAAATATTCGTAGAATCAGTGTCGGAGGATCTGCTGTTTTTAGTAAAATCCAATAAACCTCATTTTCATCAAGATCACAGTTTATGATCACTTTTGATCCCAAATCAGTCAGTAGATCAGAAATACCAGCTTCACAGCAGAATAACACATCTGTAAGATAATAAATAAATAAATAAATAAATAATATATATATATATATATATATATATATATATATATATATATATAAAATAAACATGCATCAAAATTAGGATTACCTGCTCACGAACACAGTAAACCTTAAAACAATTCATGCCATTTGAAGGTAATATCAATATATTTACATAATTTAATAAACTCACAGAGCTGAAGCTGAATGATCTTCATGTTGCTGTAAATAAAACGTGTTAGAATGAAATCTCCTTCTCTCCACACAACAGTTAAGACTGTAGCTCTGAAGAACAGACAGGAAGAAGAAGAAGAAGAAAAAAAAGTTTCACTTCAGTCAGAGGAAGCCTAAGTGAAGTTTACTTTGACCACACGCTAGACACTTCAATACTTAATGCCCACCATCTCCACTTCATCAGGAATGTATTCTGTGTGTTGTTGTTTATAGGTAGTCCTTTCTTTGCTATAAAACCTTTAATCTTGTTAATGAATGAATGTGACGTGCACTCCGAAAAATGATTCTTGGCACAATTGTTTATTAAGAATTTGCATCTATTTGATTTTATTATTTTATTTTTATTATGTACTCCGATTACATCGAATCATTATAAATCTGTTAACTGTCAAACCTATTAGATTTTTATTTAGTTAAACATTATGAATAGGATTTAAAAACAGCTGGCTCTGAAAAAAGTCAGATCCAATTAGTTAAAGGGATAGTTCACTTTGAAATTAAATTTTGGTATGTTTTAGCTTACCTCAAGGGCATCCAAGATGTAGGTGTCTTTGTTTCCGCAGTAGTTTACATTTTCATATTTTTAGGTCAAACCGTTCTTGTCTGTGACTCATATAATGCAGGTCTATGGTCACCACCTCAAAGAGCATGCGCAGAGAAGCCCAAACTAAACAATTCCCCATCGTAAGTACACATTGATGGCCTAAGACTCGAAACGAGTGGTTTGTGTAAGAAAACAAAACAAACAAAAGTATTCATATCGTTTTTACCTCTTGTACACAACCACACCCAACTGATCTGAGGGCACACATGCTTCCTGCTGTGTGATGTTTGCGCGCGCTCTGACTTAGTCTGCGCAAGTGCGGAAAGCGCTGGAAGTGATCTCTCGAGCGTGTACGTCACTCATTGTTTACGGTTTACCACACAATATGCCAACAATCTGCACAGTCCAAAATATAATGCAGTAATTGTAATTAATTAATTGGTTAATAATGCACCCTATAATCTTTGCGATATTAATAAAAATACAACACAGTACTCACTCTATTGAAAGCGTGCCATTCGGTCCCTCTCGCATTGGACGTCGCCTCCAGTTTATACGTGGCAAACAAAACACAACGTGTAAAACGCTGCGACTCAACAGCGGAGAAAACTCAGGATCTTCATTCAGGCAGGCGTGTGATGCGATATACTGTAAATGTCCTCGTCCTCGTCTTGTAGTTGTGGCTTTGCTATGTTCCATTCGTGACAACATATGCTCTCCGCTTCTGATGGCATCTCACAACACTTGCTACTAAAACGCCACCAATTTTGAAGAGATCTCGGTCTCTCTGAGGCTTGAAGACGTGCTGCTGCAGCGGATCGCTCCTGAGTACTTGATCAGTGTATTATGGTTCAAATAAATATGGTTATGAAAAAAATTCAACATTGTCTGTTGATATATTGAACTCATCTTCCATTGCGATTTCCTGTACGTCTAAATATGTTTAGATCTTCACAGTGAAAGGTAACACTTCTGATATTTCTGTATAAACAATGAGTGACATACACGCCTAAGAGATCACTTCCGGTGCTTTACGGCGCTTGCGCAGACTAAGCCAGAGCGCGCGCGCACGTCACATCAAGAAGCACTTGCGCACTCAGATCAGTTGGATGTGGTTGTGTACAAGAGGTAAAAACTATATAAATACTGTTCTTTTTCTCACACAAACCGCTCGTTTCGTGTCTTAGGTCATCAATGTGTACTTAAAGGGTTAGTTTACCAAAAAATGTTCACTCGAGATGAGACTTATGACAGATAATATAAGTTACTAAATAAATACACGATTGTGATAGAGAATAAGAAGCTGACATCTGATTTCTCCAAGTGGTTGCATTTACCATGTTTACTTTGGTAACGTTAATGTTTAGCGCACAAAGTCTTTTACATCACTTACAAATATTTCTTTCTTGTTTAGTGATTATAATCCACATCGGATCAAGTTTTTCAAACATTCACTGATGACTGAAAGTGAGTTTTGAGCTCAACTTATTTTAAAAGGTTTTTAATGCTGGTGTTATAGCTGTTATCTTTCTGAAATGATCTTTAGTGCTGATGCTCTCGAGACATGGAGAAACTCCGCCTTTGTTCATAACTCCTCCTCTAGACCCAGCTGGCCTTCTTTGGCCCAAGGTTTTAGGCGGGCCAAAAAAACTGTGGCCATTGGCGCCGAGGAAGCCCCAACGAGACACGATCAAGCCCCGGAAGTGACAGTGGAAACGCGACTGGTCCTGGCACGCACTAGCACTCCCAGTTTAACCTCGACACTGGAAATGCGGCTAATGACTCACCCTCATGTCGTTCCAAACACGTAAGACCTCTGTTTATTTTTGGAACACAGTTTAAGATATTTCAGATTTAGTCCGAGAGCTCTCTGTCCCTCCATTGAAAACGTATGTACGGTATATTGTCCATGGCCAGAAAGGTAAGGAAAACATTATCAAAGTAGTCCATGTGACATCAGAGGGTCACTTAGAATTTGTTGAAGCATCAGAAATACAGGTCGAACAGGTGTCGCTCATCTCCAATTACTCCACCGGCCTCGCTTGTTCCCACGTCCCTCGGTCCCGTCCCACTCGTCACATCTTGTTACGTCACTCTCCACTACATGTCATTCAAATCGCTTCAAGCCGGTGTCATTCGTTTGTTCTCTGTATGTGCTGGTTTGTGCCATTAAAACAAACAGTCTATCTATTTTCCCTTTGCAGATATAACAATTTTAATTCGGGAGCTGTGATGTCACTCTCCACCCCATTTCGTCTAAATCGCATTTAAACTGTGTAGTTCGTTTGTGCTTTATTTGTGCCCATTTGTGCTGTTAAAATTAACATTCTATCTGTATCCCCTCCTTTAGAAATAACAAATATAATTCGGGGAAGTTTGTTTTTACGGCACAAATCAGCACAAATGCAGCACAAACAAATGGCATAGTTTTGGAGATTATTTCTTTTTATGGGGTGCCAACTTCACGGAGGTGTTTCCTAGACAGCAAGCAGTTTCGGCTCAGATCCAGCACACATGGATTTCGCGCGGGCCAGATCTGGGCCAACACTATATTGCTGTCTGGTTTATAAACAGTACTCATGAATTCTTAAACTGTTCCCTCTGTTTAACAAACCGTACCCATGAATTTACAATCCGTGTCTTCAGATTTTGTAAAACGTTCTTTCGATTTTTGAATCGGTACCCACTAATTCATAATCTTCGCACACGCTTTCACAATCTGTTCCCTCAGATTTGTAAACTCACAGATTTGTGGCTCCACCCCCACCGGCAGATTCAATTCTGTTAATTAAACAATATTTTTCATAGTATCCTATGAGACCATGATCAGCACTCACAAAATAGTCTTCTTTTTAGCATTTATTTTACATTAATCACCAATTGGTTAAGACACTGCCGCCTGTGCAAAACTGAATAATGTTATTTTAAAATAGAGCATTCATGAATTGTTTTATGACAGACATTTATTTTCCTATAGGAAACATACAAGAAGCACTGTAATATCATTTTTGCAAAAATGTTGCCAGACCCAAACCAACAATGTCTAGAATACCTTGTTGTGAAAACTAAACTTTATAACTAAATAACTGTTATATGCCAAAGCTGCCTACATATATACATACAGAATTAAAATGAAAATTCTTAAAAAATAGTGATTTATTTATACATTTATTTTTTTCGACATTTATTTCTTTACACATGTACCATGTCAACATTTATATGCTAAATATATTTATATTATTCTTTTCTTTACCCATATGGTAAAGAGGTGGTAAGTCTTCCTTCAGAAAGCAGTCCAGCTCAAAATGCAGCTTAGTCAAGGAAGGATGAAGCTTTGAGGGCACAGTGACATCTCGTGGTGTGATTTAAATAAATACAAGAAGTGAATGATATAACTTTGAGTGAACTCTGTAACTGTGAGCAGTGGCATGTACAGGCTTGGGGATGTTTGAGCCCCTGCCCCTGCCCCTTTGAGGTCGGACACTAAAGTGCCCTTGCGGTCTGGTCTGCCCTTGGTCCGCGATTTCTTCTGAGGATAGGAGTGTGCGATATGAAGATTTTTGATCGTGGATGATAAAAATGTCTGCTTTTTAAGAAATATCGTTGTATTGTGCTGCAACGCATATTCTATCAGCTGCAGTTCTAATAGATATCTAAATAGTTCTTTTAATGATCCACAGGAGAAAAAAGGCAAAAATGGAGAACACAGATTTTTAAATACTGAGAACGTATTCAGTGGGAAACAGAAATAGGTGTGAGGCTAATTAATTAACCAAACAAGAAAAAGGAACATGACTAAATAAGTAAACTCAGTGAGAACAGAAGTCCATAACTGTGACATGCTTCCGACTGTAGTTAAAAGGGATAGTTCAACCAAAAATGTAATTTCTGTCATTGTTTATTCACTTCCATGTTGTCCCAAACCTACAGTATATTAATTTATTTATTGTGCAGCACACAAAAGAAGATATTTTGAAGAATCTGGATAACCAAACAGTTGCTGGTTGACTTTGATAGAAGGGGAAAAAAATACTATGGAAGTCACTAGCCGCGTTTCCACTGTCGGGCCAAAAAGTGGGTGTGTTAGTGCATGCCAGGGCTAGTCGCACATCACTGGGCTTAAATTAGTGATCTGCTGTTGCTCAAACTAGTGTATCGATACAGTGCTTGATCCTAAATGTACAGATCGTAAATTGCTCGTATCGATGCTAAAACGTTATCCGAACAAGGGCTAATGCTGTTGCCTAAATTAGAATTCCTACCATATGGCTTACTGCTTTAAAGGTGCATGCTGATCTTTTAGCTGTTTAAAAGAGCACCCTTCGCTACTCCTATCTCCGTAAAAGGATCCCACCCCGCTCCACGCACTTAAGAAGGTCTTGCCAAAGCTTTCAGGATATGGGACTGCTTGCTTGTTAAAGCTTATCTATTGTCCAGTATCATGTGCTAGTCCTGCCGTTGCATAGGAGGGATTTATGCTTTCGCTGGCTCCACTTGCGAGCCTCCGCTGACTGATCACGCACCTGATCAAATGGTCAAGGCTTATATTCACATTCGCTGTCATACAGGGTCATATGGGTACTTGAAATCCTCCAAAATGCTGGAAATTTAATGCAGTGTTTTCAAGGTTAACTAATAAAAAAATGCTTGGATTTAGATAAGTGCTTGGAAATGCGTGCATTGGGTTAATATTTGCTTCTTTACTGAATGGTTAACCATGGTTTGAATTATATAAGCAGCTTCGCTCGAGTCTGCGCCTGTGGCTGTAGAATGCCCTTATTATTGCGAGCCCTATTATAGAAGAAAAAAAAAAAAAGTCTGCTTGGTTTGTTTTCCACGAGAGAGCGTGCACTTTGAGCATATAAGGTAAAAAAAATTTCCCTGCTCAGTTAAACTTCATCCTAAGACTGTAATGGATACAATCTTATGCAGGGTTCCCTATAACATCAGGGTAGGTATTATTGGCATTATAATTAATCACACACGGAGTTGAATGCTACAGTTGTGCTGAGATCATGCGTTCACTGGACTGGACTCTCTCGAACATCATAATTATTGGAAAAAAGACATTTGTCTGTAAACTGATTATGAAATTGTTGCATGTTTAAACGTGAAGCACTGTATAATTTCCCATTATTTAGGCCTAATTTGACTAAAACAAGAAACGAATAGAATGAAACCTGCACGATTAAATCTTTGAAACTCTAAAGAATAGACGGATTAATAAAACGTCCTCACGATTAAACTAAAGTTCTCTCATTAAAATCAGCAAAATTCACACGATGTAAAAAAGAGCTTTAGTAATTGACAACTTAAGTGATTTTAAAGGGAGCCTTCCTTGCTTGCTTTTAAAGTTGGGCAATAGCATATGGCCTAAAAAAAATCTGATTAATGATTTAAACTGATTTTTAAATCAATATTCAAATGACGAAGATATTTTACAAAAACAAGTTTTAATATAGTTCTTTATCATTCATTTAGCAGTCAAATTTATAACTGCAACAAGATGATACAAAAAAAAAAAAAACAGTAATGTTATTATCTTATTGCTGGAAAGACCTTTATTTTTATTCATTTATTTATTTATTTAATACTAGCCCATCATACATCTAACCATCCACTCAGTGTTAAGAGCTGTTAAGATTAAAACTGGCAGCTCAGCAGTGAGTCAATGTCATGGACGGAGGACCTGTTAAACAATATATTTTCTAGTTTATATTTCCATCTCGTTATGCCGCTGGTTTAGGTTTTTTTTTTTCTTATAGAACTTATTTGTAAAAAGAGCAGACACTTTCTGTGTGTCTACACCAGACACGAGTTGTCATCTGTGCCCCATTGCGCTAAAAGTGTGTCTAAACTTGATGACATCACACTATAGTGTCAAATCATCTGAACACAGAATCAGTACATTTCATCATAAACAGAACGAGAATGCTTTTTGGCGGATGTGCTGTGCTTGTGCTCCCTCGGTTGTCTTCATTTCGTCAGGTAAACCGTCTCTCTCACTCGCAGCAGAGTCTGTGAGTATGGAGTGAGATTTATGCCAAAACCTCACACACACACAAAATGTGTTTTACTCACACCCAACGATTCACAAACAAACTCAGTGTGGTTTGCAAATACAAAACATCACTCACAAACTAATGCATTTTGTTCTGCAAATAAAAAACGTAGCTATCAAACAAATACAGTACGTTTTACATATACAAAGAAACGTATGTCTTCAATGACAAAAATATCTTCCAAGTACAAACTTACATCTTTCAAGTACAAAACAAAATCCTTCAAATACAAAACAAAATCCTTCAAGTACAAAACAAAATCCTTCAAGTACAAAACAAAATCCTTCAAGTACAAAACAAAATTCTACAAGTACGAAAAACAATCACGTGACTTTTGGCACAAATTTTCCGCCTTGCTGATCCGCACGCAAATGCCTTCAGATCCACACACATGCTAGTAAACTGTCATGTAATTCGCACTCCACAACAGCGGGTGGCGCTGATAGCGACTTGCTTGGCGCCGCCACCGACATGGAAACAGGAGAGAACAAGAAACGCTAGCGTGAGGGACGTTTTGAACACGATGAGCGGCCAACAGGTCAGTTTCCAGTCATTGCTGGTGAAAAATCAGCCTGAAGGGGTTGTTATTCGCTATAACAACCGCCTCGCTATACACGATCCCACTTATTACATTGCTACCTACAAAATAAATAAATAATTTGACAAAATTTATTGATTTTAAAAACGATTGTATTGCTTCCGCTAAAGAAAATAGTCCGTTCCGCGTCCATATCAACGGTCTGTTTATCATGGCAAGGGTGTGTTTAGACCTCCAAATCAACCCTGGTCTTCTCCTGCTAGTGTCTAATAGAATATAGAGGCTTTATTCCATGTCAAATCAGTCAGAATCCAGGAAAGTGGTTGCAGCAACATCTCAGATGAAGAGTTTTTCTATATTATCTTTGGGTCCCAAAACCAAGGCCTGTAAAAATATTCATATTTTTTGTCAGTCCTTGAGATTGTCATTTTTATAGCATCAAAAACACTATCAGAGAACCATGTTTGGGCATTAATATCTTAAAGTGTTATTCATAGCCTCACCGAACTTTGCAGGATGGAAGACAAACATGTTCTTAGTATAACTGAACCAAAGTTTGTACTGCATGTCTATTGAGATTCTACAAGGCCCTAGACTTGGGTAAATGGCTAAACCCCTGATACTGAGGGTATTATAAACTCATTTTCTGCATCCATATGCTATCAATCATTACATTTTCTTAATCGTAATCATAATCATGTGTCATTATTTGAGGTCTCTATCACTAATGATATGTAATAATTGATAGCCTGATTGCACTGTAAGTCGCTTTGGATAAAAGTGTCTGCTAAATGCATGAATTTAATTTAAATTTAATGGTCATGAAGATATTAAGAATGAACCAAAGTGTAGTTTTTGGTTATTTTACTGGTCATGTTCAGTTACACCAGTGTTTTTGACCTCATCCATTTTTCCTCTTTTTCCCTCTCTCTAGGAACTGCTTGCACAAACAATGTTAGAGAGAATCCACACACGGCTCCAGCATATTGTCTGTCAGCAACCCCTTGACCTGGATTACCTTGAATGAAGTGTTTTCAGGAGGCTGTTCTATTTAGTGCTGCCTCTAACAAGGTTCTCATCCCAAAAGGCATTTTAGATGCACTGACAGAGCTGCACAAGTTGGTTAAAGGCGCAGTCACACTAGACTTTAAACGTGCGAAAATATTTCGGACACTGCTGCGAATATGGGCGGGAGCAATAAAACGGTCTTTCCTCAATTATCACAACATGGATTAATATGTGCTTGTACTGTGTCTTTTGCGACGGCGTCGAAAGCGTCTTATTATATTGTACTCCCCATCTCTCTCTCTCTTTATAAATATATACACCCTAAGCAATAAAAAATTATAAAACATCCACATTCAAATGTATCATCTGTTCCTGTTGACACTACAAACCATGCAGATACTTTATTTTATTTTTTATAATCTTTTAAATCTGTATTATATAAAAAAGGACGCTGCGCTACAACTAAAGTTATATAGCGCTTCCTTCATTTTTGAATTTCTGTACAGAGAGGTCACGCAGTGACGTATCGATCTTCTACTGGTCCCACATCTTCACGTGATGCGAATTCGTAGGTCAGAGTTCACCAAACTTAAACTTTGGAATGCAGCAAAATGCGGAATTTTTCGCATGAGCTTGCGTTTCCGGTCTGACGCATTCGCATGCGTATGAATGGAAGTCAATGGAGAGAAAAGTGCAGTGTGACCGCCCTATAAGAAACAGAAAATCAGGTCCCCATAGTAAAAAAAAAAGAGAGAAAGATTTTTTTATTTTTTTTGGTTGTTCCAACCCCCCAGATGTTTTAAGATTGTATTCACACTACAATAAAAAAAAATACAATCTACATGTGTTTGGTTTGAACATTCATTACAACATTAAGAGAGCTGAAAGTCTTAAAGTCCGCTTCTAGCACTGCTTGAGGAAAGCAATTCTTCCTGCTGCCGCTGGCAGTCCTAACATGGGGCATGTCTGCTGGTCTGATTTGATTAAACAGAGAAAAATCAAACATTAGACCACCTCACTGATTCAGAAATATTTATTTGTGTAACTGTAACATCTTACAAACCAGTTATTAGCAGGGGCACTGTTCTGTAAATAAGTGTTCTTTTTATATTTGTGCTGCATTATCATTGAATCAGGTCCTTTGCTGAGTACATTTTACGGTAAGCCTAGTAAGTGCTGGAAATACTCCACAGTAAGTAAGTAGATGTCTGAGCCATGTGATTGGGAGTGTCCCAGGGGATTTATGGCTGCCCTTAGTGCTGCCATTTGTTCATCACTCAGTACATCGCCCATCTCAGGAACAGTGACACCATGGTGTGGCTCATCAGGCAGGCCACTGTCCTCCCAGTCCAAAGGTACAAAGGTGGTAGGTACAATACCTGAAAAGACATGTAAAGTGTTTATGTGGTTCTCAAACATTTTTACATCAAGGACCCGGACCACATTTGATAACATTTTGTAACAAACTCCAGAAATACACAATATTAATTCTGAGACTGAATAACATTACTTTCTTTGTCAATGTATGTTCAAATTAATGTCAATGGGATGCATTTTTTGGTAAAATTTATAAAGAAGTTTGTGGAAAAATAGTCTATTTCTAGAAAAAGTCAGAATTAAAAAGTTGTATGTATTTATATATACCCCTCCTTGAACCTCCCTCAAGGACCAGTGCCAAACCCATTGCCAAGTTTATTCTTACTGATTGAATATACTTTAATTCAAATAAAATCTTTGCACCTACCTCATACATATAGTTCTTTTTAGCAAGGGTTAAGGGTTATTAACAAGCAGGTTATGTCCTAATTTTCAGCTTTAAAAAAATGCAGCACCCATGTATGCTGACAGCCTGCTGGTATGATATGGATGCAGAAAATGAGTTTATAATACCCTCAGTATCAGGGGTTTAGCCATTTACCCAAGTCTAGGGCCTTGTAGAATCTCAATAGACATGCAGTACAAACTTTGGTTCAGTTATACTAAGAACATGTTTGTCTTCCATCCTGCAAAGTTCGGTGAGGCTATGAATAACACTTTAAGATATTAATGCCCAAACATGGTTCTCTGATAGTGTTTTTGATGCTATAAAAATGACAATCTCAAGGACTGACAAAAAATATGAATATTTTTACAGGCCTTGGTTTTGGGACCCAAAGATAATATAGAAAAACTCTTCATCTGAGATGTTGCTGCAACCACTTTCCTGGATTCTGACTGATTTGACATGGAATAAAGCCTCTATATTCTATTAGAAACTAGCAGGAGAAGACCAGGGTTGATTTGGAGGTCTAAACACACCCTTGCCATGATAAACAGACCGTTGATATGGACGCGGAACGGACTATTTTCTTTAGCGGAAGCAATACAATCGTTTTTAAAATCAATAAATTTTGTCAAATTATTTATTTATTTTGTAGGTAGCAATGTAATAAGTGGGATCGTGTATAGCGAGGCGGTTGTTATAGCGAATAACAACCCCTTCAGGCTGATTTTTCACCAGCAATGACTGGAAACTGACCTGTTGACCGCTCATCGTGTTCAAAACGTCCCTCACGCTAGCGTTTCTTGTTCTCTCCTGTTTCCATGTCGGTGGCAGCGCCAAGCAAGTCGCTAACAGCGCCACCCGCTGTTGTGGAGTGCGAATTACATGACAGTTTACTAGCATGTGTGTGGATCTGAAGGCATTTGCGTGCGGATCAGCAAGGCGGAAAATTTGTGCCAAAAGTCACGTGACTGTTTTTCGTACTTGTAGAATTTTGTTTTGTACTTGAAGGATTTTGTTTTGTACTTGAAGGATTTTGTTTTGTACTTGAAGGATTTTGTTTTGTATTTGAAGGATTTTGTTTTGTACTTGAAAGATTTAAGTTTGTACTTGGAAGATATTTTTGTCATTGAAGACATACGTTTCTTTGTATATGTAAAACGTACTGTATTTGTTTGATAGCTACGTTTTTTATTTGCAGAACAAAATGCATTAGTTTGTGAGTGATGTTTTGTATTTGCAAACCACACTGAGTTTGTTTGTGAATCGTTGGGTGTGAGTAAAACACATTTTGTGTGTGTGTGAGGTTTTGGCATAAATCTCACTCGATATGTGAGCAGCAACAACTTCCCCTCCGCGCGAACTGATACCAGAAACACGCTCCGCCTTCACTCCGTGGATAAAGTATTTCAGTATGTTTGAAATGTTATGTTCATAACGTAGCATATAAAATAATAATAATAATAATAATAAATAACAGGAGAGTTTAAAGTGGCTTAAGCTATTTTATGTAAACTTTTTTTCCCTATATCACATGCCAAACTAATAACATTATAAGCATTAAATCTTTAATTGCTGCTTTGTGCTGTGAAAATTTTGTTTGTGATGAAAATAACAGTAAAGTTTTGTCAGTTATTTTTATCTAAACAGACTTCTTCAAACTTCTTCAAGATTTCAAAATCAGATAGCATGCTGATAATGTAGTAGCACTGTAAGATTGCATTTGTTTGAATTAGTGCTGCAACGACTACAAAAATACGTCGACGTGCGTGAAATGCGTTGACGCGTCACACTGTTTACATCTTGCGTAATGGCATACTGGGAATGGAGAAAGTTGCATTCTATCACAAAAACAGAGACCACTGTTATCTGTTAAAGTATGGGAATACTTTAAACCGAGGCCAAATAAAATGGCCCTTTGTTCCCTTTGGAAAACCGATATGGTGTACCACGGCAGCACAAATGCAATGCACGAGCACCTCAGAGGAAAACATCCTGGTGCTCTCCGGTGTTATGGTTTAACTGGTTACCGTGTGATCCGTGGACCAACTTCCTGATTCAGATGTGTGTCTCTGCTGCAGATGTGATGGAACGACCGCAGCAAATTCTGCGATTCTAAAAGCACAAAATGATGTGATATTATTGAGTGTCTAATAAATGCAGACTCGCTCATTGCATGATTCTGATATTCTTGTAAAGATTACAAGTAATTGGTATGATAACCCGTAGCAGCTGAAATAAGGATAAAATAAAAAATAAAGTAAGTCGAACACGCGTTAGGGGCGTTCAAATATCGTGCCTAAAAACGCGTGGAAAACGCTAGTCGCGCCGCTTTCTCCTTCTTTCCAAATCGCTCGGGCAGTTGCACCCCTGGGGCGTCTGCCGCCTGTTTTCGTGTGCGCGTTGCGACTGCGTCACTTCCATTATGAGCGCGCATTCCCGCGCACCTACATTGGAAATAACGAACTTGTGAATATGTGAACGGCCCCTTAAAATACAGCTCGTCCCGAGACAAAAGTCACAAACCACCGAGCTACCCCGAATCAGCTCCAGATCTCTGGAAACCATGCTAAACCATAACAGAACACTGACTACATTTTATGGTTTGTGATGCTAAAGAATATTTCATGACGTCTTGGACAACTCTAAATTTGTGGCTACTGTGGTTTAATTATAAACGCTATCGTAAACTTATATTTACCATAGTAAAATAATTTTCTTTGCCTCTTTATTTTTGTATACTGTAAAAACTTCAACCACATTGGTTGAAAATGACTAAAGGTTGAAATATTATATTAGAAGTTGTACTTATATTTTTTGTGAGCATGAGCATGAATGGCATGAATTTTACTTGTGATGGAGCGCTCTTGGAGCGAGTGAAAACCATAATGCTCATATTCAAGTGTTTGTGCAAAAATTATTCATGTGCATTAATGACAGGGAGGCGCCGTCTCATCACTTTAATTTTTTCCTGATAATGAATTTATATTTTTTTTATTAACATAATACCGTGGTGTCTCACATACATTAAAAATATATCTACAGAAAGCTTGAAATGTTTTTTAAACTAAAAATAATTGTGTAATCTGTGAATGTTGCATTTCTCTCGTCGGAGAGAGCCACCACTGTGAATTTCATCTTGCAGCCGACAATAATTTTTTTAAATTAATAAATAATTAAAATGTCTAATTTTTCACAATTATAAGGCTACTTCTGCATGTGCTTTTTTGCAAACTTAATGCATGTGCTTGAGCGCGGAATATATTAAGATTTGATTATGTAAATTTAATATAAACCTCTGATTAGTTGAATACAACAAACGAATGACTAGATCTAGAAAACTTTTACGTGGGGGCAGACCATTTTTTAGTCTAAAACCAAAACAACAGTCCTATATAAACCAGTTCAATAAGTAAAAGCCTCATAGGCACTGTCCATATGAAAGAGCAATTCACACCTTTATCTCAACCCCCACAAGTCATACATAACTACCCCCCAAAAAACCCAACCTCCTCCAGCTGAACAGAATTCGGTCTGTGTTTTTGCTCTGAAGAACGGTATGTTACTGGTCTTGCACATGCCTGCACTCAGCAGCACCATTCTTTGTATTCATTATTTTCTCGCAGCCCATAATGATAATAACAAATCATCAATTAATAATTAATCATTATTTTACGAAAATCATTGTTATTTGTGATCGTGGATGTTTGCGGAAGGCTTTAAGACCAAGCGGAGTCCTCTGTCATCTGCTCCCACCTCACAGCGCGCGGGACTTCGCTAACTGAGTCTGCTTCACCGTCTGCGGTTTGACTTTACTAAATCAGATTGAGACGAATACAACTTATTGATCATGAGACCAACATTTAGCGAGCAGCAAAATATTAATTCTAACGGAAGGAAGACGTATTTCATTGAGCTAATGAAAGAGAGAGAGAGAGAGAGAGAGAGAGAGAGAGAGACTAGTCTAGGGCTATTCTTAAACTTGGAGCTCATTATATTGAAGTACAAATCCAAACTCCAGAAACGTTATGCATTTTATGAAAAATGAAATGCTATGAAAAGTAAGCATTTTATTTATTCACATGCTGTATGGTTGAAATATTATTTTAGTTCTCAACTTTAAGTTCCGTTGTTTAAAAAAAAATGCTTTATTGCCTAATGTTTCATAAACCTTCCGTTGTTATATGCTCTAAAATCCAATGCCATTTGTAATTTCACAGTATTTTCACCTTCTAAATCACTAACCTTTAAAGTCACAATTCTATAATGGTCAAAATTACTCAGGCCAATGGTATTTTTTTAATGACATTATTTTATAATTTTTTTTTTTTTTTTTTTATATATAATTGTAGCCTAAATAAATAAGTGAAGCAAAACCGTGGTCCCTTATTTTTTCTCTTATTTTCTTAAAGAATAAACATGTATTTTCTACAAGAATAAACTTGATAACATATTATTAATTAATAAAAATAATTTAAGCAATTAAAACCTTTTTTTTTACTTTTTTTTTTTTTTACTTAAATTTAAATACCATTAAAATAACTTTAAATTCTCAAGGTGTTTATAAGTAAAAAATTGTAAAATGTCACAGTGCATGTTAAATAGCCTAAATGAACTTGTGTTAACAATATAATTAGAACTAATAATATAATAAAATGTTTTTAAATTAACAATTCCTGTATAAAATGGGACAGCAACCTTTATATCAAACATTTTTAAATCGTCCACACCTGAGCATCGCACAACACGCTAAAAAATAAATCAGAGTTTGTGAGAGGAAAAAATATAAGTCAGGTATAAGTTTCATTATATTACATTTAGAAATAATAACGGCTGGCCTAATAATGTTATAATGTACCAACAGGATATTTTTAGTTCCCTTCACTTTACAACAAATCCTTTAAATTTTACAAATTTATCAGAAAAATAACAATAATTAAAAATATATAATTCTAATGGATAAATATAATGTTACAATGTTATATCATAATGTTATTGTTGTTTTACTTCCTTCTTTTATCTCATTTTACAATTACATTAATTCCGCAATCCGTCCCACTGCGCCACCTGGTGGTAGTTTCGCGAATGATTTTAACACGCGGCTGAATTTGCGGTGCCGGTACGCATGGCGGTAATGCCCAATTAGGCTGTCCACCTACTGTAATAATACAAGCCTACAATACAAAGTATGGTTGCACTTTATTTTACAGTATGTACATGTACTAACATGTACTTATAGTGTACTTATATTGTATTTATCTAAGAAAGTTCTGGTAACACAAGGTAACTACATGGGGTATGGTTAAGTTTAGGGGTAGGTTCAGGGTTAGTACCTAGTAATTACATAGTTATTGTAATTACTATAATAAGTACATAGTATGTACACGAGGAACAGGACTGTAAAATAAAGTGCTACCCAAAGTATTTATAGCCTAGTTTGTTCATTTTTAATCCAAATTTGAGTTTGCTGGTATAATAATTGCTTTTCCTAGGCAAACTTGATATTTTGGTCTAATATATGTACAAGAAGATTGCTCAAAAAGGACATAATGAAATAAATTAAAAGCAAGTATCATTTTGAATCCTAAACTAGTAACACTACAGTTCTATAGTCTAATCTGAAGGGTGAACTCAAAAGACATAAATCATACAACAAGGTCATTTTTGAAGATTAGAATCCACTGTATAAAAAAACAAACAAACAAAAAAAAAAAACAGAAAAAACATATCTTCCTCAAAGTGATTTCGCCATCATATGGACAACATTTAAAGCATAACCAATAATTATAATAAAAATAATAATAATAAGTACTATGCACCCATTTGCAGGGAAGGTTGTAAATTAACTAATTACTCTAGCCCAATGTTGTCACGCCACGTGACAAAAGAACGAACTGACTCTCTCGGTTTGACTATTGCTCTGGGGGTGAAACCCTAAGGACAGACTTACAGTCGCTCCCAGTAGTCTACAGAATTCTCGCCAAAATTTTGACACAAATTGGGGTCCCCTGTCGGAAACCACATCTGTCGGGAGGCCATGTAAATGAAAGACGTGGTCTGAGGGTAATTTGGGCAAGGGAATAAAGTGGTCTGCCTTCCAGAACCGGTCCACCACGGTTAAAACTACCGTGTTGCCCTGGGAGGGCAGGAGGGCGGTAATAAAATCCAGAGCGATGTGGGACCAGGGTCTCGAAGGGACCGGCAGCAGTTGGATTAACCCATCAGGGGGCCGATTGGAAGTTTTACCAGTGGCACAAACCGAGCAAGCCAAAACAAAACTGTGAATGTCGCGAGCCATAAGTGGCCACCAGAATCATGGCCTTGACTAGAAATCTAGTACGGTTAACCCCTGGATGGCAAGCTACATTAGAGCAATGTCCCCACTGGATAACGTTGGACCTTAATCCCTCCGGCACAAATAAGCGGTTCGGTGGGCATCCGGGCGGAGGCGTTTACCCCTTCTAAGGCCGTTCTGACCTTCGATTCGATCTCCCATGTGAGAGTGGAGACCACTAATGTCTCAGGAAAAATACACTCGGGAGTGGATGGGCGTTCGGAATGGTCAAAAATACGTGACAAAGAATCGGGTTTGATATTTTGGAACCCGGGCGGTATGAGATAGTAAAGTCAAGACGTCTGAAAAAAAGTGCCCATCGAGCCTGCCTGGAGTTCAACCTTTTGGCGGTGCTAATGTACTCTAAATTCTTGTGGTCAGTCCATACTATAAAAGGAACCCCCGATCCTGCTTACCAGTATCGCCATTCCTCCAATGCCATCTTAACTGCCAACAATTCTCGGTTACCAATATCGTAATTTCGTTCGGCAGGAGATAAACGATATGAAAAATACGTGCAAGGATGGACCTTGTCGTCTAAGGGTGAACGTTGTGAAAACACCGCTCCTACCCCCACCTCCGACACATCGACCTCCACCACAAACTGACGTGTAGGGTCAGGGGTAATCAGAATAGGGGCTGAAATGAAGCGGCTCTTCAGTTTGGCAAACACAGCCTCAGCTATGTCTGACCACCTGAACGCAGTCTTGGTGGAGGTCAAGGCGGTCAGAGGTGCGGCTAGTTGACTGAAGTTGCGAATAAAACGCCAGTAGAAGTTAGCGAACCCCAGAAACCTCTGTAGGGCCTTATGGGAATCTGGACTTGGCCACTCTACCACAGCCTTAACTTTCTCGGGATCCATGCGTATTCCCTCAGTCGACACGATATACCCCAGAAATGGAATTGACTGTGCATGAAACTCGCATTTCTCAGCCTTGACAAAAAACCCATTCTCTAGCAACCTCTAAAGCACTCGTCGGACGTGCTGGACATGTTCCTGGAGAGAAGAAGAAAAAATCAATATGTCGTCCAGGTAGACATAAATGAACTGATCAATCATATCTCGCACCACGCCGTTGACGAGTTGGGGAGTTGGAAAGCCCGAAGGGCATAACCAAATATTCAAAGTGCCCTCTGGGGGTGTTAAAAGCGGTCTTCCATTCATCCCCCTCCCTGATCCGAACCAAATGATAAGCATTGCGTAAGTCCAGTTTTGTGAAAATTGACGCTCCCTGCAACCTCTCGAAGGCCGAAGACATCAACGGCAAAGGATAAGTATTCTTTACCGTGATGTTGTTCAGTCCCCGGTAATCATTACAAGGTCGTAGGGATCCGTCCTTCTTTCCCACAAAAAAGAACCCCGTCCCTGCAGGAGAAGAGGAAGGGCGGATGAACTTAGAAGCTAGAGAATCAGAAATATATTTCTCCATAGCCTCCACTTTTTACGCCAGGACAGAACAGAATTAGAGGACTAGTCTATTTTGGGGTTATGGAGGAGGAGCCAAGGGTGCACAAGGACAATGGGTGCCAGGGGAGAGTCAAGGATGTGAAAGGAAATAGTCTCAGAGTGATTGCCAGATGTGATTAGTGTGATGTCTTCAGTGATGTATAAGATGGTAGGGAGTTGCTGTCCATTAAGCGTGAACTGTGATGTGGTGCGGAACGGATCTGAGGGGAATGTGGAGCTTGTGTGCCAATGTGCTATCCATGAAGTTACCTTCTGCCCCAGAGTCCAGTAGTGCTTGACAGTGGTGGGTCTGTGCTGACCACCTCAGTCTTACCGGGAGGAGCGTAGATGATGATGATGGTGGTGATGAGGTCTTCTCGGCGGAGATCCCACCCGATAGCAGCCTCATACGTACTACCGGGCCTGGCCTTTTACCAGACAGGTGTAGGCTTGATGTCTGGCTCCCCCAAGAGACCTCCGCCTCTCCTTCTCCTCCCGGGAAAGCCGTGCTCGCCCTACCTGCATGGGCTCGTGATCGTAGGAGGGGCTGGCTGCGTCCCCGCTGCTGAATCGCACGTCTGCCGGTCCCCTGGATGTGGTGCTGGGGAAGCTCCTCCTCTCCAGCCATGTCAGACGTGAGTCGACCCGCAAGGCCAGTTCAATCAATCTGTTGAGGGACGTGGGGAGATCCAGGGCATAGATCTCCTTCTGGACGCGGTCAGCCAGCCCATGCAGGAACATGTCCCACTGCGCCTCCTCGTTCCAATGGCACTCCACCGCCAGGGTCCGGAACTCGATTAAACAGTCTGAGACGGATCTCTCGTGCTGGCGTAACTCCGCCAGCCTCCTGGCCGCCTCCCGTCCTGCGACGGCCCGATCGAAGACCCGTCTCTTCTCGGCGGAGAGTGCCTGGAACGAGGCGCAGCATGGATCCTGGTTCTCCCACACCGCTGTCCCCCATAATGCCGCCCTCCCAGAGAGTAGCGTCAACACGAAGGCCACCTTGGCCCTTTCGTTAGCAGAGGTTCTGGGCTGTAGGGAAAAGTGTATGTCACAGCGGGTTAGAAATGCTCTACAGAAGTTGGGCTCACCCGAGTATGTCTCCGGGATTGGGAGACGTGGTTCTGGCTGGGAGGTGGTCACCGGTGGTATTGGGTGAACAGGCAGTGTGGGCGGCGCAGTGGGAGCTCGAAGTAGCTGGAATTGTTGAGTGAGCTCGGACACCTGTGTCACCAAGGCTTGAACCGCGCGACCAGTGTCGTTAAGATTCCTCTCCTGCGAGTCCATCCTCCGAACACTGGCGCTGAGAAATTCCTCGAGAACAGATGGTTGAGTACTCGCTGCTTCCATGTTGGTCAGATCATTCTGTGACGCTGGGTTATGGAAGACAGGAGGCAAAAGCAAGTAAACAGAGTTTATTGTAATAGATGAGATGATAGAAGGTTGGAGAGTGACGCAGGAACCTCAATGGCAGCACAGACTGCCTTGCACAGAGGCAATGTTTCTAAGATGGAAGAATGCAGTTTTTGTAACATTGGAAATATGATTTTCAAAAGACAAATTGCTGTCTAATATAACACCCAGATTTCTGACTGTAGAGGAAGTAACAGTACATCCGTCTAGTTGCAGATTGTAATCTACAAGATTCTGTGTAGTGTTTTTTGGTCCAATAATTAATATCTCTGTCTTATCCGAATTTAATTGGAGAAAATTATTTGTCATCCAATCTTTTACATTTTTAACACACTCTGTTAGCTTAGATAATTGGGAAGTTTCATCTGGTCTCATTGAGATATATAGCTGAGTATCATCAGCATAACAGTGGAAGCTAATTACGTATTTTCTAATAATATTACCAAGGGGCAACATGTATATTGAAAATAGAAGGGGACCTAGGACGGATCCTTGTGGCACTCCATATTTTACTGATGATAAATGAGATGACTCCCCATTTAAGTAAACAAAATGGTAGCGATCGGACAGGTAGGATCTAAACCATCTTAGAGCCTGCCCTTGAATACCTCTATTGTTTTGTAATCGATCTATGAGTATGTCATGATCTATGGTGTCGAACGCAGCACTAAGATCAAGTAAGACTAGAAATGAGATGCAGCCTTGATCTGACGCAAGGAGCAGGTCATTTGTAATATTAACAAGTGCAGTTTCTGTGCTATGGTGGGGCCTAAAACCTGACTGAAATTCTTCATACAGATAATTTTTATGCAGGAAGGTGCTCAATTGAGCAGACACAACTTTTTCTAAAATTTTAGACATAAATGGAAGATTTGAAATAGCCCTATAATTTGCCAGTACACTAGGATCTAGTTTTGGTTTCTTAATAAGAGGCTTGATAACCGCCAGCTTGAATGGTTTTGGGACGTGACCTAAAGATAACGACGAGTTAATGATATTGAGAAGTGGTTCTTCGGCTACAGGTAACAGCTCTTTCAGTAATTTAGTGGGTACAGGATCTAATAAACATGTTGTTGGTTTAGATACAGTGATAAGTTTATTTAGCTCTTCCTGTCCTATGGTTGTAAAGCACTGCAGTTTATCTTTGGATGCGATGGGTGAAACTGAAGTGTTAGATGCTGTAGAATCTACATTCGCTATTGTATTTCTAATGTTATCTATTTTATCAGTGAAGAAATTCATAAAGTCATTACTATTTAACGTTGGTGGAATATTTGATTCAGGTGGCGTCTGGTAATTTGTTAACTTAGCCACTGTGCTAAATAAAAACCTTGGATTGTTTTGGTTATTTTCTATGAGTTTGTGTATATGCTCTGCCCTAGCAGTTTTTAGAGCCTGTCTATAGCTGGACATACTGTTTTTCCATGCAATTCTAAAAACTTCTAAGTTAGTTTTTCTCCATTTGCGTTCAAGACTACGAGTTATTTTCTTGAGAGAGTGAGTATTACTGTTATACCATGGTACAGTATGTTTTTCTCTAACCTTTTTCAATTTGATCGGGGCAACAGCTTCTAATGTATTAGAGAAAATAGTGCCCATGTTGTCAGTAATTTTGTCCAATTCATGTGTATTTTTGGGTACAAATAGCAGTTGAGATAGATCAGGCAGGTTATTTGCGAATCTTTCTTTGGTGTCTGGAACAATAGTTCTGCCCAGACGGTATCGCTGCGACATATAGTTAATATCAGTTATACGCAGCATGCACGATACAAGGAAATGTTCTGTAACATCATCACGTTGAGGTACAATATCTATAGCAGTAAGATCGATTCCATGCGATATAATTAAATCTAGTGTATGATTAAAACGATGAGTGGGCCCGGTGACATTTTGCTTGAATCCAAAGGAGTTTATTGGGTCAGTAAACACAAGTCCTAATGTATCATCTGCATTATCAACGTGAATATTAAAATCTCCCATGATTAGCGCCTTATCAACTGTAACTAGAAGGTCTGAGAGGAAATCTGCAAATTCTTTTAGGAATTCTGTGTATGGCCCTGGTGGTCTATACACAGTAGCCTTAGCAAGAGATACATTAGATTTCTTTTGCATGTCTGGGCGTCGTGCTGCGAACCGCCTCGATCACGCTCCTGAAGTCCCTCTTCAGCGTCTCCGGCTGCCGCAGCGTGGTGTGGTTAACCCCGGCGTGAAGCACGACCTCTCTGGGGCTCTCGTCGGCCTTCAGGATCACGGGTATATGCGCAGAAACATAGAGAACACGAGCACCAGGCAAACAATGAGTGTGCACTTTACCTTCGGCTAACGTAGCACTTACGTGCCGGACGATGGAGTCTCCAATGATCACAGCGTCGCGTCCTGTCTCGCGGAGGGGAGCGAAGCGGTTCCGGATGGAGATGTCGAAGGCAGGAGGGGGAGAAGTCGTCGCCCAGGACCCGGCTCGCGTCCTCCGCTGTGGATGCACCCAGGGTCCGTGGTGTCCCGGCGTCGCAGTGAAGGACAGATGTTAAATGACCTCAGCCTTCTTAGAAAATAAAGTCGGCTTTGACCCTTTTTATACACTGTCTCCATGTGACTCTTCCAGTACAGCTTATCATCTAGCTGTACACTGAGATATCTGTGACTGGAGACCAACTCCACTTCACTGCCCTGGATTGTGATTGGGATTATCGGTGTCTTCTTCCTCTTCCTAAAATCCACAACCATTTCATTTGTTTTTGAGGTATTAAGTTGGAGATGGTTGTGGTTGCTCCAACCCACAAACTCTATAATAGTTCTCCTGTACTCCTCCACATCACCTCCTTTAATTAAGCCAACAATAACCATATCGTCTGAGAATTTCTGGAGGAAGCAACTGCCACTATTGTACTGAAAGTCTGCTGTATATGTAACGGGGGTATTAAGCCCGTTGTGTAGGGGAAATGGATTATGGCTACCCTGGAAGTTTGGACAATGAAGGATCTTGGTCCCCGTTCCCCAACCTTTTAGTCTCGTTACACACTAATGTGTGTATGTGGTTTCTTACTCTATTGTGTTAGAACACTACTGATTGACAAGGGTAGGCTTCAGTTATAGTAGTGATACACGGTGGCTTCCTGAAGTGAAATTGCATATATGACAGTGCAGTGTTATATGCTCCTCCCTCCCCAGATCTAATAAAGTAAGTGAGACTTCCCCACTCCCTGACAGCTCCCAAGAGAAGAGTACACGTTCCAAGTTTAGAAATTAATTAAACTATTTATTCTAGATTTCTTCTTCTTATGATTATTATTTTTTTTGTCTGATTAAGAAAGCAATTAAACGAAAATATAAAGAATTAACAGTATTTGTGCCGTTGTTACAAATTTACATAATCACCTTCAACATATCAGTTGAAAGAAAAACTTTCAGTGATGATTTAACAAATACCTAATGAAACTTCAAAATGAAATCACATACAATTTTTCAATTGGTAGACCCACAAATTCTCACCCTTCTCAAATGGTCACTTTTAAACAATCACATTTGAAGAAAACAATACACAATTAAATCTTACTTTAGAATGAGCACTTATAAGAAATGTCCTTTGAAAGGTTTACAGTATCTTCTGTTCTGTAGTGCACTTGAATTATCACAGTTCACTGTGATCATTCAAAAAATGAGAAAAATACCAGTTCGTAGAACGATGAAATAGAGTGTGTTGTCTGGACGTAGGGTGCGTTGAAATAAACTGAACATCACAGTTTAATAAAAAAAAATTCACTCAGTCTTGTAAAAAAAAAAATAATAATAAAAAAAAAATATCCCACAGATAAACTGCCTCAAAAAGGTTCAAACTGTGATGAATCAACTGGAGATGTCCCTTGGATGGCAGGGTAACAACACAATCTTCAAACTTTGATCGGAGGAAAAGTTAATTGCATTTCACAGCGGTCTCGGTCTCATGTGCGCTAACACGTGTGGGAAGCTTAATTACACGTGAACAGTCTCGTTGACATGTTAGATCTTGCCGATGCGTTTCAATCAAAACACGAGTGCAAAATGCGGCAAAAACACATAAAAGATATTAAAAAAATAATAATACAAGCAAACAGGGTTTTCACTCTAAGCTTACTCACAATCTCAGTGGCCTTCACGTTATGTAACTGCGTCACTCTAACAGCCAACACACATCACGGAAAAAAATTTATTTACTTCTATGAGCCGCGGGTCACTATCCACACCTTCCCTTAGTGCGGTTGTATTTTACTCGACATAAGCCTCGATAATCTTCCGTTGAATCAACTTTATCGAACGAGCTTCTCAATCACAACGCTGCACTCACTTCTGTGTGCGACACACCCATACATCACGCTCTTCTTCGTCTACCCCTGCTGCAATTACAGCATGCGCAAAAAGCGGACCACTCGCCAAAATAAAAGTATCCCAAAAATAAACTTCTTTCAAAATAATATATCCGTTACATTCCCCCCTGCTAGACCATGCCACTCCATTGACATCTCCGGCAGATTCATCTCTGAAACACAAAACAACATGTTAAGAAACATGGCATTATAGATTAATAACTTATTATTACCCAAAGTTACAGAAGACTCTGAACTCTTATTTCACAACATAGTCACTTCTGTACTTCACAGGTAAGATACCCTTGTTTTGCCTCTGAGAGCGCCTAGGCTCAGAAATACTTTCTCTTTCAGTTTCGGAAACATCAACATCATCTGAGTCACCTTGTACCCTCAACTCTGATTCTGCTATTACATTCTAATTTTCGTAGCTGTCACACTGTCGTATTTCCTCTGACTTCCCTTGACCCACCCTTGTGTGTGCATGGTAAGTGGAGTGTTGCGGAGCTTCAGGATAGCAGACAAAGTCCGATATGTCTGTGACTGTCTCTGTTTCATCTCTCACACGATGCCGGCATGTACGCGGTGTTGTAGGTGATGGGAACGAACAATGCCGAAGCTGATCTCGGTGTACTACTTTTGTAGGACCCCCCTTTTCTGGTTTGATGGTAAACACAGGTATGTCTGAGTGGTTTTGCTTTATCACTAAATAAGGTGTGTCTTCCCATTTGTCCTGAATTTTATTTCTACCCCTGTGTTTGTGATTGCGCAGTAGCACCCGATCTCCAGGCCTCACAAGAGCTCCAAATGTCTTGCGGTCATAAATCCTCTTTCTCTTTCTGGAAGCCTCTTGAGATGCTGCGTTTGCAACTTCCACAGCCGTCTTCAGTCTTGCATGATGATGTTTCACCCAGTCATCTAGGTTATCCACCTCATCCTCTTATAGATCCTTTTCTCCAAGGACATCCATTGGTAAATGTGCATCCCTTCCGAACATTAAATAGAACGGAGAATAACCAGTAGATGAATGGACATTACTGTTGTAGACCATTACCAGCTCTGGCAGATGAGTCTTCCAATCTCTCTTCTTCTCTGGAGGCAAAGTTCTTAACAAGTCGTGCATGGTACGATTAAATCTCTCACACTGAGAGTTTCCCTGTGGATGGTATGGGCTCGTACGACTTTTACCTATACCATAGATCTTGCAAAGCTCTTTGATCACATTGGCCTCGAAACATCTGCCCTGGTCAGAATGCAAACGAGCCGGACAGCCATAATAAACAAACCAGTGCTTGAGCAGGGCCTTTGCAGTTGTATTTGCAGTTTGATTCCTGGTAGCAACAGCGACTGTGAATCTGGTAAACATATCAGTGAGAACGAGCACATTTTCATACCATCCAGAAGATTGTTCAAGCTGTGTATAATCCATGGCTAGGACCTCTAATGGAGCTGAAACATTACTGCATGTCATAGGAGCTTGAAGCCTGGGGAAAACATCTTTGGCCAGTGTACATCTCTCGCACTGCCTTATCCAGCATGGAACATCTGCAGACATGGTAGGCCAGTAATAACTGCGTCTCATTCGAGTTAATGTACTTCTTTCACCGAAATGACCTCCGTGTTCATGTTGTCTCTCATACACTTCATGCTGTAGAGGCTCAGGAACGACCATCTGCCAGATCTCTTCCCCATCCCTGGGATCCAGGATGCGTCTGAACAGCACTCCCTGACGCAACTTAAGACAGTCAAACTCTTTGGCAAGCTTTTTCATTTTAGACTCCATACAATTGAGATTCATTCTCCTTGGTCTCTTGTTCTCGGATACTGCTTTATAAATGGGGCCGATCAAAGGATCGTTCTTCTGCTGCTTTCCTATCTCGTTCCAGCTAAACCCATTTATTTCTCCTCTTATTGATGCTTGAACCGCAGCTTTACCTTCAAGTTCCTCTCGGTCAATTCTCCTGCCTGGCCACAAGCATGCTCTCACCTCGTCAGCTCCTAGTCTGATGAAATCCTTTCCATCATCGTCCTCCTCTGGTTCCTCCCTTGAGGGGATCCTTGACAAGGCGTCTGCATTTGTGTTGTGTCGGCCAAGTTTATAACATACCTCAAAGTCATACTCTGCCAGCTGTGCTACCCAGCGCTGCTCAACTGCACCAAGATTAGCGGAGTAAAGGTACCGTAGTGGGTTATGGTCAGTAATCACCGTGAATTTTGAATACATGAGGTATTCTCTAAATTTTGCTGTGATCGCCCACTTTAATGCAAGCAGCTCCAACTTGAATGCACTATAGTTTTTATCATTCTTCTCTGAACCTCTTAGTCCTCTGCTTGCATATGCCACCACACGCTCAATCCCCTCCTGCTTCTAGCTAAGGACTGCTCCCAGTCCGTGATGACTTCCATCTGTGGTAAGTGTAAAGGGCTCACTGAATTCAGGGTACGCCAGAATTGGTGGAGACATTAAACACCCTTTCAAATCATCCAAGGCGGTCTGGCAGTCTTGAGTCCAAGTGAATGTTACTGGCGTCTTCCTTCTCTTTCCTCCACTTACCAGTGCATGTAGTGGTTTGGCCATTTGAGCAAACCTTGGGACGAATCTTCGGTAATAACTCATAAAACCGAGCACTTGCCTGACTTCTCTCACATTTCTGGGAACTGGCCAGGTGTCCAAAGCTTTAACTTTCTCGTTATCTACTTTTATGCCTTCTGAGCAAATCTGGTGCCCTAAAAACTTTACTTCAGGCCTTAGAAGGAAGCACTTGCTTGGCTTTAACTTCAGACCATGTTTTCTTAGCCGGTTAAAGACAAGTTCTAACCTCTCACAGTGACTTTCAAAATCTCTGGAGAAGATAATGACATCATCCAGGTAGACCAGAAGAACATCAAAGGCCAAGTCACCTAGCACCACACCCATCAGGCGCTGAAAGGTGGCCGGAGCGTTGCACAACCCAAACGGCATCCTGGTCCACTCAAACAGCCCAAATGGGGTGGTGACGGCTGTGTTCTCCCTATCTTTCTCACTCACAGCCACCTGGAAATACCCAGCAGTCAAATCCAGTGTTGAGAACAGTTTAGCGTTGCCCAACGCATCCAAGGACTCGTCCACCCGTGGAAGCGGATAAGCATCCTTATATGTCACTTGGTTCAGCTTTCGATAATCGCAGCAAAAACGCACACTGCCATCTTTCTTCATTACGATAACTGCCGGTAATGCCCAGGGGCTACTGCTTTCTTTGAGGATTCCCTTAGACACCAGGTTTTGGACATGCCTCTTGACTTCTTGAAATATCTGTGGTGGTACTCTACGATGACGCTGTTTTATCGGTGGTGCTTCGCCAGTAGGGATATCATGCACCACAGCTGTGGTGTAACCATAATCTCGGTCATCTCTGGAGAAGACATCTCTGTTTTTTGATAACAACTCAACGAGCCTTTCACATTGTGTTGGTGTGAGACCCTCATAATTTACTTCAACCGGAACTGGCGGCTGCAGAAGTAAGTTATTATCAGCATGAACATTATCTTCCTTTAATCCTTTGACATGAAGTACACCGTCATCTTCCTCCAATTCAAGAACATCCTTTGTGACCACCTCTTTTGGCTTAAAAATAGAAGCCACTCTAGATCGGGGTGCAATTCTAACAGTCTTTCCACTCAAGTTCAGCATACGCACAGGAACCTTTCCACAGTTTGTTTTAGCAAGAACATGAGCCACTAAGAGTCCTTTTGGCAAACTAGTGGCATCTGCAGGTTCTACCAGCACATTACATTTCACCCTAGGTGACACTCCACAGAGGCCCTCAAGTACCTTCTCACAGCGGGGAGGAATAGTGACAGCTTGTCTTCCAGCAATCTTAACATACCCAATCCTTCCGCCAGGCCCTAGATGTCCTGCTTCCTTCTCAACTCTTGCAAGTACCCTCCGGACTTGAGCTTCATCTCGCTGACTATACTTGTCTACCTTTTCCATCCCCTCTGCTGAGATGAACAAAGACTGCACTTCATTGAGTATATTCA
Organism: Carassius gibelio; assembly: GCF_023724105.1. NCBI lineage: Eukaryota > Metazoa > Chordata > Actinopteri > Cypriniformes > Cyprinidae > Carassius > Carassius gibelio. The sequence goes on from NC_068392.1 coordinate 13,700,544, forward strand.
TACCGATGATCCCAGACACTCCTTTCATTTCCTTGACATCAGGACTTGTGTCAGTCAAAACGAATATGCACTTCCTAGGAAACACTTTTCCCATACATTCGACATCAGCCTGTAAGCAACCTAAGACAGGAATGTCTAGTCCATTGGCCGCTGTCAGTTTAACCCAGCATGCAGAGGACAACTTTAGCTTTTGCTCCCCAAAATGCTGTCTGAAGTGGGATTCGGAGATGGTGGACACCTCTGACCCTGTATCTAAGAGGCACTTGGTCCTGACACCGGCTATCTTCACATCAACTGCAAGACAATCCCCAAAAGCACTATCCTTCAGTTTATCAGCAGCCTCATCCGCCAGCCATTCTGCTGTGTGACATCTAATCAATGAGGGCCCTGGGCTTTTCTGTACTGCACCTCCTGAGTCTTTCTCTGTAACTTCAGCAGACTCCACTATACACTGTGGTGGGGCTGGTCCACTCCCAGACTTGCCTCCTTGTGGACAATAGCGGCTGGTGTGTCCAGTTTCACCACATGAATAACAAATATAACGTCCTTCACTGTCTTTTAACGGTTGTTTCTTTGAATGGTTCTGCTGTGGTCTATCCCTTTCTTTTGCATGAACGATTTGATATAATTCCTCTTGACGAGCAGCTATTTTCTGAATTGCTTCATGCAACTTCTCTAAAGACAGAGTGGAGGGAGCATCCTGTGCTGCAGCAGCATTTACTACCCCTCTAGCACGGATACTGGGCCTGAGATTACTAGAAGACTGTGCTTCTTCCTCCTCTGACCAGGTAATTGCATCAACTCCACAAAACTCAAATCTGGCTCAGCCTTAATTCTGCGTTTCATCTCTCGGCGCAAGAAGTCATCTTTTAGGCCTAGCACCAGTTGCTCTTTCAAAACCTTTTCAGCATCTGCTACTCTAGCTGGCTCTCGGCGCTGAACACAATTAAGTCTTTCCCGATGGTCATATGCATAGGAACGTATTGTTTCTCCTGTATTCTGAGGACGATCATAGAAGTCCTTCAGCCTTGTACCAATGGGCACTTTATCTCCATAGGTGTCAAGGAGAACAGTGAAGATGCTGTCAACAGACTCCTCTTTTCCATCCATCATGAACTTCACTGTGGCTTTGGCCTCATCTTTTAGGTGCTGTTTCACCAGCTCAACCCGATCCTCAGTGGGCACCCTCATGACTTGAAATGCAGACTTCATTGATGCCACTCATTCTTCAATACTCAGGTCACCTGGTTTGGACACGCAACCAGTGAAATCAGGGAGCTTCCGGTCCCTAGGGATATAAATGGCAGCTGGGGTCGCTTGTGCAGAGGCCTGGCTCTCAATTACGACCTTTGCTAAGGATAGGGCTTCTCTCTGCTCTGTCCTGGCTTGGTCAAGTGTCCCCGCCTGCTCAGCAAACCTCCTCTGCATCTCTGCCATCTCTCTCTTTAGTTCCTCCAGCTCAGACATTTTCTTACTTGACAAAAACTTGTGGGCCTGGAGACGTGTGACTATCTAAATGTGCCTAATTCGATCCTGTTCGTGACGCCACTTTTGTAACGGGGGTAACCCGTTGTGTAGGGGAAATGGATTATGGCTGCCCTGGAAGTTTGGACAACGAAAGGATCTTGGTCCCCGTTCCCCAACCTTTTAGTCTCGTTACACACTAATGTGTGTATGTGGTTTCTTACTCTATTTTGTTAGAACACTACTGATTGACAAGGGTAGGCTTCAGTTATAGTAGTGATACACGGTGGCTTCCTGAAGTGAAATTGCATATATGACAGTGCAGTGTTATATGCTCCTCCCTCCCCAGATCTAATAAAGTAAGTGAGACTTCCCCACTCCCTGACAGCTCCCAAGAGAAGAGTACACGTTCCAAGTTTAGAAATTAATTAAACTATTTATTCTAGATTTCTTCTTCTTATGATTATTATTTTTTTTGTCTGATTAAGAAAGCAATTAAACAAAAATATAAAGAATTTACAGTATTTGTGCCGTTGTTACAAATTTACATAATCACCTTCAACATATCAGTTGAAAGAAAAACTTTCACTTGTGATTTAACAAATACCTAATGAAACTTCAAAATGAAATCACATACAATTTTTCAATTGGTAGACCCACAAATTCTCACCCTTCTCAAATGGTCACTTTTAAACAATCACATTTGAAAAAAACAATACACAATTAAATCTTACTTTAGAATGAGCACTTATAAGAAATGTCCTTTGAAAGGTTTACAGTATCTTCTGTTCTGTAGTGCACTTGAATTATCACAGTTCAGTGTTTATCAGTTCAGTCACTGAATAAAATGGAAAAAAAATGAGAAAAATACCAGTTCGCAGAACGATGAATTAGAGTGTGTTGTCTGGACGTAGGGTGCGTTGAAATAAACTGAACATCACAGTTTAATAAAAAAAAATTCACTCAGTCTTGTAAAAAAAAAAAAATAAATAAAAATAAAATATCCCACAGATAAACTGCCTCAAAAAGGTTCAAACTGTGATGAATCAACTGGAGATGTCCCTTGGATGGCAGGGTAACAACTCAATCTTCAAACTCTGATCGGAGGAAAAGTTAATTGCATTTCACAGCGGTCTCAGTCTCACGTGCGCTAACACATGTGGGAAGCTTAATTACACGTGAACAGTCTCGTTGACATGTTAGATCTCGCCGATGCGTTTCAATCAAAACACGAGTGCAAAATGCGGCAAAAACACATAAAAGATATTAAAAAAAAAAAAACAAGCAAACAGGGTTTTCACTCTAAGTTTACTCACAATCTCAGTGGCCTTCACGTTATGTAACTGCGTCACTCTAACAGCCAACACACATCACGAAAAAAAATCTATTTACTTCTATGAGCCGCGGGTCACTATCCACACCTTCACTTAGTGCGGTTGTATTTTACTCGACGTAAGCCTCGATAATCTTCCGTTGAATCAACTTTATCGAACGAGCTTCTCGATCACAACGCTGCACTCACTTCTGTGTGCGACACACCCATACATCACGCTCTTCTTCGTCTACCCCTGCTGCAATTACAGCATGCGCAAAAAGCGGACCACTCGCCAAAATAAAAGTATCCCAAAAATAAACTTCTTTCAAAATAATATATCCGTTACATATAGATAGTAAACAGTAACGGGGCCAGCACGGTTCCTTATGGCACCCCCGTATTACTCAGTTTCTGTGCCCTTCTCTGACATAAATATTTCTGTGGAGACCAGAGGTTAAAAGAGGTTCAGTCTGGTTCTGCTAAGTGGGGGAAGTCAATCCAAGGATCTTGAGTATTACTCTCATGGGTTTACATGTGATGTCCGGCGTTGCATCTCAATTACTTGCCCCAAATTTGACAATCTCTTCTCCAAATTGAAATTGTCAATAATTGTTCTAATGGTGTTAATGTTGAAAGCTGTTCTGTGAAAGAGTTGGTTGGTTGGTTATCTTGCTTTGGACTTGTGGCACAGAATGATTTACAACCTGTTTCCTTCCTGAGGAATTTGGCTAGTGTTTCAACCACAGTCCTGATCGACTCTTTAATTTGTCTGGTTCGGGTCAGATAAACTACAAGACTGCAACGATGCCATGACCATCACATGTGGCATCAAAGTAACGTAAGAGTGTTTCGAGAGTTTCTCTAGAGTGACTGCAGGATCACTGATGACAACACAGCGGTTCACCATTGGTCAGATCCACCTCACGACAACGAGCATGTGTGTTCGGGGGTTAATTCAACATTTGCAGCTCCAATAACAGCAACAAATCTGCATTTTAGAATGGTAAAAGCTTTTTAATGTAGTCGCACTGTTGTATTGAGTCATGTTTATCATACTATACAGATCAAAGCATATACCCCGCTGTATTAGCATTTAAACGGCATATGATGGTCTACATGGTCTACAGCATGATCTACAGCTAAATATAGAAGTGTTGGTGATAACCAGTGGATATTTCATACAAACGTACATTCAACAAATAAATTAACAAACAATATGACACTGACAGCAAGGAGAAGGAGGAGAATGAGAAAAATTAGAAGAATGGGGAGGAGGAGATGGAGAATAAGAAGAATGAGGAGGAGGATGAGAAGGAGATGGAGAAGATGTAGGAGATGGAGAAGAAGGAGAAGATAAAAGAGGAGGAGAAGGAGATGGGAAGAAAAAAATAATTACCCTTGCTGCTATAACTACAGGGGACCGCTGTTCTATCCCTCCTGCGAGGTACGAACACCCCTCAAATAAGAAAAATTTCAGGCAGTAACACCTCTCATTATGTTTGGGGGGTAAATGTTTAAAGCTCTTGTATATTCAATTATTCTGGGAGCAAGAACCCCCATAAGGAACCATACAGCCAAAGATAAATTGTGTTCAATAAAATCAGTAAACTTGCCAAAGTGGTTCCTGTCTGAATTGCTTTAATAGGAATGTATTTTATTTTTATTTGTTCATTAAATTTTTTGAATGCTTTTGCTAAATACTATTGTTCCTAAAAATAAAACACTGTTTATTTGTATTTGTATATTATGTGTATGTGTAATGTGTATGTTTGTTCTATTCATTTATTTATTTATTTTTTAATAACAAAAATATAATAAGATTTTTTTTGTCTTCTACCTCTTTGGCCTAAATATCCGCCATGCTTTTTCATATTTTGTTACCTTAAAGCTTTGTCTTTATTATAGGGATATTAGTTAGGCTGTGATACTCAAACAGCTTGCGAAACAGAAAAACCAACACGACAAAGAATCGTGATTAAAATCATGATATTTCAACAAAATAAAAAAGTCATTTTTTCCATATCGCCCATCTGAACAGACCAATGCACCCCATAACCCCAAACCAGCACCAACCAAAGCAAAGCACAGGGTGTAGAGTGTGGTCAGAGTAAACTTGACTTAGACTTCCTCTGACTGAAGTGGAACGTTTTTTTTCTTCTTCTTCTTCTTCTTCCTGTCTGTTCTTCAGAGCTTAACTGTTGTGTGAAGAGAAAGAAACTGGACATTTGACATGTTTTATTCACTACAACATGAAGATCATTCAGCTTCAGCTCTGTGAGTTTATTACATTGTGTAAATATATTGACACGCTGGATATAAACTTTAAATGGGCATGAATTTTTTTAAGGTTTACTGTGGTTGTGAGCAAGTAATCCTAATTATGAGGCATGTTTATCTCATATATATTTATTTATTTATCTTACAGATGTATTAATCTGTTGTCAAGCTGCAGTTTCAGATCTACCGACTGATTTGGGATCAAATGTGATCATAAACTGTGATCTTGATGAAAATGAGGTTTATTGGATTTTACTGAAAACAGCAGATCCTCCGACAGTGATTCTGCTATCATTCCCAACCCCCAAATCACCTTTTTACCCAAACAAATCATTTAGAAACAAATATTCAGTGCAGTTTAAACATCGTCTGGTTATTAATAATGTGACTGCTGATGAATTAGGAGTTTATTACTGTATGAACACACGCACTCCTCCAAAACTCAGTAACAGCACCAGAATATACTTCACCGGTGAGTTCATTTATTAATTCAGTGATCAAGACATATGAATGATGTGTTATCTACTAGTTCATCTATAACTAAGATTAACGGTTCTTACTGTAACGTTTACTCAGAAATATCACAATGAACTCTTGCATTGGTTGCTCCACACAGAGATGAATATGTTATAGATATTAAATTCATATTCTTTCCAGAATCAGCTCATCTAACTGAGTGTCACAATCATACAGTTCTGGAGTTTATTGATCAGAATCAAACACAATGGCAGATTATTATCATCATATCTGCTCTGATGAACGGACTTCTGCTCATTCTGCTGATCGGTGAGTTATTTTCTTATTGTTCTAAAATTATCAAGTTAAATACACATTAATGTAAAAATATCAATATAACATTGTTTTCTAGATAAAGTTTTTAATTTAGATTTTGTGTGTGTTTGTGTCTTCATATATATTTTTACCATTAAAAAAAGAAATAATATAACCGTTATTAAATAATTTACTGTTACATTCTTAGTAAATGCTGCTGGAAAAACAGATCGATTGGAAAAACATGTTTATAATGTTGATCTGCAGACAAAAGTAACATATCAGCCTCAAGATCTGAACCAGCTGACGGCACAAAGAGGTAAATATGAAGAAATGGATTTCTTTATTTATTTACTGTTAAATGTCATTACTGTAGGTTTTGATAATTGATAACTGTCATCCCAACAAAATATTGAAGATTTTAGTTTGGATTTTTTTTTTAAAAACTGCAGCTGGATGATAATATTGTTTTTATTGTGGCTCTTTCAGTTCACTGACCTGGAAAATATTCAGCAGCAAAGAGCACCTGTGTGAAAATATTACATTTTATTCAAATATTGTGTTTGAGTCAAGAACATATACTTTCGGTGTATTTTCATGAATATTTTGGATACTGGTTATCACAATTCTTACTAAAGTCAGTCACATATTTTGATCTCTTGGCTACAAAAATTATAATATATATATATATATATATGGTGAATGGTCCTTCTGTTATCAAGCTTCACTTAATATTGATGTGTTGGTGTGTATTTCTTCACACGTCTTAGTCAGGATTTTTATTTTTTTATACCTAACTGAAAATAATTTGTTTATTTATTTTGGGAATGTCCTGGCATGAGTCACAGCTTCTAGACCAATGATGTGCTTAAATAAGGTTTAGTAAAATAAATATTATTAGACATGAAATTTAAAAAAGGCAAATTTAATGTCAAATGACCAGAATTACAGATGTACTGTAAGTCCAGGGACGGATTCATGACTATTTATAGGTATGTATTTTGGACTGTGTCAAGAACAAAGTGAAAGCAGGTCACGTCCTCGACTCCTTATACTTCTGTTGCACTCATTAAGTTGTTTTTGTTAAATACCCTTATGGAAAAGTAGTATACTTAAAGTTTATTTCACTAAGTATACTTAAAAATATACTTGAACTTTACTTAAGTATACTTTATGTAGCAAGTATACAATTATCAGTGTTCTAGTAGTATACTTGTACTGTTTCAATACTCATATTCTAGGAGCACAAGTATATAGGTGTTGGTCATATAATTAGAATATCAAAGAGTTGATATATTTCACTATTTCCATTCAAAAAGTGAATTTGAAAAAGTGATTTTATTCATTACACACAGACTGATGTTTCAAATGTTTATTTCTTTTAATGTTTTTTCTAAGGAAAATCCCAAATTCAGTATCTCAGAAAATTTGAATATAACTTAAGACCAATACAAAGAAAGGATTTTTAGAAATCTTGGCCAACTGAAAAGTATGACCATGAAAACTATGAGCATGTACAGCACTCAATACTCAGTTGTGGCTTCTTTTGTCTGAATAACTGCAGCAATGCGGCGTGGCGTGGAGTTGATCAGTCTGTGGCACTGCTCAGGTGTTATGAGAGCCCAGGTTGCTCTGATAGTGGCCTTTAGCTCTTCTGCATTCTTGCGTCTGGCATATCGCATCTTCCTCTTCACAATACCCCATAGATTTTCTAAGGGGTTAAGATCAGACGAGTTTGCTGGCCAATTAAGAACAGGGATACCATGGTCCTTAAACCAGGTACTGGTAGCTTTGACACTGTGTGCAGGTGCCAAGTCCTGTTGCAAAATGAAATCTGCATCTCCATAAAGTTGTTTAGCAGCAGGAAGCATGAAGTTCTCTAAAACTTCCTGGTATACGGCTGCGTTGAGCTTGGACCTCAGAAAACACAGTGGACCAACACCAGGAGATGACATGGCCCCACAAACCATCACTGACTGTGGAAACTTTACACTGGACCTCAAACAACGTGGACTGTGTGCCTCTCTTCTCTTCCTCCAGACTCTGGGACCCTGATTTCCAAAGGAAATGCAAAATATAATTTCATCAGAGAACATAACTTTGGACCACTCAGCAGCAGTCAAGTCCTGTTTGAAGCGAGACGCTTCTGACGCTGTCTGTTATTCAATGGTGGCTTGACACAAGGAATGCGAAGCTGAAACCCAAGTCTTGCATACGTCTGTGTGTAGTGGTTCTTGAAGCACTGACTCCAGCTGAAGTCCACTCTTTGTGAATCTCCTCCACATTTTTGAATGGGTTTTGTTTCACAATCCTCTCCAGGGTGCGGTTATCTCTATTGCTTGTACACTTTTTTTCTACCACATCTTTTCCTTCCCTTCGCCTCTCTATTAATGTGCTTGGACACATAGCTCTGTGAACAGCCAGCCTCTTTTGCAATGACCTTTTGTGTCTTTCCCTCCTTGTGTAATGTGTCAATGGTCATCTTTTGGACATCTGTCAAGTCAGCAGTCTTCCCCATGATTGTGTAGCCTACAGAACTAGAACTGAGAGACCATTTAAAGGACTTTGCAGGTGTTTTGAGTTAATTAGCTGATTTGAGTATGGCACCAGGTGTCTTCAATATTGAACCTTTTCACAATATTCTAATTTTCTGAGATGCTGAATTTGTGATTTTCCTTAGTTGTCAGCTATAATAATCAAAATTAAAAGAAATAAACATTTGAAATATATCACTCTGTGTGTAATCAATGAATATAATATACAAGTTTCACTTTTTGAATGGAATTAGTGAAATAAATCAACTTTTTGAATATATACTAATTATATGACCAGCACATGTAGCTCAAATAGATTTAGAATTGTTGTAAGTATAAGTCAAGTTTACTTAAATGTAATTTTAAGTATATTTATGAGGAGTACAGAAAACACATTTCTGAGAAGTACATAAAAAGTTAACTAAAAGCATACTTTCCAATTTTTTTTTTTAAAAGAAGTATACTAATAGCAAACTTGATTAAACTTATTTTTCGTAAGGGTATACAAATATATATTTGTTATGTAGTTTTGTATTCAGCAAATATCTACACAGTGTAAGACTACAATGCGGTTAAACTTGACTGCAGCACAAACCAAAACCATAAATATGTTCCAGTGCTTGGTCACTTGGCAGCCAATGACAAACAGAGTCTCTCACCTTTGTGTAGAGTGAAGGTTTAACCGAGTACCAGTGTCTTTATGTGTCTCAGACAGTTAACTTAAACTAATAAAAAAAAAAAAAAAAAAAAAAAACGGCATTGTTTGTCTTCTTTGTCTGTAGCCTGCATTATATCTACACATTTAATGAATGAAAATACTCTTCACCCAAGTTTTATATTGCTTTGAATATAGATACATTTTCTAAGCTGTTGTTAAATATTCATACCCTACCTTCATTGGAAAAGTGAAGAAAAAATAATAACAGGGGAAAACGGCGACGCCAAGTGGCTTCCACCGGAAATAAATTCCGGTTTATTTAAAAAAGACGATTTATGAAGTTTTCAAAGCTAAATGAAGTACATTCAGGAACATTATGTATTAATATTTGAACCTTTAGAAATCATTACTTTCCTCTGTCTGTTCTGTAGAAGAGAGAAGCTTCATGGTCAGACAAGAGCTGCTTCACTGAGACGCTTCAACAAAACATCACATCCTCAACCCCTGTGAAGAAACCCTTAGCAAACACATGACTGAACCCTGATGCCACTATTGCAAACTAAATTTAGTTCATTAGTTACTTGTATTTTATTCACCTGAATTTCTGGATATTTTTTTTTTTTATATTGTATCACTATATATTTATTATGTAGTTTTGTTTTCAGCAGAAATCTACACAGTATAACTACACAGACCACACAGTGTGGTTAAACTAACTGAACGCATAAATATGTTCCATTGGTTGGTCTCTTGGTCATTTAACAACCAATGACAATTAGAGTATGTCACCTTTGTCTAGTGGAAGTTTAACCCTATACTGAGTGTTTCTCCAGTACATTCATACATTTATGTCTCTCAGTTCTCACAGTTCTCTTAAACTCAAATGGAAAGCATTATGCAGTTTGTCTTTGTATATCTACACATCTAGTGTCAAAGTGCTTGTGTTGTGAAGCACCTTCACACGTACTGAAGTTTGTATTGCTTTGAATGTCCAACAGTTAATAAACTGCAGCTGTCAATGCTGTGTCAAAATTATTCACATATTCTTATTCTGTGACAATTTATTTACATTATGTGTTGTTGTTTTTTTTAAATTTATTTTGCTTGTTGTTGTGTACATTTTGGGATTTTTTATTGAAAAAAACAAATAGGTTCTATCTACAGAAGTCTATGGAACACAAAAACTTTAAGCTCAATATCTCAAACTGCTCAGAACGCAGATAGAACCTTATAATTCCAAGGGGACGATATTCACACACAATCTCTGGATTACAAAGCACAAAAGGAATTAATTGTAAAATTGTAAAAGGACAACGTGCAGTGTGTAATTCTGTTCATGCTGGATGGTTTGCAGCTGTAATAACATAAATGACCTGCAGAGGGCAAAGGAGTTTGATTTTTTTATATAGGCTACTCATATAGAGTAACTAAGGTTCCCTTACGAAAGGAAAATATATTTTACCTATATATTTCTTTAAATATATTGTGATATATTGTAATATATTATTTTCCCTTTTTTATTTTCTAATATTTTATATATTTGAATACATTTAATAATATATTGATGAAACATACATTATATTGCAAAATATACAAATGATTGCCGCTTTCAATATATTGCAATATATTAGAAAAAATAAATATATATATATAAGAATATATGCCTAATATATTACATGATATTTTCCAATATACTGCAATATATTTTTGTTTCATAAGGGTTTACAACTCAAATTAAATGGTGAATCGGTTCATTAACGTAGAGAGAAAAACCAGTTTGTTACCTGCCTTCTTTTTGTTAACCACCATCACACACTCAACCTACAGCACACTTCACCACTAGAGGCTCTCTAGACCCCCAGTGTCTCCTTACAGCACACACAATCACCAAACTGAAGAGACAGCAATACACACTTCATCAAAACACTGACCTCTATAGTTACACCAGTGAACACTGAAGAGAAATGTAATTGATACTCTCATATTTATTCTTAAATATTCTTGGCATCTGTCATACTTCTAAACATTCGATACTGTGCAAGTAAGTGCATGTTTCACCAAAGAAACAAAAAAAAAAAATCTCGATTTTCAGCATTTTTCTGAAATTTCAAACATATGATCATTGCTGGATCAAGACACGAATGCAGATCCTCCATGACGTCCTCGATTTGACTTGCAAAGAAACTGAATGAGAGAAACACAAGGGTCATACATTCAGCTTTCTCATGAATTTGCCATTCAAATCTCATTAAGATTTGTTCATAGGCATATAAGCGTATTTTCGTGTGTGTTTATTTATTTATTTATTTATTTTTTTGTTTGGTCAAATTGAACTCTTTGGCACACATTTTGTGTATGTCTATTTATTTTCCTCATAATCTCTTTACGTTTCATCCTTCAGAGGAGACGTTAAACCGAGGTCCTGACTCTCTGTGGTAATTAAAACTTCTTTTGAAAAGAGCAGAGGTGCATCCTGGCTAAATTCGCCCATTGGCCTCCGACCATCATGGCCTAACAATCCCCATATCTGCTGATTGGCTTCATCACTCTGTCTCCTCTCCACCAGTAAGCTGGTGTGTGGTGGGTGTTCTGGCGCACTATGGCTGCCGTCACATCATCCAGGTGGATGCTGCACACTGGTGGTGGATGAGGAGATACCCCCTGACTATGTAAGCGCTTTGAGTGCCTAGAAAAGCGCTATATAAATGTAATGAATTATTATTATTATTATTACAAAGAGTCCCAGTGACTGACCCAAATCAAAATCATATGAATGGTGTGTAACAGGAAATTAATTAATCTGATTTGGTAAATGATGTGCAGTTTTAATATTAACAAGCATAAAAGCATATACAAGATGAAGAAGCACCATATACTTCCCCAAATGATTGATTACATTACAATTTACAAAGACTTTATTGCATAAGTTTTCTGAAATGTTATGTTTAAATATTGAAATATTTGCAGACATTTACAGGACAGAAATCTAAACATCGGAAGAAATCAGGTTTACAATTCTTGTTTGATTTTGTTTGGTGTTGCCCGATTCCTCCATTTGTTCAGTCTTGTTATGCCTTCTTGTCGTGAGATTGTGTTTGTCTGCTTTGTGTTTAAAATCAGGCAGATGACATGAACAAACCCCTTCTTAAAAAACCCTATAAAACCAAATGTAAAGCTCATAGTTTATTATGACTTCCACTACTGAGAACCCTGGAAATATGAAAAGGGATGCGTGTAAGTCATGATACCTTCTGTTGTGTACGGGCCAGCATGATCATTGAGTTTGCTTTTTAAATAAACTTCTATTTATAAAAAAACGCATCATAATTCCTGCACCTTTCACTTTGAAACAGCTGTTATCAATGCAAAAAGACCAGATGTAATTTGTGTGCTCGTATTTGCATTAAGCCTGAGTTATTTTGAGCCCAATCTTCTTTATTTAAACTAGTATTAACAAACAAAGCCTTTGACCTTAACTAATAATGTAGAGAAATTTTCCACACCAATACTGAACGTTTGACACAATCATATGTTTGCCACTTTCAAAGGCAGGAGAATCAGGATCTGTGTGTACAGTTCCAGCATCTACCAGCAGGGGTTTAGAGGAACAGTAACCAGAAACATCTAACAGGAACCTGTTAAACAGCCAAAGCCTGACCTCCTGGTTTCTAAAACAACAGCTGACGAAGTGAAAGCAAAGTTGTGGAAACACAATCATGAACAAAATATAATAATAATAATAATAATAATAATAATAATAATAATAATACTTTTCTGTAGTCTCTCATTCACCAGAAGTCTATCACATGGTTTATGAATCTGTAATGACTTCCATAACTGAGAACCCTGCAAATGTGAAAAAGGAGATGTGAAATGTGTAAATGTGAAAAAAACCTTTTTATTATATTAATGACATTAGGGCACCATAATCATCTGGTATTTTTATTATTTTTCTGTTTCCACAAAACATGCTGCACTTCCCACACATTTCACTTTGAAACAGCTGTGATCCGTGCAGAAAGATAAATTTTTTTGTGCTCAGATTTGTTTTTGGTCTGGTTTGTTATGGTCTTTAGTTGCTTTATTTAAGCTAGTAATAACATTCAAAGCCTTTCTGTCTTCACTGGTTAGAATAACAGTTTTACCAATTCAACAACGTGATTATGTGATATGACTAATACACACAGTGAGCCAAAGATGAGGTAATGATCTCTATCATGACTTTGAAGTACAATATCTATATCTTTAATATCAATTCCCTGATGTTCCATGAAGTGGTGTCACAAATCACTTAAACATATTACATAATAAACATATTAAACATATGTCTTAATAAATATTTTGAAAGGAATATGCATGGGATATGTACTGTATGTCTGACATAAGACATGTTTTGATTGAAAATATGTCATGTTTATTAATATTTGATTTATAATCCTGAGGAAAAATCTCATTCAATTTGAATAAGAAGTTACTGTTTTTATGAAGTGTCTAATTTGCTTTAGTGAAAAAAAAAAAAAAACAAAAAAAAACAGTCAGACAGGGAAATAATTTTCAACTGAATCAAATACATCATATATTATATATTCAAATATTAGAGGTCTAAAAACAAAAGAAAGCTTTCATCTTAAATTTGAGTAGACCAAAATGTCCAACATTGATTTAATAATATAAGAAATGTGCCTAAATGGACTTGCATATATAGTCTTGTAAGACACTAAAAACTAAGACTTATTGGGTTTTGGAGCAACATGATGATGTCTTGAGAAAGAGGAGGGGAAGAGAGGCTTTCATGATGCTTTTTATCAAAACTTGCAAAAGAAGAAGATTATGTATCCACAAATGTGTAGAATTAAGAAAATAAACTCAATCTACTCCTGAAATGTGTTTTGTTTAAGATGATTAATGGCTTCAGCAATTTCCATTAAAAAGAGACACAGAAGGCCTGTGATACTGATTTCACAACTCACATTAACAAACTACAGTGACTTATAAAAAGTAGCACAAATAGTTGATTCAAAATTAGTTAAAGGCATTAAGATTTATGGTCTGAAATTTATTTATTTTTGAAAAAAGAAACATGAACACAACAGACACATTATTTCATCTGCACAATTTGAGTCTATAACACTGAGATCATACACTTACAAGGAAACCCAAGTTTCTTAAGCTCCGAATACCTGACAATACTGCAGTAGATTTAAGATCTAAAGGCATCTTTCCACACTCATGAAGCTCATGTATTTACATGAACAGACACATTATAACTCGATCTAAACTTCTCGAGCTTCAATAGTGCATGAATCAAACATTGTACTCTTCTGACATCAGTCTGCAGAGCTGTGTAACAGATCTAAACCCTGAGATACATCTTTATCTGATTTATCTACTGCACACTGACTGTACATACCCAGGGAAAAAAAAAAAAGATGTGTTATCATGAATTAATAAATCAGATCTGGTGATTTATGATCATTATGACAATGATGTGCAGCAACAATTTAACAAATATAAAATAATACAGAAAGGACATAAAATATATATATTTTTTTTCAGTCAAACAGCTAGAAAGAGCACTTGTGGTACAGAAATGTTCGGGCAATATACTGGCAGATTCAGACATCATTGAAATATATTAAAAAAAACTGTCAAGATCTTATTCGGTTATATAATAAAAACAAAGCAGTGCATGTGGCAATAAAATAAAAGAACAAAAAAGGACTTAGACACTAGCTGTTTTAACACCAGAAAGAAACCAATGAAAGATGCATCGATTCAACTAAACGTTACTTTCAGAGAAAGCTGTCGCTGTTGTTTGTTCTTCAGTTGTGGATGATGGAAATAAGCGAGCTTGAAGTGTTTTTCTACAGATAAATAGGAAACCGGCAATGAACAACACTATTATTACTACAGGTAGTGCAATGTAAACCCATTGATAAGATGATAATGTCTCCACATCTGGATTTGTTCCTGTTTGGGTTTGGTTTTCTTTTTCTACTGTTGATTCTGCAACAGAACAGCGAGAACGAACAACATTACTACACTGTCATGAACACAACACATCCGTCTATCATTTATATTATACAGCAATGCTGTATATGGATCTGTTGTGACTGGAATCTAGTTGGTCAAACACATATTCAGATTGATTTTCCTTTTATGTAATTAAAAACATCACACAATAATCCACCAGTTTCACACACCTTTGAGGATCAGCTCTACAGTATTTGATTTAGATGAGTGTGTGATGAGACAGGTGTATTCTCCTGCATCTGTTTCAGTGACAGTGATGAGTTTAAGGGAGAAGTTTCCTCTCAGATACTCCTCAGGGAACATTTTAGCTCTGTTCTTGTATCGTGGGTCTTGTCCTGCTTCTGACTCATTACCCTCGATTATATCAAACACATTTGTGCCGCCAGTATACATCCAATACACATAAATGTCTTGAGGTTTAAGATCATGTTCAGTTGAAGAACACGGCAGAACAACAGAACCACCAATAAACCCCTCGACTCTGACCTGAAGAGACACTGAAATCACACACACTGTAAACACACAGTTTACACATGAAGCATGAATTCATCTTTCAGATGTAGTTTGTTTCTTGCTCACCTTTATTTACCAGCAGTGCAAACACACAGATGAAGCAGAAACTGCACAAACAGAAAACACTGGTTAATTTAGATCGAGTTAGACGTAGTGTTTTAATTTTAAAGTTGAAAGTTAAAGTGAGACACTTGAGGTGATTCTTCACAATGAGGAAGATCTAAATCAGCATGTTTCCATTTATTCCCTTTAATATTATATTGGATGTTTTATCATCATCATCATCATCATCTTCCTTTACATACTAAACTCATCTCTAAATATTAACTAATTCAGTCAATATTTTAAAGCAGGAATCTTCACTCCAAACTTTATCTTCAGTGTACTGGAAAATCTAATTTCCATCAAGTAAAACAAACCGCACAAAACAATGAAGAATACATAAATACAGTTATTTTTTATAATTATAAACTCCATTAATGCTGTTAATGTTTGTGTAATAAAGCAGTTGAGGATGAAAACAAAGCAGGCCAAACACCGTCACATCAGGCCTTCAGTAACGTTACAGAGAAACTACGACTCGTCTGTCAAAACAACGTTTCATTCTCAATTCATCAAACATACCTGAAGATCATGATGCCCAAATATTATATTCATATATAATACATTTAAATATAGAACATATAAATATGTCTGATGTAGGGATGAAATAATACTCTTTCAAACAATAAAGTATCTAACACTTCCGTGATGATGTTTAATATATTCCTGATTTAATTTGGTCTCAAAACAGTCATGTTTGAACTCAGTGTACAGTCACTGTAAGAGCAGGACAAGAACATGGAGCATCCGGTAACATCCTCATCCAAGACCTGCAGAGAAAATAAAGAGAGAGAATTCAAAACAAGCCATAAAAAGTTATGAATTAGCCTTTCAAACTGTGTTTATTAATGACACCAAAAGATGCAGCTGAGAGAACAGAAAACACATTAGAAACTCTTTTCTGAAGAGAGTCAATCAATCAAACAATCGATATAAAAAATAAATTAGTGGTTGAGATGTAATTACCTGTGTTTAGATTTATTTGTCTTCATATCTGGGATCCAGAAAGATCTGCCTCATCTTCCCCTCTCTCTCTCTCTCTCTCTCTCTCTCTCTCTCTCTCTCTCTCTCTCTCTCTCTCTCGTTTATCCTCACAGACTGAAGTGTCATGACTGGATTGGATTGATGGAAGCAGAGACTTTAACCAACTAATACTTGTCAGACCAGATGAGCAGCTGAGTGGGAAGATACAATGAGATTAGTGACAAACAAATGACAGCAACTCCCTTTTGACACACACACACACACACACACACACACACACACAAACACACAAAGAGAGAGAGAGACAGAGAGAGAGAGAGAGAGAGAGAGAGAGAGACGTTTACTATTTCAACACTTACATGTTTACTGTCTTTGGGGCTTTATTTTTGTATGCAATTAAATATAAATAATAACTATATTTTAACCCTAACATGAAAACAAATCTATTTATTGAAATAATTTTCAGTAATACACAAGAGGATGTCCCTGTATGTCTCCATGAGGACTTTAGTGAGTTTGTTAGATTTAACTCATTTCTGCATATCAATTTGTCCACAAAACAGAAACACACAGTTGTTATCAAATCAAGACATGAAAGTCTATTAAAGACACAAAGTCAGAAGAAATGTGTGAGACAAAACTGATATGTTCAATAATAATTTATTACAATTTATTACTTTCATGTCTTGATTTGTCTCTTTTTCTGTCACTGTGAGAGAACGACATGAATGCAGATCAGCAATTTCCGCCAGGTTCTTAAATATACTTTCAGTTTATTTTGACTCATTTAGTTTGTCACATGATGACATTCAATGTTTTTGCATTCACTGTAAATTTCTGGTAAATAGCACTGTACCATTGAAGAGAAAGTCAGAAATGGCCATGCTGCAATATAAAAACTAGGTAAAATGCCATGGCTGCTTCAGTAAATTTGTCTGTAAATGCATGTTTATTTTTGTTAACACTGTCAGTATGGAGCCCGGGAGGTCACACCTCGGTTTAACAAATTGTGCAAATGGATTAACAAACCATACCCACAAAATTCCAATCCATGCACTCAGATGTTGTAAACAGTACCTTCGGTTTTTGAATTTGTGCACACGTTTTCGCAATCCGTCGCTACAGATTTATTAATTTCTTCTCCTAAAGGTGACCTCTCGCGGGCTAATCACTCTTGTAGGGTTACGTGAAGTGATTTCACAGTATATCGCCAGCTGGATATGTGATATTCACAGTTACAGTTGTGTTACTTTGATTTAAGGCAGGTTTTTTTTTTTTTTTTTCTCTTATCAGTCTGTATTTACAGCGATTTATCTATACACTTGGTTCACGTAGATGTGTGCACACACTGCCGGAGCTTTGTGAGATCACTACCATATTGCTCTTGTGGAGTTGGGTATTAAAAATAAATAAATAAATAAATAAATAAATAAATAAATAAATAATTTAATAATAAATAAAATAACAAAAATTGGTCTACTCACTTGTTTCCTTTCTATAGGTTTTTACCTTTGTAAAAGCTATTTATTCCAAAGATACTGCACGCTTATCAGTGTATTCAGTAGGTGTAATGTATTATAAGTTGCTTAAGAGACATACAGTGTTTATGAAAGTATTACATACAACAATAATAAACAGTGCACTGATATATATAAAAAGAGGAAATGTACTTTTGGTACTTAAGTACTTTTAAAAGCAAAATTTTACTTAAGAAAAAAAATCTGTCTTTACAACTTTCATTTGTAATGGAGTAATATTTGACCAGCAGTGTCTGTACTTTGACCCAAGTAATGGTGCCCTCAGTACTTTGTCCTGCTTTTGACTTTGTGACCGTGTTTATATCACCAGTATCCTGGAGCGGAGTGTCACCACAGAAACTCCACGCCTTAGTGAACATAATATATCAAACATCAGCTGACACGCAAACTGAATGACAAGTAACATGTATTTGAGAACCAGTCTGATCACTATGAGAAAAAACTTCCGTGTACATATAATATAGAAACAAAATAAAATTATATAATACATACAACACAAAATGCTCTGCTTTCGCATGTCAGGTATTTGTTGGATGAATATTTCAAACTGAAGAGAAATACGAACATGATAATAATGAAAAGGAATATAAAAGAAAGTTGTACCAAAAAGGTTTATTTGATTAAACTAAGGAAGCACACAACACCACAGCTACATACTGATATGACTATAAACCAATCTGAAAGAAATTTGAATGGCAAATTCATGTAAAGGTTGTATGTTTGACCCTTTTGTTTTTCTCTTTCAGATTCTTTGCCAGTCAAATTGAGACATCACTGGAGGAGTGTATTAAATACACAATGACTGTTGAAAATTTTATATTTGTGAATAAGTATGACACAAGCCAGTGATATTATTAAATATGACTTTAAATTTAAATGTTCCATGGTAGAACTGTTAAATGTAAACTGGTTATTAGTGTTTCTTGATGAAGTGTTTAATGCCTTAAAGTGCCTTCATTTTGGTGATTGTTCTGTGAGCAGTAATGATCAGTCATAGTGGATCTAGAGAGCCTCTAGTGGTGAAGTGTGCTGTAGGTTGAGGGTGTGAAGGTGACTGAAGGAGGCTGCGATGGTTATTCTCTCTAAACAAATGACCTCCATTTAATTTTAGTTGTTCATCTCAGTTAAAATCTGCTATAAACCTCACTGTATGAGTAGTTAACAAATCAAACAAAGTAATGAAAAGCAAATTTTCTTAAAATGATTTTATAATGTTATATATAAGAGTACCTTAAGCGTATGTGTTACCTGTCAAGCAGTAAACCTTTACAGTCTGACTACGTCACCCCTGATGATGGACAGGAGGACCCACAAATCTTCCCTGAATGTAGTGTAGCTAATTCAATATTTTCCCCCGCAAAGGGACAGTTTACAAGAGGCAGATATGTACTGTAAATGTATTTCCAATTTATTACAATTTAGTACAAAAGGACTTAAAAAGCAGTACTTAAATACTGCTATAAACAACTGGTGGATTCTCCTCAGTCTAGAAAGGTCGGATCAGCCGATGTGAAACCCCTGCTCAGGAGGACCCTGGTGAGACAAAAAAAGAAACAGGAGACAGCAACACCAGGCGAAGCATGCAACACCACAAGTGATACACATATAAGAACTTCAGATACCACGACAAAATCTCACACCTTGTTGTAGATACAAGTACACCCCAAAACAGTGTGTGTTTCTCCCAATGTGGTCCCTTAACAAGAAGGGGCAAAGCATCAGTGTGGATCCGGCCTTGTACAGGGATGGCCTAAACAGAAGACATAGTTAGGGAGGAGAACCACCAGCATTGATAGCACCAAGAGTTAATGAACAATGCTACTACAAGTAGGGCACATGGGTGTAGGCCCAGAGGCAAAATCACATAACCAAACAAACCAACAAAACAATAAAGAAATGCATATTAATTACAAGAAAACAGTGGCTGGCCTGGTCCCTTTTAAGGAGAAAACAATCATGTTAGTTGCCAGCCTCATTAAACAGCATAGTCAACTCAACCATAGCTAGAAAATATAGGCCTAGTTTTCAGTATGCTCAAGTGTCCCACAGCTCATTGGCATATGAAGACAAAAGGTGAACATTCCATTGCTACGGACAGAAAAAGTATTTTAAAACATGTTCCAATGCAGATATGAAACACTCAAACACTTAAGGCATTTACCGATGCAGTCCAGCAACTCAAGTCTCAATGAGGTGATCTCAACAAATGTTAAAACACCATGCATAAGCCTGTGTCCTCTGTGAAGAAGAAATTACCCTGATGAAAATAAATACATGTTAAAATTCAAATGGCAGTGTTTAAACATTTTCTATCATGACCAACAGTACCTACATGACAAGGAAGCCCAACACACACAACAGTGACCAGCTCCAACACAAAGAGAATCTGAGTTGCAGCCAGCAGACACTTATCACTTCCTAATTGGTCATGTGACTTCCCAAGACATCATGTGATCCTGGGCGTTGAGTGAATGTGATGCAGCTATGTTGTGTGCCTGCCTGTGTAGATCCCATAGACAGTAAAAGAAATGGACACAGCGACCCCATTGGAACTCAATTGAGACAAGTGAAGCCCGTTTTTAGCGTTTTTTAGCACTTCCGTTTCTGAAGCGCAGACTCAAACGAAGCTTGACGACGTCAGCAACCTGTCTGACAGATGTAAATCTTCTAAGTGGCTGTGCGTGCAAACTGCCATCATTAATCTTGCAGAGACGGCGAGCTTGAGCGGGGAGATCTTTGTCGTGAGTGAGCAGGAGTAAGTATTCTGATTAATTATTTTGTATAGTATTTTAAAATGTAACACCAGTACGCCATATTAAGTTAATTGCCTGCGAGCTTCTCCTCCTGTCTGTACGGTAATGCGACAGAGAGTCGAGTGGTTATGACGCAATCGTTAGTCTATTTTTACAAAAACTGTTTCTACAGGGCCATAATGTAACATAGAAGGTAATGGAGCCCTTTATACATTGTCGTGTATCTTTAGAAATAAATAATGGACAAACGGAGTCTTTAAACACCTCAGATGTAAAGTTATTCGCTGTCAAAGTGACGCCAAAATTAATGGGAGTCAATGGGATGCTAACGCAAGCGAAGTTCTGCTAAAAGATGGCAGCACCCACCCGACTTCAACTTCCGGTCGAGTTCCTTGCCGCCTGGTAGATCCCCACACTTCCAAACACATATTAAATGCCATGTAATAAACTCACACAGAACTATAATCCTGGTGTTGATGTCTTCATTATCATCATGACAATGTCTTACAAGATCAAAACATACAGATACCTTCACTTCAGAATGTTGACAAGTTTTTAACAAGCTGAAGTTTTAACATCTGTGCACTAAAACTGGTAGTAATTCTGAACTTATATTAATGACCTCCAGAGGAAAGCAGATGATTTCTTTTTCCAAATTTGTATTTATTTAGAATTTATACTATTCCATTATTTGTAATGCAAAAATGCATTGCAGTATGTAGAAATTATATTTTAAATGTGTTTATATTGTATATTTTTAAGTGGTCTCATATTATTTCTCATTCAGTTTGCTGAAATGGTTTTGTTGAAGCGTCTCAGTGAAGCAGCTCTTGTCTGACCGTGAAGCTTCTCTCTTCTACAGAACAGACAGAGAAAAGAAATGATTTCTGAAAGTTCAAATATTTATAAATAATGTTAATGAATGTACTACATTTTGCTTTGAAAACCTTATGCATGAATAAACTTTTTAAAAGCTGGGGAAGTCATGGCCTAATGGTTAGAGAGTTTGACTCCTGACTTTACCTCCATGGCAATACCATGACTAAAGTGCCCTTGAGCATGGCACTGAACCCCCAAATGCTCCCAGGCACCGCGGTATACCGGTAATGGCTGTCCACTGCTCCGGGTGTGTGTTCACTGCTGTGTGTGTGCACTTTGGATGGGTTAAATGCAGAGCACAAATTCTCAGCTGTATGTCACTTCACTTTCACTTTCACTTTTTAAATAAACCGAAACTAACTTCCGGTGTAGGCCAATTGGGGTCGCTATTTCCCCCCATTTTCTTTTTTTTTCACTTTTACAATGAAGGTCAAGTATTTATATTTAATAACAGCTTTGAAGGTTTAACTATATTCAAAGGAATATACAACTTGTGTGAAGAGTATTTTCATTCATTAAATGTGTAGATATACAAACAATGCTGCTTTTTCCATTTGAGTTTTAGATAACTGTGAGAACTGTCTGAGACAAAAAAAAGACACTGGTACTCAGTTAAACCTTCACTTTACACAAAGGTGAGAGACTCTTTTTGTCATTGGCTGTCAAGTGACCATATTTTAAAACAAAAACAACTATTAATAAATGCAACATAAGGGTTCATATCACAGGGGTCAAAGACGTGACCTGCTTTTACTTTTTTTGACACAGTCAACAAAAAAAAAAAAAACAAAAACAAGGACAAACCTATAGGCCCATTAATCATAGAAATAATATAACAAAAATAATAAATAGTCATGATTGTGTGCATCTCTAATAAAAGTCACTTGAGATCAGTTTTCCCTTTTGAAATTTAATATCTAATAACATATATTTTACAAAGCCTTGTTTAAGAACATAATTTGTCTAGAAGCTGTGGCTCATGCCAGGACATAAAAAAAAAAAAAAGTTAGTCAGAAATACACATTTACACATAAACTGACCACCAAACGCTACCTTCAGACGGCTTCTTTATTTTTAGCTCAACCCTCACAGAGTGGAATGCACATGGTTTTGGGATATCAAAGGCCTTCAAAATTAAATCAGAAGAAGGTATCTCATTAGGCAGGAAGTGAAGCTGATGAAATTGGGATATCAAGTGTAAACTAAAAGAGCCAATGCACATTGGCATGCAATTGTATCCAGCCATCCTGCCACTGAGTATAATAAGGCAGCAGGTGCAAAGCATACCAGGTTTCGCTAAGGAGTTGAGCCAGTGACCCGGCTGATCAGTGGTGGTACAGCAACCGTGGCGACGGGACGTAACCGAGACATTCCCTTTCAGTCTGTCACTCTCGACATCACGTTGGTGACCAACGAAATTGGGATTCCTACCAAAGTACTGCTTAGGTCTCAATATGGAACCCAGTATTCCAGAGGGGAACCGGGAAGCATTTAACCTCCTGGCCCCTCTAAGGAACCTGATGACGAGGTCATGCTTACCTAAAGACTTCCCATTCACAGGGTCATGGTATCCAGCAATAGTGGCAACCTGTACTTTGAGGGTGCAGGGAGACAGCCTTCGCTCCAGCCCTTGCTGCGGAAAGGAAAGCACGACCGCAACCGGGCAGCTTCGGGGATCTTCTCTGCGAGAAGAAGCGATGGTGTTTACCAACTCCTGAGGTAGATCACCTAGAACCTCCCAAATGGGGAGTAGATCCATCCTCAGAGGAATCAGCCAAGGAGGGGCTGTAACGAGGAGCACTAGTTTGGGGATCGAAGTCAGAGTGGGCCAATACGGCGCCACTAGCTTGAAGGCTCACTGGGGGAAACACATTTTTGCATAGGCCCTGCGGCCAGCTGTGTGCTAATATGTCCATGCTGAGTGTTCCCTCGGTCAGGGAGTAGAACAGCTGGCAGTGAGGGGTCTCTGGAGGAGCAAACAGGTCTACCTGAGCGGCTCCGAACTGTCTCCAAATCACCTGGACCATCAGCTGTCATGACCGTCAGTCTCCTGGGAGCATTGCTCAAGACAGCTCATCCGCTGTATGGTTGAGAAGGCCCGGAATATGAACAACATGAAGTGACCTCAGAACCTTACGACTTCAATGGAGGAGGTGGCGGGCAAATTGCGACATGCGACGGCACTGCAGACCACCTTGTCGTTTGATGTATGCCATGGTCGCTGTATTGTCCATTCGGATCAGTACATGCTTGCCTTGTACTTTACCTTAGAGACAGTTCACTGGCCACCCTGCCGGCCACCCCACACTTGATGTTTATAAAACATACATGAAACCTTGAAGTTTCAGATTTCAAACAAAATTTGTATTTGGATGAAAACACTGCATCAATGTTACCATGCTATCTGGGATGTTACTGGAAGCTTTTGTCCTTTTCTTACGGCACTAAAATAAAATCAAAATATGAATTAAAGAAAAAAGGATAGCTGTGTATGATAATTCAGAAAACCAAAATGATTTCACTAATATAGTGAAACCCAATGAAAACTAATTATTAATAAGTATTAATCAGTCAAATCATGTTTCTGTTCAAATATAGTACTGTGCAGATGTTTCTGTGAGAGTTTAGGGGTAGGGGTCGGGCTCATGCATAGAAAATCTATTAAAAGAAGTTCAGGAGGAACCTAATCATTCAGTCCTGTCATTCCCCATTACAAACCTACAGGCAGCAGTCATTGCGCTATCCCAGCGACAATTATTCCGCCATCCCTCCACCTCCCCCTTTCCTCCTCTATTTCTGTTATTCTACTTCTGTGTAGTACCGCAATGGGGGGTGGAACGTAGAGCTTAATCTGAGCCTCATGTTCAAGCCTCCATCGAGGACAGCAAGCGAAGTAACCATTAACCATAGGGACTAGATAGGCAGGCGGACTTGTGAACCTGATAGAAAAACAATGGAGACATACAAGAAGTACTGACTAATTTAATGAAACAAATGTGTATTTGTGTGGGTGTACTCAAAAAAGAGCTTGTCACGGTACCTGGCACCTCACCTTGTTCATCTGGTCTGACAACTGTACAACAAGCAGTGACTTCAAATTTCTCCTCCTGTCAGACTATCAGTCAATGTTAAACCTTTAGACAAATGATTCACTCGAGGATCAGGATCCAGAATCCAATATTTTCTCAGAGGAGTCGACAAAAAGAAGCTTCCTTCTTAAAATCATGTAAGTTACTTCTATCTTCACCCATAGAGACACGTCTTACAGATATTTTTTACTGGTTCGTGCTGGTCATCTGTTGGCATAGTTTTGGTCTTGCTGATAGACCTCGTCAAAGTCGTAGTGTTTCTTGTGATTCTGGTTGATCAAGGAAGCCATTCGCCTTATCATATTTCAGCCACATTTTATGATTGACATTTATAATACAATATGATCAATGTGTTTTACATGTAAATGCTGAAACAGAGTGTTTTGGTGGCTTTCAAAAAATACCGATATAAATTTGAGAAAGATTGCGAAAGAGCATGTTTATTATTCATGACGCTGTGATGTCACTTACTGATGTCATTTTGTCCAACGTGGCATTTTAATGTAGAGGTGTTTCCGATACTTTCAGTTGTTTGAAAAAGTGCTATAATCTTTTTTTATTTTGATTCACCATATGATAATATTAAGGCATCATGAAAATAAGGTATGTTTGATGATTTCTGAATGAAACACGGTTTGTACGAACTTATATTTCTTCAGGCTTGATGTAGTTTGTTGCTCATATCCGTGTTTGGCCTTGTTTTTTTTTTGTTTGTTTTTTTTGGGCGGGGGGGACCTCACCTACTTTATTCAAAAATCACAAATGTATAGGCAAGCTTTTGGACATCATTAATACATAAAAAATAAAAATAAATAAATAAATACATGTTTAATTGTTTAATGATTGTTTAATCATTTGATACTAAATTATTTACTGTATTTACAAGGTTTAGATCGGTGAAGATGCCTACTTAAAAAAAAAAAAAACATTTAATGCACACTCATATTTAGAGATGAATGTAGCATGTAAAGAATGATTATGCAGCATCTAATATATTCTTAAAGTATATAAATTTTACATTCGTTAATTTAGTTATAAATTGATCATTTTCAGCAGTTAATGATTTAAATGACTGAATCTCAGTCAAAATGATAATGACCTTCTGCTCCAGTTCTTACCCCAAATGATCTCATTTAGCGATTAAATTAAAAATAAAAACTATATTTATATATATATATATATATATATATATATATATATATATATATATATATATATATATATATATATATATATATATATATATATATATATATATATATATATGTATGTCTTGGCTTTGTTGTTGCTAGTGTAATGCTCTGCTGGTTAACAACTACTTGTTTTTTCTATTTCTGCAGTTGGTGCTTCATCTGTGTGTTTGCAGTGCTGATAAACAAAGGTGAGCATCTGAACAACACATCTGAAAGATAGATGCATGCCACTGACTGTGTGTTTACGGTGTGTGTGATTTCGGTGTGTTTGCAGGTCATAGTCGAGGGGTTTATCGGTGGTTCTGTCGTCCTGCCGTGTTATTCAGCTCAACATGATCTTCAACCTCAAGACATGAATGTGCACTGGAGACACAATGGCAGCAATATTGTGTGTAATATAAACAAGGGTAAAGATTCAGTAGCAGAACATAATCAATGGTTCAAGAACAGAACTAAAACTTTCCCTCAAGAGTATCAGAGAGGAAACTTCTCCATCAAACTCATCAATCTTACTGATGCTGATGCAGGGAAATACATCTGCTACATCACACCCTCAGATGAACATGAGACTTTACAGCTGATCATCAAAGGTTTGTGAAAATAATATATTATTTCAATATTAATATATATTCACCTGTGATGTTCCAGTCTAAATGATGTTATGCATGAATGATATGGATCTGTTGTCTTTATCACAGTGCAGTAATTTTTTTCTTTTATTGTTTTATTGTAAAATCAACAAAAGAAAAAGCAAACACATCAAATGACCAGGAAGACCAAGGAGAAGAGAAAGGAGAAGACAGTGTTGGGACAACATTGCTGTGGGTTTGCAGTGTATTAGCAGTATTAATAGCCTGTTTGATCATAATTCTCTTTAGAAACAGAATTCAATCCGCCTTATTATCTTCTGTCATGACTCAACAGTAGCTGTGTGTCATGGACACTACTAATCCGATCGTAATAGGACTAGAAGCACAATTGGAATAAAAATGTGACATGTAAACACGTCAATCGGATTGAATTGGCTCAATCCGACTAAAATTTCGATCGGATTGTAAGGGTTGGTTTATCCCTTTTGTAATCCGAGCGAGAGGACATGTAAACACTTGATCGGATTGAAAACCGAAACTGGAAAGTATTCCGCCTGCGGAGTGACGAGCGAAGAAATAGCGTAATGACATATGATGCGCGGAACGAGGTGTTCTTCCTGGTGAATAAAGTGTCATAAATAAGTGTCCTGTAATTATAAATCTCCCCTTTCACTCAGCGTATGTGAAGTGGTACCCGATCACGTCCCACCAGTCATCGTTTAAGACTCTCATCAACAGACGACTAGTTTTGGGTGCGAGGAGGGAAACTTTTATGTAAACGCACCTAATGTCCTAAATGACACAAATAGTTGCACTTTTCACTTTCTTATTTCAAAGACTCTAATATGTCTTATATGTGCTCTTATATTTTTGCTGCTTGCACTGCGGTCTTCTTACTGTATAACTGAATGAGATCTCTGAAAGAGTCTCTCTGTATGCTGCCTAAAGTTTTGTGTCACAAATGTATTTTGTATTATTTGGGTAACACTTTAGAATACTGTTTCTTACTTACTACATAACTAATAAGGAATTATTGAAGAACTAACAGGTGATTATTCATTAACACTTAACTCACTACTGTTAACTACTAAGAAAGATGTGTTAATTAATCAGTATTTAATATAATTTTATGATTGTGTTAAGAAACAGTTAGCTAATCAGTAACTAATATATTCTGTGATACCTCCTGAAGAACTACTATTAATTATCTACTAGTTAGGGTTCAAGAAAAATAACTATGAAAAAATGACTACTGAACAGTTATACGCAAATAATCACTATAATTATCAGGATGTGTCCCACATATCAAGTACTTGAGTAAAAGTACAGATACCCCAATAAAATATTACTCCAGTAAAATTATAAGTAGTCCTATTCATTTTCAAAATTACTTGAGTAAAAGGACAAGTACAAAGTACTACTACAGTAGCCCACTTATAAGCCTACAATGGAAATGAAATATGGATTTTGTTTGCTTCTAAATGTTTAACTTTTGATTATGAAATGTGTGTTAAATTATTTAAAATGTGGGCAGTATACATGTTAAAATGGAATAAAATATGCTGTATTAAGAAATGTTCTCATCTGAAATAAAAAGATGAGAGTATTTTACAAAGATTATGATTACTTTTATATATATATATATATTTTTTTTTTTGTCAAAATGATGTAGTTTATTATTATTTACTAATAGGTTACCTTTATAATTCTGTAAGTCCTGCAGAATTATTTGATAATTCATTATTAATTACTAATGGGTTCCCTATGCTTTCACTTTAGAATACTGTTTCAGATTCTAAGTAATTCTTCAGGAATTATCTGATAATTCTTTATTAATTATTAATGGGTTTCTAATATTTTCACTTTAGAATAGGCCTAATGTTTCAGGTTCAAAATAAGTCTTGCATAATTATTTTAGAATTCTTTATTAATTACAAATTGGATACCTGTATTTTCCTCAGGCTTCGCCTTACATACAGAAATTGATTTAATGATAATGTTGTATTTGCTGAGGAGGCACACAAACAGTACTGTATATAAAATATAAAAACTAAGGTAAGTTATCGCAAGGCACTGGAGTCATGGTGGGGTTCCTATTGGAAGCTGATTTCTTACAAAACACACACTAACAAAACAATTTACTACAAAGGCAAAACCTCTATTTAATGTATTGCATTTATTAAGATTGCATTTTCATACTACTACTACTATTGCTAATAACATTTATATGAAAGGGTCACAATTTAATGTAATTGTGTAAAACTATTCATTAGTAATTACATCATAGTTATTTTTCTTGAACCCTAACTAGTAGATAATTAATAGTAGTTCTTCAGGAGGTATGACAGAATACATTAGTTATTAATTAGCTAACTGTTACTTAACATAATCATAAAATTATATTACATACTGATTAATTAACACATATTTCATAGTAGTTAACAGTAGTGAGTTAAGTGTTAATGAATAATCACCTGTTAGTTCTTCAATAATTCCTTATTAGTTATGTAGCAAGTAAGAAACAGTATTCTAAAGTGTTACCATTATTTGTAGTAGTTTATATTTGTTAATAATATAACTGCACATAATTTATTAAAGTTACTATAAAAACAAAACTGATTATTCTTTTTTTTTAAATGTAATATTGCAGTATTTATTAGAAATAAACTCTTTTTTATAACTTCCCCTCTCTCTTCTTGATGTATAGGCAGTTTCTGGCAAGGGCAGAAACCTGTGGCAAAGCAAAGAACAGCAGTCCATTCAAATGTACAAAATAAAAGCCAACTTTCTTTTTTTATCTTTCTTTTTTTCTTGTTCTAGAAGCCATTTCACTCTGATATATGACACAATAGGGACGAAATTATTCTTGCATTTTTTTTTCAAGCTGAAATGTGATTCATCACTGACAACACATCAACACATCAAATGAATTATGTCAGTGTAGTTTATGCACAAGATAAAACAGATAAAACATGTTGCTCCGGGTTGAAATCTGTTATACAGCTTTGCAGAAGAACACAACTAGCTTATGCTCAAGTACCAGCGAATTTGGATCCTTTTCTGCTTTAAAGCAATGCCTCGTGTTTCATTATATGCAGATGGTCTTATGTACAAGACCCCCCCCCCCCCCAAAAAAAAAAACTGTGTAACAGAATAATAATCTGATCTTGTGTTTCATTCATGTTAATTAATGTTCATTAAGGTCTACTTTTCTTCCTACTGTTGTGCTAAAAGAAAGCAAGCAATTAATTTTTTGAAGACTTTTCTGGCCTGCTTTCCGCAATCTTTCTTTCCTGTAGGTTGTCAAATGGTTTCCTATGAAGACTGCCCATTCAAGAAAAAATAATATATAGTGGAATGCATTCAGTTGCTGTGCTTATTTTGCTCTATAACAAACTATTTTTAGGGGGTGTAAATTTGTTGTTTGCTATTGCCAAGACAATATTTCTGCATTCCCCGTTTCCAATGGAAGTCTAAAGGAGAGTCACAACTCTCATAATGTATTAACTGAGATATTACTCAAAAGATGTTATTTTTGCTAAAGTATTTACTTTATGCCTTGTGAGGTGTTTCCCCTGTATATGTGGGCAAAAGGGCCCACCCTGCCACCTCAATACATTAATTAAAGTTACTTGGTGAAAATGGGTGGACATCTCACTGTTTGCAGACTCTTGAGGGCAGCAGAGAACAACAGCAGTATTTACTTACTATACTGCTAACAACACAATATGTTGTTTCACTTTGGCTTTTCCCTGTAAACATCCATTTATTTTTATTATGATTATGATTATTATGATTATTATTTAAGTTTATATATTTATGTCTATCATGAGATTTAAGTGGATTGAAATGCTGGCACTCTTCTTTTATTAAAAACTATTTATGTGGCATGTATCCAGTCTGTGCTTGATTATGGCAGTGTGATATATGGTTCGGCTTCAAAAACCCCTGTGGAAAAACGTATTAATGTACAAGCTCAACCGAGACAGTGTTGTGGAGAAAAACATATGACATCCCAAAGGAGATATGCCAATGGAAATGAGATGAAAACAGTTAATTCTTGCGGGAATGTGTATGGAAGACAGTTTTGGTTGGGTATAAATCAAGAGGCACAGGGAATGGGGCTGACTGAGATAGCTCCTTCTGTTGTAATTCCATCTACATGCCAGAATTTTTATTCATAAAGAGAATTAATCAAACTCGCCATTTAAATAATGGCTCAACCGTCAATCAAGCCTGCTACAACATGACACAAATATTCACAGATGGATCAAAGCATCCCAGATCAGGCAGAGAGGCTGCAGCAGTAAACATTCCTCAACACAAAGCTAAAATAACAAAAAGAGCAACAGACAACATATTTCTATGTAGAATTGACACCTATGCCTAGGTTTGTTTAAATATACAGCAACTTTGCTGAATTGTAACACAATTTACAATGGATAGAAAAACACAAAGCTCTATGATATTTATAGATTTCATAATCGGCTCTGAAAGGTTTATGTGAAGTATTCTCAGCAAGGCAAGACATTATATGAAATATTACAGATATTTTATGGCATAGTTATATAGCTAGTTTTTCTAGGGTGGCACAGGATATGGGACAAAAAAATAAATAAGAGGAATGCATTTGAATAGTATACAAAGAAATGTGGGGTTGGAAAGAAAGTACTCGTGTACTCAATCTTAGGTCTATCAAATACATTAGGTAGGAAATGAACTGCAAATTAAGAATAAATAAACAGAGGTAAATAAAAAATAAAGAATATATTTTACAATGTTTGACTTTTCCTCACTCTGAGTTGATCTCAGATTGGCCCTGAAAGATTCCTAGTTAGAATTGTTTTAACTAAAGTAGGTGCTCTCTGAGAAAGTCTCCCACAAAATGATTTATTGACAACAGGTCCCTACTTCTTCCTTGGGTGCTGAACATTGAACCATTTTGGCAAGTAACTTGATATCTGCTTATTTGGAAGGGGACTAATGTCTTTTTTTTTTGTCAGCAATCAAGAGAACAGAGCTCTCCTCGTGGGTGAAAAATGACCAGAATGTCCTACAGACATGATGTTGAGCTCTTTACAGCCACTTTGAGGGCCCCATGAGGCTCTTAAGGACTCATGGAGTTCCCAGTAATTCTGCAGAGAAATAGAGCTTGACTCTTCTCACTTGTGTTTGTGTTCATAACTCCATCATCCTGGTGCCAAAGCAAAACCACTCTGCTCGTAATAAAATATTTGCAAACCAAAAGAAACAAAAACTGAATGTATCTATGTATTTAAGAACCAGTCAGAGCACTATGAGAACAGACTTCAGTGTCATTAAGTCCACAATACAGTAGTTTTGATATAATACATATATGATCTAAATTTACACAAAAGGTATTTCTATGTACAACTAATATTTAGAACTGTTCATAAAGAAATGTCACTGGATTATTAGAATTAATAAAACTCCTAGCTCCTAGCATCAGATTATTAACCCTTGTGTTATGTTGCGGGTCAATTTGACCCGTTTAGATTTTTTAGTTGTTGGAAATACTGGTTAACCTATGTTTTTTTTTCTTGATATTTAGTGACACTTTCTCATTTATCATCATGAACATGCATGCAAAGTTTCAACATGCTGGTGTTTTTTCACATATACAAACAAAATTACTATTACGTTCGCGGGTCAATTTGACCAGCATATTTTAATGCTCTAAGGAATCTGTACTGAACCAAAATAATACGATTTCTTGGTTATATTTTATTATTTTACTACTTTATGAAGCTAAAAAATGAGGATTTCCACACTTATTTCAATACAGAAAAATATTTTGTAAGCCACAGATGGTAAAAATTACCTTTCATTTATTTTTTCAAGCTACCTGAAATAATATTAAACCTTTTTTTTCTTTTATTGATATTTTGTGACTTTTTCTCATTTATCATCATGGATATGCATGCAAAGTTTCAACATGCTGGTTTTTTTTTACATATACACGCAAAATTAATATTACATGTGTGATGTTCGTGGGTCAGTTTGACCCTCATAGACAGCCATTCAAAAGAAACTGTACAGACACAAAATAAAAACATTTATTTCATGTATGTCAGGGCATCAACTCCAGTTCTAAAGTGTAAGTGTATTTAAAAGTGCTCTAACCCTAACCAAACACACTTCAAAAAGCTAAATCATGGTGTTCAAAATTAATGGCAAATTACAAATGACAAACCTGAGCTACCCAGAGAGATTCTGAACATGGAGGGCAGAAAGTGCATCTGTAATCAGACCCACAGAAAATAAAGGAGTGAACACAGATGATACACTCTAAAAAACGCTGGGTTGTTTTTTCAACCCAACTGCTGGGTTGAGGCCGTTGGATAGGACTTTGGGATGTTTTAACCCAAGTTTGGGTTGAAAATAACTTTCTTTTTTAACCCAGCGGGGTGGGTTGAGGACGCGGACGTGAAGGAGAGCACGCACGTCACGTCAAAATCGTACGTCTCCAGTGCGAGCAGCCGCCATTTTCTCAGCGTGATAGAAGCGAGAAGCGAGAAGCGAGTGAAAGACTATGGTAAGTAACGTTAAATATTCAAAATGTAAAGTTATCTTTTATTGTTTACCCGGTTGTATGAAAGGCGGAAGGTTTTATGAAAGGCGGAAACAGAGGAGCTTAACGTTATATATATATATAAAAAAACGGACGCGGTTTTCGCCTCGCACACGGAGGTCTTAACTGCCTCATGTAACGTTACTGAACGAAGGATGTACTTTTAATATAACGTCTGTGAATGTATTTTGTCATATTTACATAAGATTTTACATTATCTGTACTCTTTGAGGCGTTAATAGATGGTTATGGTCACGGTTACGCTCATGTGAATTTGTCTTTTTTTTTCGCGGTTAAACTGAATGTATGTTTGTCTCCTAAAGGAAACGGCATTGTGTAGTAAAGACTAGTATAATTATTTTGAGGCTGTTGAAGTGGTAACTGTTAAAAGTATGTTTTACATGTAATATTTCAGACTTCCTTCCTCCTTGCCAGAGTCCTCGTGCTGAGAGTTAAAGACACAGAAGCTGTTTGTGTGAGGAGTCACAGACCTGTGTGAGGATGAGGAGGAGGTGTTCTTCTGAAGAGAGGGACAGACGGTTTAAGGAGAGTAAACTTCAGAATAACATCAAGTTATCTTTATTTTTACTAAGACTAAAATAATGTGTGTGTTTTTTTTAGATGTTGAAATCCAGAGACAAGATAACTTCATTCTTTTGAGACTGATGTAAGTTAAATTATTATTACCTTTTTTTTTTAGAAAATTAATGTTTCTGTTGTGTCCTGCCTGTTAACTTCACATTTTGATGCAAAAACAGTGTGATTTTATATATGTATGTATATGTTAATATTTTATTGAAACCATTGATGTCCCTCTTTGCAGAACTCAAACTAACTGGAGTTAAGGACACACAAGTCTGCTTGTGTGAGGAGGTGGTTTTCTCAGCTTCTTCTGAAGAGAGGGAAAGATCGTTTAAGGCAAGTAAACTTCATAATTTCATGTTATCAGTTGTTGTTTTTTTACTAAGAGTAAAATAATGTTTGTTTTTTGTTTTTGTAGATGTTAAAAGCAAGAGACATGGGAGAGCATCATTCCTTTGAGATTTTATGTAAGTTATTTTTAGAAAATACATTTTTCTGTTGTCTCCTGCCAGTTTACTTCACATTTTGATGCAACAACAGTGTGATTATGTGCTCATTTCATTAAGACCATTGATGTCTTTTTTTTTTTTATTGCAGAACTCAAACCAACTTTGGAGTTGTCTGATTTGGAGAGTCATTATTCTTGGTCTTCGCTCTTAGAGGTAAAGTTCACACAAAAAATAATTTACTTGCCCTCAAGTCATTCCAAACCTATAAGACTTTTGTCTGTCTTTACAACATAAATTAATATATTTTTAGTTTTCTCATAATATTTGTTAATCCATTTATAGTTTAGATAATCAGTATTTTCAAGCTTCATAAATATAGAGTTATTGTAGAAGTAAATTCTGATATTTATATATGAATACATCTTAAATTATATGATAGCAAACATGTATGTTCAAAATAAAATACTGGTCTCCCAGACCAGCAATGGAGGACACAAAAAGAGAATATTAAATATATTCATACGTTTTCCAAAAAATTAGCAGATTTTGTATGAGTCTGGAAAAACATGAGGAGAGTAAATTATAAACATTTTAATTATTTGGTGAACTAACGGTTTGAAGAGCAGCCCTCCACGTACATGAATATTGTGAGGTATGTGAATGTCATGTCTGTTTTAATGTTTCAGTAAAGAAGCTTTCTGAAAGCAATATTTATTCAAACAATATCGCATGTCCTCACACTAGTGCTGCCATTATAGCCTCCTGGAGCTCTGTGGTGGACTGAGACATTAAACAACCGCACAAAGTGTTGAAACTTTAAAACCGATTATTTACCTATCCTTACGGATGTGAATACACCTCTACCTGAAAATGGATAGTTTAATTAAATGTTTAATTTTTTCAAATGTGTTTCTCTTAGGCCACTGATGAAGAACAGGCGGTGACTGGGATGAATCCTGGTCAGAGAGGAGAATCTTCTTTCCCCTAAACAGCAGTGGTTTTAAAGGAGGACGCTGCCCTGGATGATGTAGAAGATGTCACATGCTGTGCTGATGGGGTTTCTTCATGATTACATCAGTTATGCTAAAGAGATCATGAAAATTGACCGTGATGCATGATCTGTATTCATGGACTATGAAACAAACTGTAAGTGTATAATTTGTTAAGAAAAAAAAGTTAAATGCTTTTTCTGTGTTGTTTAGTAGAAGAGTTTACACTCTGTCATTCATACACCTGCTCACATTCTTTCACACACACACACACATGCGTCTGTTAAATGTTAGAATATCAAAGTTAATGTTGTGATTTATTTGTGTACTCTCATGCCAGAATAGTTGGAAAAAAACCTAACTAATTGTAAATTTATTGTATGTGTTTTCGTATATTTTTATACAATATATACAATTGAACAAAGTCCAATTTGATCTTAAGTTATATTCATCAAATGTTCAATGCTTTATTTATGAACTCTGTAGCTGTTAATGCCATCCTTTTCTGCATTTCTTCTAACATGTTACTTTTTGACTTTTTTCTTGTTTTTAATAAATATTTTCCTTTTGATAATTATTATTTGTGTGTAAAAGTGATATTTAAAATGAACAACATTTGTAGGTTTAATGCCTAGCTCAATTTGGGTTAATTTTAACGTAGAAATGCATTGTTTCCCCACATGGCTGCACTCTGCGAGTTTATTTTCTGCCAGCAGGAGGCGCTAAGAGCGGGAGAGGTAGGTTTCTCCGGTAACGGCTGCAGAGCGGTGCTGAGCTCACAAACGCTGCCTTATCAAGCACATGCGAAATGATATCGAACATTTTCTAAATATAGTAGTTTTCCTTCTGAAATACAGTGATAAAAAAACACCCGCTCTGTTTTTTTAAACCCTGCAATATAGTCATTTTAAACCATAAAAAAGGCAACCCAGCAGGCTGGGTTAAATATGATAACCCAACTGGTTGGGTTAAAACAACCCAGCGCTGGGTTCGTCCCTTTTTGACCCAGCGCTGGGTTGTCAAAATAACCCAAATTGGGTTGTTTTCAACCCAGCAGTTTTTAGAGTGTAGGGAAAAAATAAAATGGAAGAGATGTGAGGTGTGCCCATTCAAGCGCAACAGCAAAACCAGCACCATGTGTGTGAAGTGCAAGAAATTCATATGCCAAAAGCACACACTTGCTGTGTGCTCATCATGTCAAAAGTAACTTCATGACTTTATGAAATGAGTATATGCAAAACAAGTCAACATACTGTTTATTTTCAAATTTTGTCAAAACAAAATATCTTTAAAAATGGTTAAAAAACATTTTCATTAAATCATACCTTCAGATATATTTTTGGGGGACTATTTGAAAAATGTTGATAAAAGTTTACAGTTTGTACCTGAATCTTTGTTGTTTTTCATAGTGTGATTTTTGAGGAATTGTATTGAATCCAATTAGGGTCAATTTGACCCGCTCCATAAAGGGTGTACACAGAAATCGAACAGTACACAAGGGTTAAAGAAAATTAACCTTCAGTCTTGAATAATACACATCTGGTTGATGAAAAACAAGAGTAGTCCAGATCTTGAGAAGCAGAATAAAAAAAGGGTAATTTCATTGTGTAGAAAATTTCATTTTTGATTAATAAGCCAGACTATTTTCCCTGCTATTTTCAATTCTAATTTAAGTCAGAGCACATTTACTCATTTCATTAACATGTTCATTTTGCATATAATATCTAACTTAAAATCACATCAGACATCTTGCTGCCTGCAGAAAAGACCAGTTTGTTCTTATTATATCTAATTTTCATTATAATTGTAAACGTAACCAAACAAGGCACTAGTTTGGTGCCTTGAAGTGTTGAACCAGCAAGGAACGGTGGTACTAGCTGCCCGAGAGACCTCTGTAGAGGTTTACTTAATTTACTTAAGTATATTAAAGACTCCTGAGAGACAATCTGACTTTAACAACTTTTCCCCATTAGTAATATCAAACAGGTTTCTGATCACAGTGTCATGTGTGGATTTCAAAAATGTATTCATTGGTTAGATATGCCACACAGTGATAAACATGGCCTTGTCCTAACTTTTTTGAGATGGGTTGATGCCATGCATTTTAAAATAAACGTATTTTTCTTTTAAAATTTTATATTTTCTCAGTTTAAACATTTGATGTGTCATTATGTTGTTTTTTGAATAAAATATTGAAATTTGAAACTTCCACATCATTGCATTCTGTTTTTATTCACAATTTGTACAGTGTCCCAACTTTTTTGGAGTCGGGTTTGTAGTTACAACTGTAACAACTTTCATTTGTTCTCTCTGGTGCA
The DNA here is from genome assembly GCF_023724105.1 of Carassius gibelio. Taxonomy (NCBI): domain Eukaryota; kingdom Metazoa; phylum Chordata; class Actinopteri; order Cypriniformes; family Cyprinidae; genus Carassius; species Carassius gibelio. The sequence goes on from NC_068392.1 coordinate 13,738,167, forward strand.
GAAGACAGTGTTTTGTGTTCATGCACTGTATTGATCTTATTGAAGAATGAGATCTTCAGACTGAAAATTAAATGATGGAGCGATTAACAAAACGAGATCAGGTGGTTAGTTTTATTGGATACTTGTGTGTGTCCTTGCGATTCTATCCTCTATAATTGTTTGACCTACCTACCTGCATTTTCTTGATCCACTAGTAACAATCAGAAAAAGTGTAATTTCAGTTACAAAAACTCATTCACATTCCTTCACCTGAAACCATACATTTTAAATTAAAATGATGTTTAAATATCTGCTTTACAAATTTGTTAATGCACTTTACTTCACATAAAACATTTCCTCTGTTTGCTGTATATGATATGCCACTCTGAACTATCATGAATGACCTGCAGAGGGCAGCAGAGGGGCACTGATGCAAATTAAAAATAAAGACAACTATCAAATGTCAAAAATGGAAGTAGGCTTAGTTGACCATCGCCATATTGGCAGCGCATCACAGAGTGTCACTCCCGGATAATTGAAAATGGGCAAAAAGGCGGGAGTAGGTTTCTGAAGCCACGCTCACCTATAGCTCAATGGCAGTGTCAGCAGCAGCAATCCACCTGTCAGTCAAGTGGATTAATTTAAACGGATGAGTTATAATAAAAAAAATGAATCCCCCTCACAGTTGTCATGAAGAGCAAAATTAGCTATATAGACCAAAATAATTTATAATTACAGGCTGTACATTTTTATTTTTTATTTGCTGTAAAGTTGGGAATTTTAACATGGGGAGTCTATGGGATTGATTCCATTTTATACATTTTTCCAGTAAAGCAAAATGATTGGGGGGATGGAGGGGTATACACAAAGAGCAGCCTAGGGGCCCCTGACCACCTTAGTCCACCCCTGATCATAACAGAAGCATTACGATCTGTCATGTGATTTAAAAAAACATGTTTTGTGTTTATTTTAACAGGTACAATGTTAATCTAATTCAGTAAATAGAATGAATAAATCAGAGTGCTGTGAGTGTGTGTTGCTATAGCTCTTTTCTGTGTGGTTAAGGTGTCATCTAAAGCTGTGTGGTGTTTCCAGTCAGAAAGAGATGTTTGCTGGGTAACTGCATAAAGGAAATAAATCTGGGTTACAGAATGAAGAATCATACAGTTGAGGCTATGCCCTCTCACAGGGGATTTACTAAATAAAATAGAACACTGGTAATTAAAAATATTTACTAAATATTATAGGCCTACTGATGTTAGTTCTGATCCTCAGATATGATTAGTGAGTTGCGTTCCATGAGTGCTGATATTTACTCCAACAGCACTGAAACATTTATTTGCAGAGTGAGCAGTTCACTTAGCTATTTCTCAGAAGGCCTAGTTTAAGCACTTCTAGTATGACTTTTATGTAAAAGCATTTATTTCTTTGAGAATGACCCTAGATTCACATGAATTGCTTTGACAGTTGCGGAATATTATTGTTAGACATTCATGGCTAAATTAACTTCAGTATTAAGTGTGGAGGTGCTTCGCATAACACTCTTGGCAAGCACTAAATGTAAACTGAACATTTAGATCTAGTATACAAACAAAGTAGACGTAACACAAGGCTGCTGTTTCCATTTGAGGTTAAGGTGACTGTGAGAACTGAGATACATAAATGCATAAAGGTACTGAACAAATACTGCACTCGGTTCTTGGTTAAACCTCCAGTCTAGACAAAGGTGAGCGACCCTGTTTGTCATTGGTTGACAAATATCAATGCAGCAGAACATATTTATGGTTTTGGTTGAGCACTTCAGTTGAGTTCAGTTGAAAATAAAGCTGTTTAATTTATTATATGTAAAATACAATATGACAGCAATAACATGTTTGAGGTGTGAGCGATGCCATGCCATTTCTAAAAAAAATGTTTTATTCATTATTAATTTACAAATGTATTTGACAATAATGCTTAATGAGTGTCATGTTCATATATTCATAAATGTTGACATGATGTTGAAATTGCATTGACTTCTTTATTGAATAAAATGCTGTTTACATGACAATGTATGATATCATTATTAAGAAACTAAACAATTACATTGCTGAATTTTCAGGCTATTCAATATTGACAAAAAATGCACAGAACACATATTTATTTATATAATATTAAGTATAAACCTAGAACACAGATTTTACTTTGAAAGGTCCAGTTGTGTTCTCAGCATAAAGGCGTTTTCATTAAAGTCAGTTTCAAAGGCCATTTTACACAATTCTTATACTATTTATAGATTAAAAACTAATGTAGAACTAGAAATATTAAAAGTCAAATAACTATTTTCTTAAACATGAGTTTAAAAGAATGGCGGCAATCAAATACAAAGACAATATTTTTTTTCCATTCCTTAAATATTTACAACATTCATTTGCTAGCAAATATTTTATTTAAAAAAAATAAAAATACGCGGATCCCCTAGCATGTATTTTTCCATGAAAAAACTAAACAAAAAAACCCTGATCTAAAGAATGTATAACTGCCGAACTGTTTGTGGTCAGTGGGTTGAGAGTTGCATGAACTTCAAGCAACTAAACAACTAGTTATACTTATGTGTTATGTCTTGGTGGCTTTAGAGCAGCATAGGTGCTGTTGATTTGGCTCGAGCGAATATTTCTACGCTGCTTGGAAAAATCCACCTCAGCGTACTGAAAGAGCAATGAAGAAAACAATATACAGTAAGCTCGAGCTGTCCATGGACCAAAGTTAAAGTTTAAATTAATCAAAAAAAGAGGATACTGTAAAAGGTCCTAAATTATTATCAAGACCCACATTAAGGATTTTTTTTTTACCTGTAATTGGTCCTGATGCTGTTCTGAAACTTGCATTTGCTGTAGATCAGTGTTGAGTTGTGTTCGTCCTGTAGATCTTTTATTTCCAACAACAAAAACCTTTAATAGACCTAAAAATAGAATAGCAAATTAAGATTCAGCATATACTAACGTTTGCAATATTATTGCTTAAATAATTTAATTAATTCAACTAAAATACCAAAATTATAGTGAAAATTATGAATAAAGAACTTACAGCTGTCTATGGAGAAGAGAATCATATAAATACTCACCGATCACCAGAATGATCAGAAGACCGTTCATCAGGCCAGATATGATGATGATAATAATCGGCCATTGTGTTTGCTTCTGATCAATACACTCTGCTGTACGATTGTGACTCTCATTTATTTGAGCTGGTTCTGTAAAGAAAATGTCCACAGTTTGTTACTATAAGAACTGCTGACATCTGGAGAACAATGACTGCAATTTTGTAGAACTAAATGAAATATCTGTAACATATTAATCTTTGTGTAGAGCAAAATTTAAGTGGTCTAGTTGTGTTTATGAGGTTCAAAAAACTAAAGTGAATTCAAAAACACGTATAAATAAATATGAGACCATGGAAATGTTTAATCAAATGAACTCACCGGTGAAGTATATTCTGGTGCTGTTGCTGAGTTTTGGAGGTGTTTCTGTGTTCATACAGTAATAAACTCCTAATTCATCAGCAGTCACATTATTAATAACCAGACCATGTTTAAACTGCACTGAGTATTTGTTTCTGAATGATTTATTGAAGTAAAAAGGTGTTTTTGGTGTTGTATGTTGTATGTTGTATAATGTTCGTAGAATCAGTGTCGGAGGATCTGGTGTTTTCAGTAAAATCCAATAAATCTCATTTTCATCAAGATCACAGTTTATGATCACATTTGATCCCAGATCAGTCAGTAGATCTGAAACTGCAGCTTGACAGCAGATTAAAATATCTGTAAAATAAGATAATAATAAGCATATATAATAATTAAGACCGGATTTTTTAAATCACAGTGAACATTTAGCATAAAACAATTTACAACAAAGAGCATGTAAATATGAACTTACAGAGCTGAAGCTGAAGGGTGTTCATTTTCTTGCCTGATTATAACCGTTGAATCTAATGAAGCCTGCTTCTCTCCACACAACATTCATAATGAAGTCTCCTGCAGCTCTCAAGCAGAAACCAGAGGAAGTCAAGTTTGCTTTGACCACATTGCAGACAGTTTTTTTTTTCAACACCCAACACCCACCATTATCACTTCATTAATTAGGTTAAACATTAGAGATGTTCCGATACCCTTTTTCTCTTCCCGATACCGATTCCGATACCTGGGCTCAGGGTATCGGCCGATACCGAGTACTGATCCGATACCTGGGTGTGTATCTGTATATACAGCTGTATATACTACTAGCCCTGTGTAAATTGCTAGAATTCTTTTTATGGTGTGCTTCAGACAGATCCCTCAATAAAACATGAACAAATACATGGTGAACTACTGTATTTATTACAGTATTTTTATTATCTAACATGAATTTGACAGTATTATTTATTTTCATATGCAAAAAAGAACTTCAAATGCAGCCAAAAATCTAACACCGCAAACTAAAAAAGGTATTTAAGTTTTACAATATAACTGTATAAAAAAACTGCAACAAATAAGTCTAGGAATATAAAAAAAGATCTATTAATCAGATAATCTCTTTACAACAAAACAAGTAAAAAACAAGCAACCATCTAGGCATAATTATTATTATTATAGAGACGTATTATTATTACTGTAGGCTACAACAGTAGCTTTATATATTGTCAATATACTCATGTAAACCAAACATTTATTTTAATGGGCTGCCATGAAGATCTTTGAGTGTCTGTGTTTATGATATGACAGTATTCTCAAATGAAACGGTAAATTCTCATGAAGTGACGGTTTATGCGTTCGTGTCCTCATGACAGAGACTACAAAACAGCGAGCTCTCGCGCATCTGTGCCAGTCACCCACAGAGATGTAGATTTTGCGGGAGTAATATTTAAATAGTATTTTGCAGTTTAATATTCACAGACACTAGTATATATTCGGCTACTGTCTGGAGCCCTGCGCTTTGACTTACACGGAAGCGACTGAACGCAGCTGCCGGTACTGAATATACTTGAGAGTCTGTAACTACCGGTACTACAGAGACATACTGCTAACCACTGATCTATAATATAGAAGCGGCTTCACTGTCTTTTGGCAGTTTAGAATGTGATGAGTGATCCAGTCATATATAGATCAGGGCTGCTAACGCGTTTTCATTTCTTCTTCGCTGCTCTAAACAGGGGTTGCTTGTGGCAACACAGCACAACTTCCTGTGTTTTCAATGCATTTTGAGCAGCGAAGAAGAACCGTGCAGCAGTTAGGCAAAGCTTGCGGTCATAACTAGGTATTTTTTAAGAAAATGGTATCGGATCGGTATATGGGTTCATGTACTCGCCGATGCCGATGCCAGAATTTGTTGTGGTATCGGAGATATTTCCGATACTAGTATCGGAATCGGAACAACTCTATTAAACATGGCAGTAAATTACCAGATATTTGCAGTTAACATAAAACACCCTCTCATGAAAACTCACAACAATTTGAAAGAGAAGCTAAAATTGTATTACATTATATTAGGCTACTTATAATCGTACAAACACTTTCACCTTTTTTCGTTCTGTTATTATGGTCAGGTATAGGTTTGATATTGAATGATTTCATAGTTTTGATCACATACAAATGATAATGAATTCTCACAGGACTGGGTTGCTGTGTTTAGTCACAGTGTGAAACAGAGATGAGTTCAGAGTTTCTGCCAAGTGATTTGTCCTTTGTTGGCAAACATCACAGTGCCACCATTTTGCTTCAAGAGGTGAAGTGTAAAGTCACAAATGACCTACTGCACCAAACCATTATACACAAAGAAAACATAATGGCTACAAATTGACAATACAACAATTTAAAACACAGAATATGAGACAAGATTAATAACGTGTGAGATTATTTGAAACAGAATGTTTAATAAATATAAGGTTGCAACTTGGTCTTAAAGCTCTCTCTCTCTCTCTCTCTCTCTCTCTCTCTCATTTAATGCCTTTATCTGTGTACCACTGAACTCACTTATCACGTACTGAACACGATGTCCACTCTACAGCCTCAACGATCAATCCTCGGCCTGGTGAAGCTGACTTTTACAATAGTGACACTCTTTAAAACACAGTAATGTTATAATTGAATGTCACAGTAGGTTCCTTATTTTCAGAACTCAGTCATTAACCAGATAGAAATTTAAAGGGACAACATTTATCTGTTTTATTCAAGCTGTCAATGAACTTTCAGGGCTACACATACACAACCAAACCAATGTGCTGATGTAGCTGAATATAATGGGGAAGGCATTTTTAAAGCTGTGTGTTTCAGTTTCTCTGTGGTTTCACTGGAAACTAAGCATTCATGTCATTCTCTTAAAGATAATAAAGTCACAGAGACAGCAGGAATGTGTCAAACATAATTCAGAAAACGTCAGTGTTTAAATAACCATATGTATAGAGATCAATATGTTTGTTTGTCTCTGCGTATTCTTCTTATTCTTATTCTTATTTTGTTCATTCTTAGAAACTTTGGGAACAGGAACTGCTGTGATTTGTTTCTATATTAAACACATGATCTGCCCTCTTAGTAAACATTTACTTGTTCATCAGGTCTGTCAGCTAACACCCATCAGGTCGAACCCATGACAGACTCTCCACCCATCAGGATATCAGGGTGTATTCAGTTTCTTCACAGCACTTGTACAGTCTGTCAGGATGAAGACGAGAGAGAAGAACTACGAGGAAGATCTTTCTGGATTGAGCCTAGATATGACAACCTATACCCTCAATGCAGGTCTCTATATCCATCTATTCTCTTTGAGTTTGTTCAACTCATCTGTTGGAGTTATTAATGTTAAGCAAAATCTTAACATTTTAAAATCCAGCCTTTATTCAGCTGTTTTCAATTCTCTCTCTGTTTGTCTCTGTAGGTCAGAATGAAGATTTTGGGAATTCTGTGTTTTTGTCCTGTTTTTACAGTGACAAAATAAAGTCAAGACATGATAGTGTATTGAGATGCAATGAGTGGGAATATATAAGACAGTATTCAGAGAAATGATTTACTTGATCCAGAATACAACATTTTTCCAGAAGAATTTAGGAAGGGAAACTTCAATCTCATCCTCACGTAAGTCTGAGCACTTTTATTAATTTAATTGTTCATTTCACTTAATTTGATCAAACGGCACATATGATGTAAGGAAAAAACTGGCTTATTTATTATTATTATTTTCCAAATTAATTATTGTTCAGTGAACTTTTGCACAGTATTTTATAGTCTAACAAATGAAAAAAAAAAAAAAAATCTTTTGTCTTTTATTTTATTGATGAACTAAAGACCAGACAGATTATTAAAGACGACTGAGATCAGAAACATGTTCAATATTACTAATAGTGAAAATAATTCAGCAAAAGATCAACAGTCACGTGTGAAAAGCATGTGATAGTCAACTTGTGTCTCAGTAGTCTGGAATATATTGAAGGAACAGATGTCTAGATCATTCTTACTTTTTAATTAATATATTTATTAATAGAACAAATAAGGCTTACAGCATGTTTCTATAGACATACAGGGAGGAATTACTTTAAAAGAGAAACATTAATATACCAGAGAGAGTGTAGAAGAAAACAACAAAATAATTTTGTTTTAAGAAAAATTAATTAAATAAAATAAATATTAACAACAATCATTTCTTCATTTTTTTTCTAGCAACAGATTCAAGCTCCAAAGTATTTGGTGATGTACAGCCAGGACGTTACCATGCAAAGAATTTCTTTGTAAAGTTTAACAAGGTAGGCCTATCATTATTTTTTTATTTGACTGACATTTAAGATTTTTTCAATGTCTCCATTTCTATTACAGATAAATTACAATTAGGCTAGGCCTGCATTTTTGTTTGTGAATGTGATATTACATTACAAAATAGAGTTCACGACGAACTCAAATTCTGCTTCTTTGTGTGGAAGAATATATAACATCTTTTAAAAACAGCTTATAATGAACATTTCTTTGGGCAATATCAGACCAAAATTATTGTTATAAATTATATGATATATTGCACGGGTAAATTAAAAGAATATTTCAAAGGGTACATATTTAATCTCCTGTGTGTTTCCGATCATTTCACCTGGTAACTGTTGACGACACTCACGTCTTACTTACGTATTTACGTACACTTGACGTCTGACGTTATCTGAAGGACGACGCATGGCACATTGAGACGGAAGTGTTGGAAAAGTAGTGTTTCACTCTAATTTCAGAAATATTTAGTCAAATAAAAGACACAGTATATTGATAATATTGAGCCAGAACCATGATCAGGTATGTGAGATGAATTCTGAATTAAGCGCTGTTTAGAGAAACTCGTTCTTCTCGAAAGTGAAAGTCTGATGAAGCTTGTTGCTTGTGTTTGTGTTTGGCCTGCTGAGTTTGAGTTGACAAAAATGCTTATTTTAAACTAATATTAAAGAAAGAAAACTCTTAAGCTTCATGAATACATTAAACATGAAATATTAAAAACCTGATTATTAGGTTTAACTGCTGTAACTGTTATTTTGATTTAGCTGTTAGCGGTTAACATTTTGGATTATCATCTTTTGTGTCTCATGTTTGTGATTCATGTTAGCTTTAGTTGATAGTAGTTTGATTTTCTCAGTCTTACAGTGAAATCAAGGTTTTATTATGTGTGTTATGTGAGAATCAAACATATTATCTTGGTGTTGTTTGAAGCATGTTCTTCAAGTTGAGCTAATAATGAAATTAAAGAGACTTTTTCTGTTTCTGCAGCAACTGCTTCATCTGTGTATTTGCTGTGATGATAAACAAAGGTGAGCACAAAAACTATATTTAAGAGTTAAATTCATGCCACATGTATAAATGACAGACTGTGTTTACAGTAGTTTGTGTGATTTCAGTGTGTTTGCAGGTCACAGTCGAGGCTGTTGTTGGTGGTTCTGTCGTCCTGCCGTGTTTTTCAGCTCAACATGGTCATACACTTCAAGATATTGATGTGAGCTGGAGACACAATGGCAGCAAAATTATATTTGATATCATTCCACACAGTAATGCACCAGTGACAGAGGACTCAGAGTACAAGAACAGAATTGAAACCTTCCCTCAGGAGTATCTGAGAGGAAACTTCTCCATCAAACTCAACCATCTTCAACACACTGATGCAGGAAAATACATTTGTTTCATCACACAGTCATCTGAATTTCAAACTGTACAGCTGATCATCAATGGTATGTGAAACTAGTTAATTAGTGCATGAAAGTTTTCATTTAATTTTGTTAAATAAATACTGCAAGTGACTAATACAATATCTGAAATTCACCCATGATGCTCCTGTCTCAATCCTGATGAATATAAATTATAGATGGATGCTTTTAGGGCTGCTCCGACCACGATCGGCCGATCGTTATTCCATCAGGTGCGTGATTTCACATAGAGCAGCTGTTACTACAATGCCGTTGTTAACTGAGAAGATGCGCAAATAAACGCTGGAAATGAACATGGATTTGCGCATCTTCTCAGTTAACAACGGCTCTGTGTAGTAACTGCTGCTCTATGTGAAATCACGCACCGGATGGAATTTATCGCTGATTAGAAAACCGGCTTTACTGACAAGATGCGCATTAATGATCGGCCGATCATGATCGGAGCAGTAAATAAAGCAAATAAAGTAAAGAAAAAATAATAACAAGGCGGCAGAGCGAACTTATCATCCAAAGTGGCTCTCACGTAGTCCTTCTCTTAAGAGACTGATCACTTAACTTATAACACTCACTATGTGGTGATGATGTAGAAGGTATATGTAAGAACCACTATGGATAAGTTCGCTCTGCCGCCTTGTTATTATTTTCATACACTCCACACTATAATGTGATGCATGCAAAATACATAGTTTCAGTCCTTACAAAGTCTCCATCCACAAACAGATGTACATCGTCTGCAGATAGAAGGTATTTAATTGCACTTTAACAAGTAATCTTATAGGCCTACTCCGAGTCGGCGTCAGAGCAGATCTACTGGAGGGGCATTGGATCATCGGCGAGGGGGCACTGTCGTTTGATGAATAATTTTTGACGCATTGGCAACATCATAGTAGCATGGAAATCCAGACCTAAATCTGAAAGATCTATATAGAATGACAATAAAAGATTTGGACTTGGGTTTTTATCTAAAAGAGGAACAGCAGCGCTGAAATTTGCTGTTTTGCCGACCGGATACGGCAAGAGTCAGTTAGCTCGATCTATATAGAATGACATTCTACCATAGAATGTTAGCTCCAATGATTTATCTATATTGAATGTCATCATATAATTTTGTTTTTTATTTTTACCTGTCTTGATTCCTAATACACCACAGATGACGATTGTTAGGCTAAACGTTCAGAATACAATTCCATATAAGGTTAGCCTAGTTCAGCACTTTGCGAATGGACAGTGACTCAAGTAGCACGTAGTCGCCTATTCTCGCGTTCTATGAGTTCAGTAGCCTACATTTTTGTGAAACGCGCGATATATTTTTTATACTTAAATACTTAAATAATTAACAAATTACGATGACAAAAATAAAACAGTGAATCAGTTTGAAGCTTTGAAAAAACTGCAAAAAAATGTCCCCATCAGACAAAGTTTTTTCGTAGATGTTTCTGAAAACTTCCTCATAAAACGAGTTGGACATCATCACACAAATGTCTGCGTATGGACCATTTAAATCAGAAGACTAAAATTTGCCTGCAGAGAATAAGGATGTCACAACATTTTGAACTGACTTTTTAGTTTTTGATTTGTGTAGAATGCAAATTTTGTAGAACTTGAGAAATAGATAAAGATAAAATAAAATACAGGAAATGGAAAATAAAATACAGAAAATATTAAGTGTGCTTTAACAAATAAAATAATTTATTTAAACACCGTTTTTTCTTAAGGTTTCAAGGACTTTAAATACTCTAAAGGACTTGTTTTCTAAACAAAATAAATAAAGGACAAAAATAAATGTATATTCTCCTGTTTATGCTAATAGTTGTTTTTAACCTAGGTTACACACCTCCCAGCAGTTTATGCATGCACCAAGCAGAAATGACATAAGCCCATCTTTACAGACAGCCAAGTATAAAGCAAAAATGCAGTTAGAACCCACAAACATTCATTAACAAGTCACCTGCTTAGTATAGGCCTTATGAAAGCCGTGGCTGGCTTCAATAAGTGAATTGAACATATGAGTTAACCCTCAGAAGAGTTGCAGGCGACGAGTGTTGCTACTGAACTGAACTGAATGAAGTACTGTGTCCTTCCATTGGCTTGTGCATTTGCTAGCATTCACAAAAGAAGGGCCAGCTCGGCTCTCAGACCGCGGTACTGGTGGTCGTGGCCGGAGTATCTAAATCTGCTGATTGACGACGAGGCTGCGGAGGTCTAATCCATTTTTTTTTTAATTAGCTGCTAACAACTATCAATAATATAGACGGATAAACTGTTCTTCAACTTGAAATGGATTTTGCGCGCGCGCTGCAAATCAAATGTAACAAGTTTACTCGGCGAGACGGCATCCAATAAGCATTGACCATGACGAAGCCTAGTAATGTGCCATGAACAACCAAAATAATTCATTTCCCCATTCTTTTTATTTTATTTTATTTAAGTTACAGTTTGAACATTTAATATTAAAATAATAACTAAAAGGGATTTTTTTTTGGCCACGCCATGGCCTGTAGGAGGGGTATCAATAACAGCTAGGGGGGGCACGGCCCTCGAATGCCCCACCATAGCGCCGGCGCTGGGCCTACTGTATGTATGTGCAATATTTTTAACAAGCCCTAACTAACTGAGTTTAACGGGAGAGTTAGAATGCTTTTCTTGTTTCTGTGGCGGTGCGTCGGGCTCGCCATGAGGCGTGCGGTCCGGAGCGCTGTATGACTGATGCTATGGATTTGCATAAAATTACTTTATTTTGTGTATTTGTATTTTATGTGGCTGTTTTTAAAAGACTCACTTGTGCCTGTTAGATCACACACATGTTTTAAAAGCCGTAAACTTGTAAAATCACTTTGTGAGCTCAGTTTTGAAGCATTTCATATTATCATGGTTTTGCGCACTGAAAGATTTTTAAAAGCTTATTATATTTTTAGCCTGCACAATACATTTAAAATACGCATAATTTAATTGTATATCATTTCTGTGTAGTGTAGTGTAAGCATTATAAATATATACACTTCTGAATTCTTGACATTCATACATTTCACAATTTAATATTTATATATGATTGCCTGATTGAATTTGATAAGAGTACTAATAGTAATTTGTTTTTATTAACATGTTTAGATTGTGTAAAATTACTGTGTATATTTCTTCAATAATTACTTTTTGTATTTATTTGCATTGCATTTAAATAAAATATGTTGCCATTTTCAATGTGCCCCTCTGGTTAAACACTGGCCCCTCCTTGGCCCCCCTAGTAAAATTTGTCTAGAGCCGCCACTGCTCAAAATATATGAACTTACCTGTTTTTAATACTTTATATTTAACGTGTTCGTTTATGTCCAATATTAGTGTTCAAATGATGGACATTAAAATGAAATCTACTATTGATTTTCATCATTGACTGATTTAGATTGATAACTTCCGTGCGTAGATGCAGCAAATCTGTCACAGGAAGTGCGATATGACAGTTGTGTCCGACTATATATGATCTAGCTGTTTTAAATAGAGTATATTTTATTTAACGTTAGTTTATCAGTATGTTTGAAAGTATTTTCCGATTATTGGTGATTCCATACTCTCTCTCTCTCGGGCACCTGCATGGTTTAAAAAAACAAATAGTTATGCTACGACGAGAACAAAGAGTCTCTCTCTTGCTCCACACATGAACGATAATATCGTGTATCGTCAATCTCACAGGCTGACGATATGACGATCTGAAAAATGACCATATCGCCCAACACTATCACAATGAGGTAATGGTTTCTGTAAAATGTTTATTTGTTATTATTATTATTTTTCTTTTTTCAGGATCAATATCCACTGATCACGGAGGAACAGAACAGGAGGAAATGGTGTCGTCACTGTCTCCGCTCTTGGTTAGCATTATAGTACCAGTGTTGCTGTTATGTCTGGTTGTTATTTTAATTGCAGTTTTCTGGAGAAAAAAGCACTTAGACAGCCAGACAGCTGGAAACGGTGTGAGTTCAGCCACTCCTGAGGTTGTGAACCCTTCTGCACAATATAAACCAATAAAGACTGATAATCATGATGAAGCAGTCGGTAATTAAAAAACTACACTTTCCTGCAGCAACTGCTTGAGCTTTTGCATTAAACATTGAGTCAGAGGAGGTTGGTGCGGTGGATTCGGGTAGAAAAATAAAAATAAAGTCTAGTAAGCAAATGTTTTGTTTGAAGAACAGAAAACGGGTAGAATTAGAGTGTTTCTGTATCTTCCTTATGAGCATACTATAAGGCTGCTTGGCAATCTCTAGTGATGTGGTCATTCATGGTTTTGGAATTCAAGTAAATTCTCAAAAATTGTTCAGTAGCTCACAAGGTGCTCTACTCATTCATGTTTTTGCAGGAAATGGCATTTTTCAATGCATGCCATATCTTTAAAGGACAGAAGGTCTCATAGTAGCTAGAAGGCTTAAAAAATGCCCTTGAACTGATATGAATTTCCAAGCACAAAGGAAAAGCAACTATAGTAAAACATGAATCGTTGGCTTGGCTTTTCAGAAATCTGTTTAGTTTGCATAGAATCACATTTGCTGTTAAAACAATGTTTATGTTGGTAACATTGCCTAAATAGCTTTATAACAACAGCACCATGTAAACTACTTACCTGGTCATATAACATTTCATGAATATCCATTTTATTTCATTATTTATTTATTTTCAGGAGTGTTCGATGTTTTGATATTCTTAGCTACATTCACACTAAGACAATCGCCTGTAAACATGGGCTCAGTTTGTTGGCTTGTTCTGCCTTATAAAAAAAAAAAAAAAAAGCTACAATGTTGCTTTAATAGCTGTTTTTATATTTTACTTTTGTACCATTTGTCATTTCTTATTTATTTCATGTTTCAACTCCTTTTAGTTACTAGTGTGTATGAAGTGTCCTATTTAAATAACCTTGCCTTGCCTCATGGCTTTATAAGTTACTTTTTTAGCTAAATGTTTACATATTTCGGATGTACTGTTATATCCTTGCCTTATGCACTGTTTTTATTGTGTTACAGAAAGAGATGTTGAAACCGGTACATTTTTGGCTGAAGTTGTAAGACAGATAAGCCTGTCAATGATATAAACATTTATACTGAACATGTTTTATTTGTAAGAACTGGTAAATATATTTTAAATGTACTACATTGTTCTCAGGTATACACGCTGGAAATGAGGACCATTGTGTTTCATTGTATGTACACAAGCTCTTTATGTTCAAGATCCAACAAATAGTGTAAATAAAATAGAATCTGTCGAAGATGTCTGGATATTTCTAATCTTATGTGAACTCACCCGAGGAGTTAGGGTCTCACAAGCACCACTCTTTAATAGTAAATGAAAAACATCAGATAAAGACGTCACGTCATGCTTCTGACAACTAAAAAACTGAATCTTTGTATTTAAGAAGCAGTATGATAAGAATGGACATCAAAAGCATTTAACATCAGTCAGCATAATACAAAAACACAAGCTTTATAATACATACAGTACAAAAGGATCTGCTTGCATTCAAGATATTTCTTGGATGAATGCAATGTCAAGTGATCAGTTAAAAAAAAATTGTATTTTTTTTTTAAATCCAAATAAGTGGTCTTTGCACTATACTTAACATTGTGATATAAATACTTACACATTTTTAGTTGTTGGTTGGAGTTGTCTCTTGGCCAAAGATCTTGTAGTTTGTGCACCTTGTGCCGTAGTATGAGGACTGTTAAAACAAGAAAACAACACGTGATTCGTGTAGTCTTATATCCTAACATTAGCCTGAAACCCAACCTTTAAATCTGATTGGTTGATAGGGATGTTGATCCAGGACCAATAAGGATGTTTGTCCAGGAAACATGTCATACATGACATCACATGATCTTCAGAGTAAATGATCTTCAGCGTAAGTCCCGAATGTGCTCTTTGCACTTCTGTGTCAAACATAAAGTTTATGTTTTGCAATGTTTTTCAGTAAAAGTGTCTAAACATCCCTGAAACAATATAAGTTTAAAATTATTTAAGATATTAAGCCTTATTTGCAGAGACTATACTGCTTGAATAGTCAATAGGAGAAGTCAATAGTAAATCAAATTGTTCTTAAGCATTAACAGCAAAATATATGTTTATGGTAAAAACAGACTGTTAAAGGAATAGTTATTTATGTTTATAATATAACTCTAATGCTCCAGTATAGAAAGTCTCTTTCTGAGTTGTATGAACAGGTCTTTGTCTCTCTGTTGTGTAGCGCCATCTACTGGACCAAACTTAAATATATATATATATATTAAAGAGAGAATGAGCACAATGTAAGTGGTACTGTAGATTGACTTTCACAGTATCAGTATCATTCAGTCTAACCTATATAAAATGTATGAAGAAGAATGCCAAGACCCAAAAACAAGCCAGACAAGACATTAGAAGTAGTTGTGAAATCAGACTCTTTCTCTCTTAGATGGACGACCTCTTCTTTCTTCTCTTGATCCAGATTTTTCTGATTCACGTGGAAAGTTTCAGCAATCTATGCAAATAAGTCACAATCAAGATATTATTATAATAAATTGTGCAAGATACACACGTAACTGTTTATGATCAGCCTATACATCATCAAGAAACCCATCAGAATTTCCAGATTCTGCATTTATCACCTAAAACAGGTCATATAAGAAAATACATAATTAATCATTTCATCATCTCATATGCAAGTTATTTTGAGATAATATTCAATTTGTCTGATTGTTCTATAAATATATTGTTTAATAGGATGTATTATTTCTCTTTTATAGTAACGATTTATTTAGAAAAATAAAATAGCAAAATACCCGAATAACTAAATTGTTCTCCCATTTTTTTTTTAAACTGCCTATTTATAGAACTACATTGAAAACTGTTTCATTAATGCTGATTCAATAAAATAAACATACTTCTTTTGAAGGAGTAAATAAAATGTCGCAGTATACACTTAGAATAAATACAGGGCTAAAACATTGGCTTAAAATGTTCATCTTTCTAAACTAAACCCATTAAAATGTCTCAACGTGACTAACATATTTCTTACAGATGCCAAATATACAGTTTAAAAGTTCAATTTGAATAACAATTGAGATTGTATTGAAGTCGGGCTGTGAATTGTAAAGTGCATCTTAATGCCTCAAACTAAAGTCTTGAAGTTACTATCATCTCTTCTACAATAAAGTGTTGCAATTTTGCTCTACTTTCCACAAGTCATAGTTACTAATAACTCTTTTGAGCAACATTTTTTTTTTTTTTTTTTTTTTGCTACATACAGTAGTTGTGAAATTAGTGGAACAAAAGACATGAATGTGTGATCTGTCCCTGTTTGGAGAACATTACTTATCCCATTAGTCATCTAAAACCCAACACATTTCCAAGAATGGACTGAATAGCTGTCTTCTGAATTCTACAGATAGTTTGCTAAAAATCTACTCTTTTCACAGAATGAAATATGAAAGGTTCACTTCCTCTACACTTACTCAAGGAATTAAGTAACGAGGGTAATATGTCTTAACAACAATTACAACATTTAAGCCTTGAGCAAGATGCTATGATAGATACCAACATCTCTAATGGGGTAGTTGCATATGTTGTCCATGTTAGATTTCAAGTCTAACAAGTGTGTGCATATACACTTCTAGTTTTGTCTGATGCCAGTATAGAGAGAAAGCCAAGAATGTTCACACATGATCACTTCAAATACTATGTTTCCATCTGGTGAATGAATGATTCATGATGTACATGCTATCAGAAATGTCCTACATTTCCTACCAGCTCGTCACGTTCACATGCTTTGTTGTCGGAAGGAATAGAAATAATCCCTGACAGCAACATTGTTTAGTTCCAGATCTGGCCCACATACTGAATGATGGCACTTGGATGCTCTTCTGCTTTCAGCTCAGTGTACATTTGACATTGACTTGAATATTTTAGTTTTCTCTGGCTGCTGAATCTGTTTATAAAACACGTATGCAGTAGCAAATATAATATAAGCATAATGAAGTGGTCTAATTCACTGATCTTATCTGAATCATAAATACTTATCATAAGTGTGTTATTCCATTATTTTTGCTCTACCAACCCAGTGAAACTGAGCCAGTACTGTTGCACCAATCAGAAATGAAGGATTTTTTTAAATCATGTTCTGCACAAAAGTTTAGAACTACTAATGTCACGGGTCGTGGTGCACACAGACAGGAAGAAATCCACTATAGTGGCTTTAATAATCAGAACATGAACAAATCATTTTAAAACAGAAAGAGATGAAAACATCAACTTAACTTTAACACAAGACAAGACAACTGAGGAAAACTCAGGGTTTATAAACACATGAAACATAATTAGTGAGAACATAAACAGGTGAACAGAATAACAATGATTTACTAAATGAAAACTAGAACTAAACTACAGTAAATAGGAACTAAAGACACATGACAAATATAATATTTCGACACACAGACATCAAGCAGCAGCACATGAATCTCAACAATGGTAATGTCAAGAAAAAAAAACACAAAGCCCAGTTGAAAAATCTTTAGACCTTTTTTTTTTTTTTTTTGTGATACTGATATCTTAGTGTTCTATGACGTCACGAGTCATTTGCAAACAAGCAGCTCCACATGCCTCAAACCCTATATCTCTGCTAGGGATCGTTTTTGCCATCTAGTGGAATGTAAATGGATCTTCAAGATAACAGCATTCCTGTGTGTTAATGTGCAGAGGGTTTAAGAAACACAATTATGCAAAATAATGACATTTTATCAGCCCCATCATGATCACATCTAATTTTATCGCTTCATTTTGAAGCCAGAAGGATACATATAATTGTGTTTTTTAAACTCTCTGAACATTTCCTGTAACTGCACGCAACAACAGTTTTTTATATATATATATATATATATATATATATATATATATATATATATATATATATATATATATTTCAACAAGTTCATGTTTTTAGCATCTGTCAGATCAGTTGTCATGTAATGATGTTTATTGTGCAAGGAGCAACTCTTACATTTAGATCTGTTAATAAAAAAGCATACAAAATAGTGTAAATCAACACAAAGTGTGTATATTAGATATTAGATATTAGATATTCTGAGTAAAAATAGAAATTTTTCAGTATAAAACTTTTTTTGTATTAGTTGTAAAATGATAAAGGTTAAGAAAAAACATTCTTCAAGTACAGTTAATAAAACATTTGTTCAAAGTCATCTGGACTTTAAAAAGTTTCCGTTTCACAAAATGTTAGCATTGTCCATGAAGTGTTTATACCTGAAACATTTAGTTGTTGAAATGTTACTTGATTCAGAAGTAAAATTCTCATTATGTTTGAAGAATAGTGAACTAGAATGTTTCCTAATGATTAAATAGCCAAGAAAAAGTGCTTTTAAAACATTTAAAAACTGGATATTTGAATTCAGAAAGTCCATCTGATTTAAAACTAGCAACTAAACCTTCATGCTGATATTGTATCCTATAAACAAACAAGGCATGAAGGGCAGATTCAAGACAAGACTGTGCGTGTGAGACTTTTGCTTTCTCTCTCTCTTTTAGTTCCTTTGCAGAGAATGAGGATGTCTTGGTGATCTGATGACCACAAAACAGACTGTACTTGTCCACTTGACTTCTCATCTCTGACAAATGCCCTCAGTCTCTATGAGTTCCTCCTCCCAAGAGAACGTCAGTCAATATTATCTTTGAGTCTCACAAGAGCTGAACAACATGTCAGGATCAAAACAAGAGAGAGCACCTTTAGGGATTGAACTCAGCTAGAAGAAAAAAAAAGAGGTAATATATTGTTGTAGAACAAGTTTTTAATTATGAATTATTCAAATCTATTTGAAAGGCAAATTTGGGAAAAAGTCAGGCTGTGTTTTATTGTTGTATTCAAATGTCTCTCTCTCTCATTTTTCTCTGTAGGTCAGAATGAGCCAGCAGGAACATATAAGAGAAATGTTTGACTCAGTGAACAGGATGCAAAATACAGAAGAGGTTTTCGGCAAGAAGCTTCGATGTCATACTCATGTAAGTCTGAGTACATTTACTCATTTAATTTACTGCTGTTAATTTCACTTATAGGATCAAATGACACATCAGATGTTTGGAAAAGAGCAACTGAATGTTTATTATTATATATCCAAATTATTGTTCAGTGAACTTTGGATAGTATTTTGTAGTCTAACCAGAAGAACAACCACAAAAAAAGGTTTTGTCAATTATTTTATTAATGAACTAAATATCAGACAGTTTATTCAAGACAACTGAGATCAGAAAAACATATCCATTATTACTAATGGTGAAAATTCAGCAGAAGAACATGTGATAGTCAACTTGTGTCTCAAGAGTTTTAAATACGCTGAAGAAACGAATATCTAGAGTGCAGCTCTTTATTTATGTTTTAGTTAATGGATTAATTAATGGAACAAATGAGTCTTAAAATGTTTCTACAGACACACAAGGAGGAATTACTTTAAAAGAGACACATTAATAAACCAGATAGATTGTAGAAGAAAATAAACAAATACATTTATAAAACAGAAAAGAAGAAAAGAAAAGAAATACTAACAACAATCATTTCTTCATTTTTTTCTAGCAAAAGATTCAAGATCCAAAGTATTTGGTGATGTACAGCAAGGACGTTACCAAATAATTTTGTCCGTAAAGTTTAAAAAGGAGTCATACTTTTTGATTTGTTTGATATTTAAGATTTTTTTCAATGACTCCATTTCTATTACAGATAAATTACAATTAAGCTATGAGCTTAAATGAGCCAAGTCTTCCGATAGTATAAAAAGTGAAGTTACTGTCAATGTTTATGAATTTTGATAATGATATATTGCACGGGTGAATTTAGTGAATATTTTAAAAGGTACATCTCTAATCTCGAGTTTGTTTCATATCATTTCACCTGGTAACTGTTGACGACACTCACGTCTTACTTACGTATTTACGTATACTTGACGTCTGACGTCATCTGAAGGACGACACATGGCACATCGAGACGGAAGAGTTGGAAAAGTATTGTTTCCCTCTAATTTCAGAAATATTTAGTCAAATAAAAGACACAGTAAATTGATAATATTGAACCAGAAACATGATCAGGTATGTGTGATGAATTCTGAAAGAAATGCTGTTTAGAGAAACTCGTTCTTCTCGGAAAGTGAAAGTCTGATGAAGCTTGTTGCTCGTGTTTGTGTTTGGCCGGCTGTGTTTGGGTTGACAAAAATGCTTCTTTTAAACTAGAATCAAAAACAGGAACACTCTTAAGCTTCATGAATACATTAAACATTAGTTATTATAAACCTGATTATCAGGTTGATCTGCTTTAAGGTTTATTTTGTTTTAGTTTTCTTGCTGTTAGCAATGGCCTAGTTACATAACTCCGCCATCTTGGATTTCCAGTCTTTCCGGTTGTGCTAAACGTCAGTTCAGAGGATGTTTACAGGATTTATAATATCACTTCAAATTCAAATAAGATATACACTGCTATTATCACTATACTACAAATGTTAACTGAGCCAGTGGATTTGAAACTTGTGTATGTTTGGGTCTGGTGAATGAATTAAATACACTAATGTTCACTACTGTTCACGAAATGAAAGTTGAATTCATGGTGTGTATACACAGCTACATAATATATTTTTATCTAACCAAATATGTAAATGTAAAAATTACTTATTTCTCGAAAAAATTTGTATTACATAGATTTTTTTTTCAATTAACCTGCTAACTGTCACCCCGTCCCGTATACGGGACGCCTACATTGACTATACTATATTACAATCAAATCTAATCTAATCTTGACAAACTATATATCTTTGGAAAGGTCTAAGACTCCCAAATATTTTTTTTACCAATATTTCTTGTAAAAAATTATGTAGGAAAAGTAATAGATTAATTTATGACAAGAGTGCACCCTCAGAAATCTGCATTACAAAAGGAGTTTTGACCTTTGTTTAAAAAAAATACTTCCTAGTTTTTTTTTTTTTATTTCACATTTTAGAAATCATCAGAAGTTATATATCACTTGAAAACATAAAATTTCAAAATTCATCCTTCAAAACCCATTTTAAAATCAGACATTGTATTACCATGTAAATGGTACATCAAAATCATGTTACAAAATGTTTTCAGTCATGAATTAAAAAAAAAAAATAGGTTTGTATCATGCACATTGAAGTCTATCTTCAAAAACGTGAGTGACAGTTAACAGGTTAAATATTTACCTAGTGAGACATGGGCTGCGATTTATCTTCAGAAGTATCCATTTCTCAATTGCACACATATATCAGTCTGTTTCATCATTATTTTCACAAAATATTTTATTTTGCACAGTAAAAAAAATACATGACTACTTTCAATATCTGTTTAATCTGATAGTTAATGCAAAACAATAACAATATACATGCGCTGCTCATAGACAGATAATGATTTATGCTGCAGATCTTTCACAAAACAAATAAACATTGATAAAAACACATGAACGCAAACAATGATCTTTTAATTAATGCAAGCTTACCATAAGTACATTACGTTTAATTGTACAGTTAGTTATAAATTATGTTATCAAATAAAGTTAATAAAACAAGCTTTATCAGAAATCTCTGTGCGTCTCGTTTGACAGTCAGAAACCTTGATCTTTCATAACAGTCAGAACAAAACCAGCTCTTCGAAAATGAACAGTATTGCATATTTCAGAGGTTTGTGTTTGAAAGAAGAAATCCCTGTGGACTGATTAACCTGACGTCGATGCTGATGTGCGTAATCAACAGAAGAATAAAGCAATCTTCGTGTTGTATCTTGATGAATTTCCACACAGAGGTACGCAAAAATGTAGGAAGGATGTTTCCCCATGTTTTTAATATACCACTATTCGCTGTTAAATTTGAAAAACATTAATTATATCCATCTAGCCAAGTTTCGTATGTAAGTTTCCCTTACAGTCAATGCGAGCGTGCAAGACCGGAAATAAGTACGCACACACTCGCGTCGCTGAAGCTCACCGGCGCCATCTTGTGCACCTATCCCATTAGCATTTTGGATTATCGTCTTTTGTGTCTCATGTTTGTGGTTCATGATCGTTTTAGTTGATAGTAGTTTGATGTTCTCACTCTTACATTGAAATCAAGGTTTTACCAGTAAAGTCAAACAGGTGAAGACTGTCCTCTTCAAAAACATGTACTGCCAAATATAGCATGTTTTGACAGGGTAGAAACACTACCCTATCGTACCTTAATTATTTGTGTTATTTAAGAAAAACATTATCTTGGTGTTGTTTGAGGCATGCTCTTCAAGTTGAGCTAATGATGAAGTTAAATAGACTTTATGTTATTGCAGCTGCTGCTTCATCTGTGTATTTGCTGTGCTGATAAACAAAGGTCAGAACAAAAACTATATTTCAGAGTTTAATTCATGCCACATGTATAAATGTCAGACTGTGTTTACAGTAGTTTGTGTGATTTCAGTGTGTTTGCAGGTCACACTCGAGGGGTTTATTGATGGTTCTGTCATCCTGCCGTGTTCTTCAGCTCAACATAAACTTCAAGACATTGATGTGCACTGGAGACACAATGGCAGCAAAATTATATTTGATATAATTCCACACAGTAATTCACCAGTGACACAGGATTCAGAGTACAAGAACAGAATTGAAACCTTCCCTCAGGAGTATCTGAGAGGAAACTTCTCCATCAAACTCAACCATCTTCAACACACTGATGCAGGACAATACATTTGCTATATTACACAGTCATCTGAATATCGGACTGTACAGCTGATCATCAATGGTATGTGAAACTAGTTAATTAGTGCATGAAAGTTTTCATTTAATTTAGTTTGCTTCAAAATCTAAATACTGCAAGTGGCTGATCCAATATCTGAAATTCACCCCTGATGCTCCAGTCTCAGTGCTGTTGTATATAAATTATTGATGGATCCTTTAGGTAATGGTTTCTGTAAAAAAAAAAAAAAAAAAAAAAAAAAAAAACTATATTTTTCATTAATTTTTCAGGATCGATATCTGTTGAACAAGGAAACCAAGGAGGAACAGAACAAGAGGAAATGGTGCCGTCACTGTCTTCGCTCTTGGTTAGCATTATAGTACCACTGTTGCTGTTATGTCTGGTTGTAATTTTAATTGCAGTTTTCTGGAGAAAAAAGCACTTAGACAGCCAGACAGCTGGAAACGTTGTGAGTTCAGCCACTCCTGAGCAGTGTTGGGTATAGTTACTTTGGAAAGTAGTTAGTTAGGTTACAAGGTTACCATCAATTAAAATTAATCCGTTATGATACAGCGTTACCTATTCATAAAAGTAACGCGTTAGAGTACTCATGCATTACCAAAAATTAAAAGCCATTTGCAGCGGCTCACACATGACAGACACAGCCCCCGGTCCCTTTAAATGCACCTAGAAGTCGTGACTCCCGACAATGAATAACGTCAGTCATCCGACTACATTAACACTGCAGGATAACAATAACAGGAAAGACAGTCAGCAATCGGCTATTCCACATTGCGTTTTATTTATTTATTATCACAGAACATATTATTAATCAAAATTTGCACCTACCCAGCCCGGGTAGCCTAGGCTACTGTATATTATGAGCACCACAAGATAACTCCTGATTTTTCTTTAACTTTAAATAATGCAGTTATCAAAGTACAATTATGCTTACTTGTAAACACAACCTTAAACAGGCGTGCAGATTTAAATCCATTTAGAAATGATGAACAACCAGCCAGCCAATGATCTAACAGAAATTAACAGCTGCCTGTCAAACAAAAATGATAACAAACCGAATTAAATCCTTCACCGCCACACAGGCAAATGACAAATCGCTTAATAGCCGAACTAATTATTATTAAAGTGTCACTCACAGTCACAAGCCTAAATTCGCTTGAACACAGTCCTCTTACATTTACTCTTCAAAGTAGTGATTAAAACGTAGCGTTAAATTTGAGGTAGAATTTTTGGCGGTCGACAGAAGCTTTTCACCAAAGCAGAGTGTGCATTTTACCGTTATGTTCTTTTCTTTTTCGTTGACAAATTGAAAATAATGTGCGTACTTCCATAAACCAAACGCTGTCCTCTCTGCCATCTTGCCGGGAGTTCGAAAAAAAAAAAAAAACCCCACACACACACACAGGGTCAGGCGCAGGGCACAGACGCATCACAGCCATTGACTTTACGATCACAGAGCTTCGGCTCCGCTGATACTGTACATCCGCAGGTGGCACAGTAGACCTAGGACTACTGTCTGACAAAAAGCAGGCTGCAGTCGGGATTTTCCTTTCCTTAAAATAACGGATTACTTTTTTAAAAAAATAACGAAGTTACTGATTACTTACGCACGAAACTAACGCGTTAAATTACAAATTTCAGGAAAAAAGTAATTAAAGTACTCTAACGCGTTACTTTGTAACGCGTTACCCACAACACTGCTCCTGAGGTTGTGAACTCTTCTGCACAATATGAAACAGTATTGGCTGATAATCATGATGAAGCAGTCGGTAAATGAAAAACTGCACTTTTATGCAGCAACTGCATGAGCTTTTGCATTAAACATTGAGTCAGAGGAGGTTGGTGCTGTGGCTTCGGGTAGACAAATAAAAATAAATTCCAGTAAGCAAAGTGTTTTTCTGAAGAACAGAAAACAGCTAGAAAGAGTGTGTTTCTGGATCTTCCTTATGAGTACTCTATTAGGTTATCTAACAGTCTCTAGTGGTGTAGTTGTTCATGGTTTTGGAATTCAGGTACATTTCAAAAAAATGTTCAGGATCTTACAAGGTGCTCTACTCATTCATAAATCTATAAGATCTATACCCTATAAGAAAAAAAGTTACAATGTTAAAAAGTGAAAGCTACGATGTTGCTTCAGTAGCTGTTTTTATATTTTCATTTTGTACCATTTGTCTCAAGTCCTTTTAGTTACTAGTGTGTATGAAGTGTGCTATTTAAATAACCTTGCCTTGCCTCATGGCTTTATAAGTTACTTTTTTAGCTAAATGTTTACATATTTCGGATGTACTGTTATATCCTTGCCTTATGCACTGTTTTTATTGTGTTACAGAAAGAGATGTTTAAACTGGTAAATTTTTGGCTGAAGTTGTAAGACAGATAAGCCTGTCAATTATATAAACATTTATACTGAACATGTTTTATTTGTAAGAACTGGTAAATATATTTTAAATGTACTACATTGTTCTCAGGTATACACGCTGGAAATGAGGACCATTGTGTTTCATTGTATGTACACAAGCTCTTTATGTTCAAGATCCAACAAATAGTGTAAATAAAATAGAATCTGTCAAAGATGTCTGGATATTTCTAATCTTATGTGAACTCATCTGAGGAGTTAGGGTCTCACAAGCACCACTCTTTAATAGTAAATGAAAAACATCAGATAAAGACATAACGTCATGCATAATACAAAAAAACAAGCTTTATAATACATACAGTACAAAAGGATCTGCTTGCATTCAAGATATTTCCTGGATCAATGCAATGTCAAGTGATCAAAAAAAATTTTTTATTTTTTAAAAATCCAAATAGGTGGTCTTTGCACTATACTTAACATACTTAACATTGTTGGTCGGGGCTGTCTCTTGGCCAAAGATCTTGTAGTTTGTGCACCTTGTGTTGTAGTATGAGGACTGTTAAAACAAGAAAACAACATGTGATTCATGTAGTCTTATTATCCTAACATTAGCCTGAAACCCAACCTTTAAATCTGATTGGCTGATAGGGATGTTGATCCAGGACCAATAAGGATGTGTGTCCAGGAAACATGTCCTACATGACATCACATGATCTTCAAAGTAAATGATCTTCAGCGTAAGTCCCAAATGTGCTCTTTACCCTTCTACGTCAAACATACTGCTTGCATAGTCAATAGGAGAAGTCAATAGTAAATCAACTTGTTCTTAAGCATTAACAGCAAAATATATGTGTATGCTAAAAACAGACTGTTAAAGGAATAGTTATTTATGGTTATAAATGCAATATGGAAACTTAAGTATCTTTCTGAGTTGTATGAACAGGTCTTTGTCTCTCTGTTGTGTGGTGCCCTCTACTGGGCCAAACTTAAAAGATTATATTAAAGAGAGAATGAGCACAATGTAAGTGGTACTGTAGATTGACTTTCACAGAAACAGTATCATTCAGTCTAACCTGATGCCATCAGTCATCTTAAACTCAACACATTTCCAAAAATGGACTGAATAGCTGTCTTCTGAATTCTACAGATAGTTTGCTAAAAATCTACTCTTTTCACAGAAAGAAATATGAAAGGTTCACTTCCTCTACACTTACTCAAGGCATTAAGTAACGAGGGTAATATGTCTTAACAACAATTACAACATTTAAGCCTTGAGCAAGATGCTATGATAGATACCAACATTTCTAATGGGGTAGTTGCATATGTTGTCCATGTTAGATTTCAAGTCTAACAAGTGTGTGCATATACACTTCTAGTTTTGTCTGATGCCAGTGTAGAGAGAAAGCCAAGAATGTTCACACATGATCACTTCAAATATTATTTGATCTCAGGTATGTTTTTTGTCAGGTGAATGATTGAAATAATCAAAAAACTGTCTTGGACTCATGATGTACATGCTATCAGAAATGTCCTACTTCCCATTTCTGAAGCCATGATAACCAGCTCGTCATGTTCATATACTTTGTTGTCGGAAAGAATAGAAATATTCCCTGACAGCAACATTGTTTAGTTCCAGATCTGGACCACACACTGAATGATGGCACTTGAACGCTCTTCTGCTTTCAGCTCATTCTTCATCTGGCCTTGACTTGAATATTTTAGTTTCCTCTGGCTGCTGAATCTTTTTATAAAACACGTTTGCAGTAGAAAAATAAAATAAATAAAAATACAACCAAGACAGAATGTAATCAGGTAATGATGAAAAAATATTATTTCTAATATAAGCATAATGAAGTGGTCTAATTCACTGATCTCATCTGAATCCTAAATACTGATCATAAGTGTGTTTCTCCATTAATTTAGGTTCACCAACCCAGTATTGTTGCACCAATCAGGAATAAAGAATTTTTTAAAATGTGTTCTATACAGAAAAAGTTTTGAACTATTATATTATTTCGACACACAGACATCAAACAGCAGCACATGAATCTCAACAATGGTGACATCAAGAAAAAACCCAAAGCCCAGTTGAAAAATCTTTAGGCCACTTTTTTTTTTTTTTGTGATGCTGATTGTTCCATGATGTCTTGAGACATTTGCAAACAAGCAACTCCACATGCCTCAAATCCCATATCGCTGCTAGATCTGCTGCTAGCTGCTAGCATTCCTGTGCTGTTACAGTAAATGTCCTGAGGGTTTAAGAAACAATGATGCAAAATAAAGACATCATGCCCCATCATGTCTCACATCTCATCTGATCTCTTCATTCTGAAGCTGGAAGGACAGTGAGATGTTAATCAGAAAAACATCCAGACACAACAACAGCTTGTTTTCATATTTCAGTGAGTTCATGTTTTTAGTTTTTGTCATGATATTTACTGAGCAAAGAGTAACTGTTACATTCGGATCTGTTAATAAAAAACATAAAAATGAGTGTAAATCAGCACAAAGTGTGTCAGATTGATTCAGATTGACTGATATTCTAAATAAAAATAGAAATGTTTCAGTATAAAACTTTTTTTGTATGAGCTGTACAATGAAAAAGGTTAAAAACAATCGTTCTTCAGGTAACATTATTAAATCATTTGTTCAAAGTCATCTGGTCTTTAAAAAGTTTCCGTTTCACAAAATGTTAGCATTGTCCATGAAGTGTTTATACCTGAAACATTTAGTTGTTGAAATGTTACTTGATTCAGAAGTAAAATTCTCATTATGTGTGAAGGATTGTGAACTAGAATGTTTCCTAATGATCAAATAAACAAGAAAAAGTGCTTTTAAAACATTTAAAAACTGGATATTTGAATTCAGAAAGTTCATCTGCTTTAAAACTAGCAACCAAACCTTCATGCTGATATTGTATCCTATAAACAAACAAGGCATGAAGGGCAGATTCAAGACATGATGTGCGTGTGAAACTGTTCCTTTCTGTTTCTTTTAGTTCCTTTGCAGATCAGAATGAGGATGTCTTGGTGATCTGATGACCACAAAACAGACTGTAATTGTCCACTCGCCTTCTCATCTCTGACAGATGCCCTCAGTCTCTAAGTTCCTCCTCCCAAGAGAACGTCAGTCAATATTATCTTTGAGTCTCACAAGAGCTGAACAATCTGTCAGGATCAAAACAAGAGAGAACACCTTTAGGGATTGAACTCAGCTATAAGAAAAAGAATACAGGTAATTTCTTGTTGTAGAAAAACTGCTTATTAATTAATTCTTGAAATCTCTTTCCATTTTATCTGTAGGTGAGAGTGAGCCAGCAGGAACATATAAGAGAAATGTCTGATTTGATGAACAGGATACAAAATACGATGTTTTCCCAAAGAGGTTTATGGGAGTATAAGCTTCAATCTCATACTCATGTAAGTCTGAGTACTTCTACTCATTTAATTTGCTGCTGTTAATTTCACTTATGGCAGTAGTTCCCAATCCTGGTCCTGGAGAACCCCAGGACTGCACGTTTTTGGTGTCTCTCTGACACACACAATTATGAGGTCTTGGAGTCTTCTTGGAGATTTTGTAGGCTAACCAATGTCATTTATTTTATTGATGACTAAGGATCAGACAGATTATTCAAGACATCTGAGATTAGAAACACATTCATTATAACTAATGGTAAAAATTAAGTTGAAAATCAAGAGTAATTTGTGAAAAGTATGTTACTAATAGTCAGCTTGTGTCTCGAGAGTCTTAAATATACTGAAGGAAAGAAAATCTAGAGTGCCGTTCTTTATTTATTTTTTAATGAATTAATTTATTAAATTATGTATTCATTAATTAATGGAACAAATAAGTCTGACAACATATTTCTAAAGACATACAGGAAAGGATTACTTTAAAGGAGACATATTAATAAACCAGATAGATTGTAGAAGAAGATAAACAAATAAATGAATAAAACATACAATAAGAAAATACATTTTATTTTACAACAACCATTTCCTCTTTCTTTTCTAGCAACATATTCAAGATCCAAAGTATTTGGTGATGTACAGCAAGAACGTTACCATGCAAAGAATTTATCCGTGAAGTTAAAAAATGTATAATTCTTTTTGATTTGATTGACATTTAAACACATTTTTTTAATTGACTCCATTTCTATTGAGACTAATTCACTAATAAACTCAAACATTTTTGCTTCTCTGTGTTAAAGAATATATCACATGTTTTAGAGACAGCTTATAATTTAGATTTCCTGGGGGAAATAATTAAACAAATTAGACCCAAATTACTGTTATGTATCAAATGAACCATTTATTTCGATAGTACAGAAAGTGCAGTTATTCAGAATCAGAATCAGAATAATATTGTTAATGAATTTTGATAATGATATTTTGCACGGGTAAATTTAGTGAATATTTTAAAGGGTACATATTTAATCTCGAGTTTGTTTCATATCATTTCACCTGGTAACTGTTGATGAAACTCACGTCTTACTTACGTATTTACGTACACTTGACGTCTGACGTTATCTGAAGGACGACGCACATTGAGACGGAAGAGTTGGAAAAGTAGTGTTTCACTCTAATTTCAGAAATATTTATGAGCAATATATAATCAAATAAATCATACAGTATATTGGTAATACCGAACCAGAACCATGATCAGGTATGTGTGATGAATTCTGAAAGAAATGCTGTTTGGAGAAACTCGTTCTTCTCTGAAAGTGAAAGTCTGATGAAGCTTGTTGTTTGTGTTTGTGTTTGGCCTGCTGTGTTTGAGTTGACAAAAATGCCTCTTTTAAACTAGAATTAAAAACTTAAGCTTCATGAATACATTAAACATGAAATATTAAAAACCTGATTATTAGGTTTAACTGCTTGTAACTGTTATTTTAATTTAGCTGTTAGCGGTTAGCATTTTGGATTATCATCTTTTATGTCTCATGTTTGTGATACATGTTAATTTTAGTTGATAGTACTATGATTTACAGTCAAATCAAGGTTTTACCATTTGAGTAAAACAGGTGAAGACTGCCAAATTGTAACAATAGTGCATGCATTGACATGGGGGAGATCCTAACCTATCTTAATTATGTGTTTTATGTGAGATTCAAACATATTATGTTGGTGTTGCTTAAAGCATGATAAGTTGAAGTTAAAGTTGAGCTAAAGTAAGTTAAATAGATTTTTTTCTCTGTTTCTGCAGCAACTGCTTCATCTGTGTATTTGCTGTGCTGATAAACAAAGGTCAGAACAAAAACTATATTTAAGAGTTAAATTCATGCTACATATATAGATGTCAGACTGTGTTTACAGTAGTTTGTGTGATTTCAGTGTGTCTGCAGGTCACAGTCGAGGGGTTTATCTATGGTTCTGTTGTTCTGCCGTGTTCTTCAACTCAACATGATCTTAAACTTCAAGACATTGATGTGAGCTGGAGACACAATGGCAGCAAAATTATATTTGATATAATTCCACACAGTAATTCACCAGTGACACAGGATCCAGAGTACAAGAACAGAATTGAAACCTTCCCTCAGGAGTATCAGAGAGGAAACTTCTCCATCAAACTCAACCATCTTCAACACACTGATGCAGGAGAATACATTTGCTATATCAAAAACTCCGATAAATATCAGACTCTAAAGCTGATCATCAATGGTATGTGAAACTAGCAGAGAAGTGCAATAAGTTTTCAATATAAACAAAGTTGATTGTTTTAAAATCTAAATCCTGCAATTGTTTGATCCAGTGTCTGAAATTCACCAAATCTCCAGTCTGAATGCTGACGTATATAACTGTGTACAACAAGTAATGTTTCCTGTAAATCTTTTCTTATTTTTTATCTTTACCTTTTCTCAGGATCAATATCCATTGAACAGGGAAACCAAGGAGTAATAGAACGGGAGGGACTGGGGCCAACACTGCCTTTGGTCTTGGTTTGCATTATATCAGCTGTGTCATTGGTTATTATTTTCATTGCAGTTTTCTTTAGAAAAAGGTGCTCAAGCAGCCAGAGGGAAACTGGAAACGTCATGAGTTTGGCCACTACTGAATTATGTATGAATCACGTTGATAATCCTATTTAAAATGTTCCTGAAACATGCCTTCAATCATTCAAACACCTGCTGTAAACAAGCACTGAAAGAAAGAGACATAAGAACACAAACTACAATTTTCTTCAGCAACAGCATTAGATGAAATGAAGATAAAAGACTTTAAATCTCTCAAGATCTGATTAAACAAGTCCTCAAACAGCATTTCCAGCTTCAATTGTTACTAACTAGATTTACTTTATTTCTGTCACACATCTACAGAAATTCTTGTTGAGAATTAACAGAGGTTAAGATGTCGAAATTTTTTTGTTGGTGTCACCACCATGGGGGTCACTGTTTGTTTTAACCCTCTGAGGTCTAAGGGCATTTTTGGGGCATGGAGAAGTTTTGTCAGGCCCTGATATTTATTATTATTTTTTTTTTCAGTTTCTTATACCCATACAAATGGCTAAAGTCTAATCTCACTGTAACCAGTACAAATTGGGCTATAATAATATGTGAGCAGCATGTATGTAATTGATTGTGTTTAAAAAAAAAAAAAAAAAAAAAATGTTATGCGTGGTTAGTATAAAACTAAAAATGTCAAATCACTTGAATAAGGTCATAAAACACATACAGAACATTAGTTCCCGGGATTTTTGAGAACTGGAGCTTGTAGCCAAATGTTTTTTCTTTCTAAATTATGTGAAAATCATCTTGTTTACTCACTTACAGAAAACAATATATTGATTTAGATTTTTTAAGACACTTTTTGTTGGTAAAATTCATAGGCGAGTAGGCGTCAACTACCATGAATATCATTGTGATTTACACCTGAGAAGACCCACATAATGAGCTGCATAATGAGCCTTAATCTATATACATCTTAATCAAAATAAATCTATATATTTTATGTTTGTAGTTTATTTAGAATATATTTAATTATCCCACAACATAATTTAATATCCACTTGCGAGTGCAGTTAAACAGTTTATTAGGAACAATCAAAGCTGATTTTTTAGCACCATTACTTGGTTTATTAATTACATTACATTATTATTAATTTTGAAAAGAGCTGAGAATATTTTTTTCAGGTTTTTGGGGGATAAATTGAAAGAACAGCATTGTTTGTTACATTTGTTACATTTACATTTATTTTTTACA
The DNA here is from genome assembly GCF_023724105.1 of Carassius gibelio. NCBI lineage: Eukaryota > Metazoa > Chordata > Actinopteri > Cypriniformes > Cyprinidae > Carassius > Carassius gibelio. The sequence goes on from NC_068392.1 coordinate 13,770,613, forward strand.
TTTAAATTATTTACATCAAGCTTTTGAATGGTATAGTATCAGAATCAGAATCAGAATGAGCTTTATTGCCAGGTATCTTTACACATACGAGGAATTTGTTTTCGTGACAGAAGCTCTGCCGTGCAACAGAATGACAGCGACAGAACAAAAAACACATAATAAAAGAATAAAAAATACAAATAAGTAGGTACGGAAAGACATTCCTTACCTACAGTAGTAGTGTATATTGTTATTGAAACCTCATAATGTTTCATTTGATTATACATTTAGTGAAAGTGACGAGAAAGTGACATGACATTCAGCCAAGTTTGGTGGCTTTTAAAAATGTTCCTCAAATGTACAGAAAACTGAAGAAAAAAAATATGTTCCCAGAACAAACACTGAATATTTGGAGAATGTTCTTATAACAAAATTATGTTAGCTGGGAACCTAGGCTTGAATTATACTGTTCTTCATTAAAAACAATAAAAAATGGATTGAGTATGAGTTTGGTGCTTTCATTGTTGCTGCCACAGGTGAGTAAGAAAAGGGTTTGCTTGAAGAACAGAAAACAGCTACAATACAATACATTACAACTTTCATTTCTATAGCACATATAAAACAACTGCCATTGACCAAAGTGATTTCCAGTAACATTACATACAGTAACACAAGCAAGATCAATTCTAAAAGCTCTAACAAAACAGTACAATTTCAATCTAGACTTAAAAGCATCCTCAGCTTTAAAAACCATCTGCAAAACCTTGAATTAAATTCTAAAATCTTCAAGCAACCAGTGTAAAAAAACTGGAGAAATTATCTCTCTCTTCTTATTGAATACAAGATAACTGACCCTGTGAAATACCTATATAAAACTGAATTACAGTAATCGATGCATGATGACACAAAGGCATGAATAAAATTCTCCAGATTCTTAAAGAGAGAATTTTTTTGAGTTTATAGATAATTCTGGGTTGATAAAAGTCAGCCCTCACAACACTATTGACCTGCTTATCTAAAATTAAGGCTGAATTCATCATAACACCCACATTTTTTACATGATCTGAAAAACTTATCTTCATGGCGGCCAACCTACTTATAGTTTCCCTGGTAGGTAATTACATAAAACAGTTCAGTCCAAATTTGGTTTCTTAAGAAGTGTCTGCACTACTGTATTTTTGAAACAAGCAGGAGCCTTTCCATTTATTTAACTACTATTAAAAAGAGATTGAAGAGTATTGCCTAAAAGATCAAACAATTTTAAAAACAGCAGAGGAGGAAGAGAATCAGATGGATGTGCCTTATTATATGCTCAAACTGAGGTAAAGAAATAGGTTCAAAATTACTAAACAAACTCAGATGATTTAACTCAGAGTGCAAGGTCATTGCTACTATAATCTGTGACCAAAAATTATCAACTTTGTTACTTTGTTTACAAAGAATTGCCAAAAAATCCTCACACATCTTTTGAGTAGCCTCGAGACAATCAGTAGGTGCAGGAAATATCAGTTTATTAATCGTATTAAATAAAATATTAGGCTTGTCTGAGTTCTTATTAATTATACTCTATATAATATTTTACTTTTCCAACCTTCACAATAGACTGAAAATTTGACAGAGCTTCATATAACATATCAAATGATACTTGCAGCCTATCCTTCTTCCATTTTCATTCAGACCCAACGCTATCTCATGACCAATTCATACGTATTTTACGAGGTGGCTTATTCGTATGAATTTGTACGACCTTACTCGTACAATTTTATACGACCCCAGTGACGGTTAGGTTTAGGGGTGGGGTTAGGTGTAGGTCATTCGTACAAATTCATACGAAATGTGCAAATCGTAAAATACGTACGATTTGGCAACAATCGTATGAATTTGTACGAGTGTGGTCATACGAATTTGTACGAATAAGCCACCTTGTGAAAAATGTACGAATTGCCATGAGATCGGGTTGTCAGACCTTGTAGAAAGGGAATGTTCCTCTTTAAACTTATCAACCAGATCCACCTGTGAAGCCCACAAGCTTGTTCTCCTCCATGCCTCAGCAGCAGCGGGTCCTGAACTGCGGGAAGCAGATGGCTGCCCCTCTTTCCTCCATGAGAGAGACAAATGAGAGCAGAGCTTTTTCATCAGAAAATGCTCACAATGCATGCAAATTATCCCTCTTCAGGACATTGTGTGCATGCTCTTCAGAATAGAAGATAGAATAAAGATCACTCTTAATGCACACTTCAAACAAAACAAAACGAAAGAAGAGAATGACGCATTCTCCCAGCGCCTATTTATACTGTAGTCCCACCTGTAGTGACATCATGGGCTTTTGCCAATCAACATGTTGTTGATGTTTCTTCAGTGTGTGCTTCAGACAGGTCACGATTAGACATTCCCCATAGGGACCCCTAGAGGACACAGTGTCTCATTCCGTTGAAAGGGAACACAAAACAACACACCTGTGAGAGTCTGTTCAAATTCTTCCAGAATTTTTCGGTGGTTTTAACAACCATAGGCTGAACAATGTTGTGAAATTTTGGCAAAACTACACATTGACATGATGATGGATACATTGACTTGTCTGGAGCGGTCAAATGAGGCATCTACCTACACTCATCTATGATTGGATGCATCAGAAAACAATATAATACAAAGCGCTGAGCGTGTCAGTAAGGGAGATTGTGAGCTGTGCTAGACAAACCTCCTTAACGTTACACATTAAGAAATAATTTGTATTTTTGTGAAGAGTGATCTGAATGTTGTACAATAACAAGATGAAGATCATACTCATTGTATTTATAGTGTAAATATAAAGTGCGGGTTGTAAAAATCTTTGATTATTGAAAGAAACCGTCATGATGCCCAGGCTGCTTCTTTTTTTTTTTTTTCTAATCATGAACACCAGTGACATAAAGGAAGGTGCTATAAACATACAAAATGTCCTGCTTTGCATGCAATACATTTATTGGAATAATAACAATATAGAAAACAAAATTCAATTATTAAAATTATTATAATGAGAGGAAATTAATGTCTAAAGTAAATGTTCTTTGTACAATTGTGTGCAAAGTGAAACAAATGTGCAACATACACAACCAAACAATTGTGCTGATGTAAACTGTGTTTCAGTTCCTCTGTGGTTCATAACTAAGGGTGGCACTGGAAACTCAGCATTCATGTCATACTTTTGATGATAATAAAGTCACAGTGACAGCGGGATTGTGTCAAACAGAATTCTGAAAACTTCAGTGTTTAAATAACCACATGTACAGAGATTAATATGTTTGTCTGTCTCCATGTGTACTATTATTGTTTTGTTCCTTCTCAGAGACTCTGGTAACAGGAGTGACTTTGCTTTGATTTGTTTCTCACTAAACACATGATCTGCCCACTAAACACTTGCTCATCCAGACTGTATTCAGCTGTTTTCAATTCTCTTTCTCTCTCTGCTTTTCTTTGTAGGTAAGAATGACGATGTTGGGAATTCTGCATTTTTGTCCTGTATTTAGAGTGACAATAAAATAAAATCAAAACATGACAAGACATGAATCAAGTGCTTTGAGACACAACAGGCCTCATTTATAAATCTTACGAAGAAAAGAGCGCAGATCTGTGCACACATAAAGTATCAACTTATGACAGAGTTCACATGTGATTCATGAAACATTCGCATGCGGCCAATCTCATCATGCAAATGATCACACGTTGATCAGATTAAATATCAGGCAATGGTAGAACTTGTTGTTTGTGTGTGCATGAGGCGCCTGTGTGATCAGATGGATTAAATTGAATAAAGATACAAAGAAAATAAATAAAACGCATTGAGAGTGTAACAAAAACGAGTCTATACCTATAGCCTATACTGGTTGCACCTAATTATTTTATCCCTTTTATAGACTTATTTTTTTTTTCACAGAAGTGCTGCAGGTGCCTGATGTAATGATTGAATCATCATGTTCTTGTTTACGCTGCTATTCACACATATAAAGCAAAATCCCTGTATAAAACAACAACAACAAAAATACATTCTGCTCTATCTTACTGGCTAACGATCGACTAATGAGCTTCGTCTGAAAGTCAGGAATATAAAAATTAACACAGTACTGTCGTTCTACAATTCTCTACTATATTTACTGTACTGTCCACAAGTTAAGGTAACTCAAAAACTTGCGTACACAATCTGAGACCAGATGTGAGATTTGATCGTAGCCACCGTTGCACATCCATATTGATAAACTCCAAGTTTTGTACTAAAATGACTGGACGCCCAATTTTGTTTCGTAAATGAGGCCCAATGAGTGGGAATATTTAAGAAATTATTCAGAGAAATGTTTTCCTTGATACACAATACATTTTTTCCCCAGAATAATTCAGGAAGGGAAGTTTCAGTGCTTTTATTCATTTAATTTATTGCTCAGAGTTTGCACCATCCGACACAAACTGGGAGGGCAACTGAGTTTATCGAGGGGGCCTCGGTAGAAACCATGTTCCAGGTGGGGGGAGGCCCTTGGTAGAAATTAGTCAGCTCCCCTCGGGCCTCTTTCGTGGTGCCAAGACACTTGACATTTGATAAAATGGCACATCAGATGTAAGGAACAAGCGCAGCTTATTTTTCTGTTTCATATATTTATTGGCTTGCACACAAATAACAGTGAAGGCACTTGGATAACAATAACAAACATATTTGTATACAACTTTTAGATTTTTTTTTCCCATTACACCTCTTTTCATTAAAGAAAAAAAGGAAGGTTGCGTGTTGGAGTTAGGTCTAGTTAGCCTGGAAAAATTGCATAAATGGTTGCCACTTATTGTAAAATTTGGCTAGATTACCATGTTTAGAGTATCTTATTTTTTTCCAGTTTTAGAAAGTACATGACATCAGTGATCCAAAGTCTATTGGACGGGGCATTTGTTGCTACATGTGGAGAAACATCAATTGTATTGAAGAGCACTTTAGACATGGTGTCAGAATAATTCAATTCAATTCAATTCAAGTTTATTTGTATAGCTCTTTTTACAATACGAATCGTTACAAAGCAACTTTACAGAAAATAATGTTTCTACAATATTTAGTAGTAGCTTATGGTGGTGACTGTCAGTTTGTGCATGTTTGACAGGATTTTTTGAAAAAAGAATAATACAAGACGTAGTCAGCTAGACGATGAACATTATTAATATTATTAATTCATAATTGTTATATGATGCAGTCACACATGTAGCAATAATTGTTAGTTCCCTTTCAGTCGGTCACGTTCGACGTTACGAATGGGATCTCGCCCGAGAGCCCAATCACCTTCGAGTGGTACAAAACGAGCCAATGGTACACAAAGTACCTTGGTCTGCGGAATTTGCATCGCGAGCTCCGCCCAGCAGAGCGGGTATATAAGGAGCAACGCGAGCAACTCGCATTCAAGCTTTCGCTTCGGAGCTGAGCACATTGCTTGCTGCAATCACCGGAGTGTTTACAAGCAAGAGCTGGTGTTGGTGTGACGGCGCGATTTAGCTGTTCGTCTGGGTTTCCTGTGACAGCTCCCGCGTTCCCCTGAGCGGTTCAACACCTCTAAAAGAGCCAAATTTCTCTCACAAAAGAGATACGGGCGGATTTGCGTCTTTTTAAAGATGTCATTTCGCCCGTGTGTTTCTGGGTGTGGTCGATATATCGCTCCTCGTGACGGTCACGATCGCGGTGTCACGTGTCTAGGCTTCCAGCACGCTGAGACTGCGTTCATGGATGGCTCATGTTCTCATTGCGGGGACATGACCATCTCGGTGTTGAGATCGAGACTCGATTATCTTAAAGGGTATAGAGTCCGCTCTGCCACACCCCGTTCTAGCTCTTCTTCTCGTAAGAGAGCTACTTCGGCTGGTGGCCAGGGTGATCTGAGGGTTACCGTGTGGGCTTCCCCGACGAGCGAACCTCCTCGGGCCACACCCCCCTCACATACGCCGCAGCTGGTCGAGTTCCCGGATGAGTTTGCTGGACCCTCTCAGGCTCCTGACATCTCATTCGGGGCTCGCGAAGAGGACCGTATGTCGATTGCCGCATCACAAGGCGGGCTTAAGTCCTCGGGAGATGAGAGTTCGGCTGCGTTGCCTCCCTCGGGAGTGCCAGCGTTGTCCGAGTCTGATCCCGAGCTGACGGCCGTACTTTCCCGGGCAGCGGAGAGCATCGGGCTTGAGTGGGATCCTCCACCCTGTCCCGAGTGCTCGAGGCTGGATGATTGGTTCCTGGGGGCTTCTCATACGGATCGCCAGAACCCCCCTCTGGTTCCTTTCTTTCCGGAAGTGCACCAGGAAGTAACTAGTTCATGGAAGGCACCTTTAACTGCCCGAAACCTCTGCCTTCACAGCCCTCAATGGAGGGGCGGCCAAGGGGTATGCTGGGATTCCCCCGGTGGAGCGTTCTGTTGCGATGCAACTGTGTCCACAGAGCGCCTCCGCTTGGTGTGGTGGTCCCAAGCTGCCCTCCAAGGCCTGTAAGTTCTCATCCACGCTTGTGGCCAAGGCTTACAGAGCTGCGGGCCAGGCCGCTTCTGCCCTGCATGCCATGGCCTCACTTCAGGTCTATCAGGCCAAGCTGCTCCAGCAGCTGCACGAGGGCGGTGCTGATCCAGGGGTTTTTCAGGAGGCGCGCACTGCTACCGACCTCGCTCTCCGGGCGACGAAGGTCACTGCGCGCTCCTTGGGTCAGGTGATGTCCACTTTGGTGGTCCAGGAGCGCCACCTATGGCTGAACCTGGCATACATGAGGGAGTCTGATCGGGCTCAGCTCCTCAACTCCCCGGTCTCCCAGGATGGCCTCTTCGGCGACGCGGTAGAGAGCTTTGCCCAGCAGTTCTCTGCTGCCCAGAAGCAGTCTGAGGCCATCAGACACATCTTGCCCCGGCGGCCCACTGCTGCTTCCACCCCGCTGCCAGCGCAACCTCAGCCTGCTCGTCACCGAGGGCGCTTGGCCACAGCAGCAGCCTTCACCGCGGCCGCGGCGAGGAGATGGCCGCAGAAGGGTGGCGCAACCCGTCTCTGCCCCTAAACCTGCCAAACGCCAGGCCAAGCGGCGTTCCTGAGACGGGCGACCCGGCGTTGGAGACGTCAGCTCATCAGGAGATGGTAGCAGGACCACTCCTTTCCCCGGAGGAGGGCCGGGGGAGAATCCTTTGTTCTTGTTTTCTTTTTGTTCCCCAAACCTTCACTAAAAGAGCTGTTTCCTCTACCTCCGGGTCCCAAGAGGCCACGAACGACAGCTGGCGATGTGCTTCCTCGCCGCTCTTGTTCCCCTCTCCCCTTGCCAGTTTCCGTGCAAAGACGGCTCAAGAACGCTTCGCCTTCTCATGCCCTCTTTGCCACTTGGAGTCAGACAAGTGCCCGCACTCCGCCCCCGCTAAGGGACACTATGCCTCCCATGCCGGGGCTGTCTGCTCCACCACGCTGCCCCACTGTGGGTACGCCTGTAGTCCCCTTGACCCCGCTGGTTCGGTTCCTGGGAGCCTGGCTAGAGCTCCCCAGGCCTTCCCGCTGGCTCATCCGGACGCTCAGGCTCTGCCACGCGATTCAGTTCGCCCGGCGTCCCCCCAGGTTTCGGGGTGCCCACGCGACGATGGTGGGCAAAGATGCCCCTGTCATGCGCGCGGAGGTCGCGCCCCTGCTGGCAAAGGGTGCGATAGAGCCGGTCCCTCCAGCCGACATGAAGTCCGGCTTTTACAGCCCTTACTTCATAGTACCCAAGAAGACAGGTGGGTTACGGCCAATCCTGGACCTGCGTGCCTTGAACCGAGCTCTGCACAGACTCCCGTTCAAGATGCTAACGCCCAATCACATTTTTGAATGCATTCGTCCGATGGATTGGTTTGCAGCGATCGACCTGAAAGGACGCGTGCTTTCATGTCTCCATTCTTCCTCGACACAGACCGTTTCTTTGGTTTGCTTTCGAGGGGCAGGCATATCAGTACAAGGTTCTCCCATTCGGGTTGGCCCTCTCTCCCCGCGTCTTTATGAAGGTCGCAGAGGGAGCCCTGGCTCCTCTCAGGGAACAGGGTGTCCGTATCCTCAACTACCTCGACGACTGGCTGATCCTAGCTCACTCTCGAGAGCGGTTGTGCGAGCACAGGGATCTGGTGCTCAGACACCTCGCCCGACTGGGTCTTCAGGTCAACTGGGAAAAGAGCAAACTCTCCCCTGTGCAGAGGATCTCTTTTCTCGGTATGGAAATAGACTCGGTCGCCATGTTCGCGCAGCTTACAAACGAGCGCGCGCAGTCACTGCTGAATTGCCTGAGACAATTCGAGGGCAAGAGAGCGGTTCCACTGAAACTGTTTATTAAGTGTTTAACTCGGGCTACTCCATATGAGACCGCTTCAGCACTGGCTTCACGACCGAGTCCCGAGATGGGCATGGCAACAGGGCACGCTCCAAGTGACCATCACTCCGGCCTGCCGCCGATACTTCACCCCGTGGTTGGACCCCTCGTTTCTACGGGCCGGCGTGCCCCTAGAATCGGTGTCCAGACATGTTGTTGTGTCAACAGATGCCTCTGCCACGGGCTGGGGTGCCATGTGCAATGGGCATGCTGCGTCAGGTGATGTCAGTGGCATGTCAATTACCTTGAGTTGCTAGCAGTACGTCTTGCTCTGCACCGCTTCAGGGCCCTGCTGAAGGACAAGCACGTTCTGGTCCGTACGGACAACACTGCGACCGTAGCGTACATCAACCATCAGGGTGGTCTACTCTCCCGCCGCATGTCGCAACTCGCTCGCCATCTCCTTCTGTGGAGTCACAAGCATCTGAGGTCGCTTCGTGCCATTCACATTCCAGGCAGGCTCAATTGTTAAGCCGATGAGCTCTACGTGGCGCTCCGCACCTACGTGGACAGAACTCGGTGCCTTAGGACCTCAGACCAGCTCTTTGTCTGTTACGGAGGCCAGCAGAAGGGAAAGGCTGTCTCCAAGCAGAGGTTATCCCACTGGATAGTGGATGCTATTGTCCTGGCTTATCAGGCTCGAGACCTGCCATGCCCCCTAGGGGTGAGAGCTCACTCAACTAGGAGCGTAGCTTCCTCCTGGGCGCTGGCGCATGGTGCCTCGCTAGCAGACATCTGTAGAGCTGCGGGCTGGGCGACACCTAACACATTCGCGAGATTTTATAATCTCCGTGTAGAGCCTGTGTCCTCCCGGGTACTCGCTCTTTCGGGCCAGTAAGGACCTGCTCGGTGTCAATCCGCTTGCTGCGCCATTCCACTCCGCGGACTGGATGCGTGCACTATTTCCCTCAGGTGAGTTCCTCAGTCAGAACCCTGGGTTCCTCCATCACTGTTGATGTCCAACACTTGCGTACATGCCCTTTGGTTAGCCATGTGTGGGACTAGGTGCCTCCATGTGTCGTGATTCCCCTTCTGGGTAATCCCACGTGTGTATGTCCACAGTAAGTCTCTCCGCAGCATGTGTCTTTCCCTTGGCAAGCCCTTGCCAGCTCTGTCGTTGAAACTTTCACCCTGCGGGCTGGGTACCTCAGAGTTCTTACGTATCACCACCTTGGTAGATACCTGCTTTCTGTACGTCCTCCCACAGGCAGGCAGCTTGCTAGCATATGTCCAGCTGGAATATGCTACCCAGTGTATTCTGTGTGAGCTATAGGCCCTCACTCGTGCTGGCCTCACGACAGGGTGCTATCACTCACATGGGTCGCTGGAAGACAGCCATGTTGCATTTTGTAAGGGACCCCATTCGTAACGTCGAACGTGACCGACTGAAAGGGAACGTCTTGGTTACGTATGTAACCCTCGTTCCCTGAAGGAGGGAACGGAGACGTTACGTCCCCTTGCCACATCGCTGTTCCGCTGAACAGCCGGGTCACTGGCTCGGCTCCTCAGCGAAGACTTGAATGCGAGTTGCTCGCGTTGCTCCTTATATACCCGCTCTGCGGGGCAGAGCTCGCGATGCAAATTCCGCAGACCAAGGTACTTTGTGTACCATTGGCTCATTTTGTACCACTCGAAGGTGATTGGGCTCTCGGGCGAGATCCCATTCGTAACGTCTCCGTTCCCTCCTTCAGGGAACGAGGGTTACATATGTAACCAAGACGTTCTGTTTGTTGATTCAGGGTTAGCATCATCTGAGGTCCTCTGAGGGTCAGCATCATCTCTTCTCAGGTGTTCTTGGTCCAGACTGGAGCTTGTGTAAATCCTAGTTACCCGTGGCAAAACATAGAAACAAAATAGAGACATCATTAGCATAGCTGCTGATCCAACAAACTAAAATTAGTTTAACCCAGGCTAATGAATAAAAATGCACATTTGATCAGATGCAACTACACTCACAATTTAAGAGATACATTATTCGTATGCTTGGCGAAAGAGATGCGTTTTTAATCTAGATTTAAACAGAGAGTGTGTGTCTGAACCCCGAACATTATCAGGAAGGCTATTCCAGAGTTTGGGAGCCAAATGTGAAAAAGCTCTACCTCCTTTAGTGGACTTTGCTATCCTAGGAACTACCAAAAGTCCAGCGTTTTGTGACCTTAGGGTGCGTGATGGGTTGTAGCGTGGTAGAAGTTTAGTTTGGTACGCAGGAGCTAAACCATTTAGGGCCTTACAGGTAAGTAATGATAATTTGTAACTGATAAAGAACTTAATAGGTAGCCAGTGCAGAGACTGTAAAATTGGGGTAATATGATCATATTTTCTTGACATGGTAAGGACTCTAGCTGCTGCATTTTGGACTACCTGTAGCTTGTTTATTGACGAAGCAGGACAACCACCTAGAAGTGCAATACAATAGTCCAGTCTAGAGGTCATGAATGCATGAACTAGCTTTTCTGCATCAGAAACAGATAACATGTTTCGTAGCTTGGCAATGTTTCTAAGATGGAAGAATGCAGTTTTTGTAACATTGGAAATATGATTTTCAAAAGACAAATTGCTGTCTAATATGACACCCAGATTTTTGACTGTAGAGGAAGTAACAGTACATCCGTCTAGTTGCAAATTGTAATCTACAAGATTCTGTGTATTGTTTTTTGGTCCAATAATTAATATCTCCGTCTTATCCGAATTTATTTGGAGAAAATTATTTGTCATCCAATCTTTTCCATTTTTAACACACTCTGTTAGCTTAGATATTTGGGAAGTTTCATCTGTTCTCGTTGAGATATATAGCTGAGTATCTTCAGCATAACAGTGGAAGCTAATTCCGTATTTTCTAATGATATTACCAAGGGGCAACATGTATATTGAAAATAGAAGGGGACCCAGGACGGATCCTTGTGGCACTCCATATTTTACTGATGATAAATGAGATGACACCCCATTTAAGTAAACAAAATGGCAGCGATCGGACAGGTAGGATCTAAACCATTTTAGAGCCTGCCCTTGAATACCTGTATAGTTTTGTAATCTATCTATGAGTATGTCGTTATCTATGGTGTCAAATGCAGCACTAAGATCAAGTAAGACTAGAAATGAGATGCAGCCTTGATCTGACGCAAGGAACAGGTCATTTGTAATTTTAACAAGTGCAGTTTCTGTGCTGTGGTGGGGCCTGAAACCTGACTGAAATTCTTCATACAGATAATTTTTATGCAGGAAGGTGCTCAATTGAGCAGACACAACTTTTTCTAAAATTTTTGACATAAATGGAAGATTTGAAATAGTCCTATAATTTGCCAGTACATTAGGATCTAGTTTTGGTTTCTTAATAAGAGGCTTGATAACCGCCAGCTTGAATGGTTTTGGGACGTGACCTAAAGATAACGACGAGTTAACGATATTGAGAAGCGGTTCTTCGGCTACCGGTAACAACTCTTTCAGTAATTTAGTGGGTAGAGGATCTAAAAGACATGTTGTTGGTTTAGATACAGTGATAAGTTTATTTAGCTCTTCCTGTCCTATGGTTGTAAAGCACTGCAGTTTATCTTTGGGTGCGATGGATGAAACTGAAGTGTTAGATACTGTAGAATCTACATTCGCTATTGTATTTCTAATGTTATCTATTTTATCAGTGAATAAATTCATAAAGTCATTACTATTTAATGTTGGTGGAATATTTGAATCAGGTGGCGTCTGGTAATTTGTTAATTTAGCCACTGTGCTAAATAAAAACCTTGGATTGTTTTGGTTATTTTCTAATAAGTTTGCCAGGTATTTCTTAGAGTTGGGCAAAAGCAAAACATATGTGCAAGATTACAGGGCGAACCAGAGCATCTGCCACAGACATCAATTGTATTAGGGAAAATTTGTGATAGTCGGGTTTTAGAATAGTGACATCTGAAAACTACTTTAAATTGTATTAAGGTCAAGCGGGCACAGATTGAGGCCTTGTGAATACCGTTTAAAACAGAGTCCCACCAGTCAATATCAAAGGCTAGACCCAATTCTTTCTCCCATGTCTCTTTCGTCCTAGTGGTTAAATGGTCGTCATAGGACTGGATAGTGCCATAGGCTTTTGAAATTAAAGGGGGGGTGAAATGCAATTTCATGCATACTGAGTTTTTTACACTGTTAAAGAGTCGGATTCCCATGCTAAACATGGACAAAGTTTCAAAAATTAAGTTGTACGTTTGAAGGAGTATTTCTGTTCCAAAAATACTACTTCCGGTTTGTCACAAGTTTCGGAAAGTTTTTTTCAAGTATGGCTCTGTGTGACGTTAGATGGAGCGGAATTTCCTTATATGGGTTCTAAGAGCACGTCTGCCGGATTAGAAAGCACTGAGAGCACAACAGACATTCACTGATCAGAGCGAGAGCGTCGCGAAATGTCACAAAAGGAGTGTGTTTTTGGTTGCCAGGGCAAGACAACCCTGCACAGATTACCAAAAGAGAAACAGCATTAAGGGACCAGTGGATGGAGTTTATTTTTACAGAGCATCAACGGAGTTGTGCAAGTGTTTGTGTTTGTTCCCCTGCATTTCGAAGATGTTTGTTTTACAAAAAAGGCCCAGTTTGACGGATTTGCACATCGTTTATTTCTTAAGGATAATGCAGTCCCAACGAAAAAGGGTCACGATCGTGTGTTGGAACTGCATGCGGTGAGTAAAACTGCTTCAAATATCTCTGTGTTGTTAACTTAGCTATCGGCGCGTAAGCACATCAAGTAAACAACATGCGATGTTGTCATCAAACTGCACGAGTAAAACTGCTTCAAATATCTCTATTGTTAACTTAGCTATAAGCGCGTGAGCCCATCAAGTAAACAACATGCGACGTTGTCATCAAACTGCACTTTCCACACGTACAGCTTTAAAAAAAAAAAGTGGAACTTAGTCATTTTCCAAAACCGCTAAGCAAATATGTACATACCACACAGAGACGTTGTTGCTGATGCTGCTCTTGTTAAATTTCAGCCTCTGGATCTGATTCTGGATCATAAATATACGCTGAATCTGACTGTTAGCCATGGTTTGTTTTGGTTGGTTTTGTCCTCATGTAATGTCACAGCTTCCAAACGCTCTCAACGCAAAAGCCTACTGGCGCTCGTGATTCTTTAGCTCCGCCCACATGTCACGCCTCCAGCCGGTCGTGTTTTTCCGGGAAAAATAGGTACAGACTATCTTTCTCTTATGAATATAATAAAACTAAAGACTTTTTGGAGGTTTGAAGGATGCAGTACTACTCTATAGGTACTCAAGATTAACAGGATATTGAGTGAAAACGAGCATTTCACCCCCCCTTTAAAGATCTTTGAGAAAAATTCAATTGTAGAAGACTGTCCCATGTCTGCTCAGGAGGAGTTTGTGGAAGATTTGGTAGAGAGAGGCCACCATCAAATTTACAATTCTGTAATACTTTTAGCCTGATTCCAGGTGTCTTACCATTCCACAGAAAATGATAGATAGAGATATAACTGAATCAATGCTTTTGAAAAAATCTTTAGATAACAATATAGGTATACAGAGCCCCACACATGACATGCAGGAAAAAATACAAGGCTAAATTGTGTGCACGATTTACTAATCCATTCCCTCAATGTACTAAAACGTGCACTAAATTTACTATTGCGTTTACTCGATTTATAAATTGTGCGCACGGTTTACTAATTCGTTCCATCGATTTATAAGGAATGGAATACCTCCAAATCCCAGGGACATCTCAATCATGCCTGGTCATTATTTTGCATGTGGGTCTCCTGCAGAAAAACAATATCAGGCTTTAAAACGCTTTAAATGAGAAAGCACCTTTGAACGTTTGACAGCAGTCCCCAAATCCTTGATATTCCAACTAACAAATCTCATATTTAAAGCTTTAATACTTGTCATGTTTAGTTTGTATCACAACTGAAACTGCAACCACAATTCGACCGCCAACACAAAAAATACATTAAAAAAGGCAAAAATAGTTAATAAACCCAACCCCCTCCCCCCACACCTACTATTACCCCATCCCCAAACTATAGGATACCGGTGCAGACTCCACTAGGAGTCATTAGCAGAACAACTAAACTCTGTATATAAGCCCAACAGTCATCTTCATACTTCTCCAAATTCTACAGGAGCTCCTGCACAACAACAATAAAATGTTTAGCTTAAATTACAGGGTGTACATTCAACTAGAACAATGCAACTTGTGTGAACCTGAGAAAGATATTTGCTTATCAAAATAATAAAATATTTGGGCCACTGTAGGTCTCTGTGCCACTGTAGGTCTCAAAGTCAAACTTTCTTTGATGTTACATGAACATTCAAAGTCACTTTGTAGGCAGGTGGCATTCAAAATCAGCTTTAACCACTTAAAGGGTTTTGATTGAAACAGCAGCCTCTCCAGGGGATGTGAAATCCTTTGTAACCCCTCCACTCATTGTGATCCAGAGGAAAGCAGGATATATCAGACCATACCGTATGATTGGAATGTCCCTGAGTTGCCACCTGACATCTGGCAGCGAGTGCTTTCGGCGTCCGGGCTTTTGTGGTCCGGAAAGATGGAGATTGTTATTGACCTGCTGCTGGGCCCTGTCACGTTGAAAGATGTCGTGTAATGAGATCAAGGAGGTGAGAAAGCAAGTGCGAGTTATACTATTTATTAAATAACAAAACAAACAATGAACATGAAGACAGGAGATAAGGTGAATCTTGAAGGTCTGGGAGTATTCCGGGAAGAGACAATCCGGGGTGATCCAAGGTGTGATGGTGAGTTGGCAGCAGGAGAGCGTGACACAGGAACTGTGGGGGAAGAGCCGTGAAGGTGAGTGGTGAGATCCGGGGATGAAGAAGAGTGGACGGGGTTCCGAAGACAGGACAATCAAACAACAAGAAGAACATAAACAGGAACGAGAGAAACATGAAGTATCACTAAGAATGACAAACAACGCTCTGACAAACACAAGACGAAAGACAGGGCAATATGTAGGGAAAGGGTAATGAGTAGCAGCTGGTGATCAAGAACAATTAGCGGAGACACCCACAAGAAACAATCAGTGATGACGCAAGACACACACTCACTCCACCCACATAGTGCAAAACCCGAGACCTATGGAGCCACCGCAGTAGAGACACCGCCTATCTCTCTCCTCCCGGGGACAGTCGAGGCGTACCCACCTGCATGGGTTCGTTATCAATGACGGGAACGACCATGTTCTCTCGACTCGAGATACCACTCTCCGGGATGCTGAGAAGGCGTGTGTGACTGGTCTGCGCCCCCAGGCGGTTAATCTGAGCGTTCACGCAAAGCACCAAGTCGATGAGCCCATAGAGACTGGTTGGCAACTCAAGGAGGTAGATCTCCTTGTGGACACAGTCGACCAGCCCATGCAGGAATCTATCCCACTTCGCCTTCTCGTTCCACTTGCACACGGCGGCCAAGGTGCGAAACTTGATGGAATAATCAGCCACGGATAGATCTTCTTGCCTGAGGTACACGAGCTGACGGGCTGCTCCCTTGCCGGCTGCGGCCCTGTCAAACACTCTCTTCATCTCTTCTGAGAGGGAATGGAACGAGGCACAGCATGGGTGGTGGTTCTCCCAGACCGCCGTTCCCCACAAAGCGGCCCTACCAGAGAGTAGTGTATGGGTGAATGCTACCTTGGACTCCTCCGTCTTGAAGGTGCAAGCATGTAGGGAAAAGTGCATGGAACACTTGGTTAGGAATGTTCTGCAGAAATCTGGCTCACCAGAGTAACTCTCAGGCACCAGAAGACGAGGTTCGGGTTCGTAGTGGGCTTCGGGGATGTCCCGGGGAATGGGCGGTGTGGGGGGCACAGCGGGAGAGGTCAGCTGATGGATCTGCTGGGTAAGCTCAGACACCTGTCTCACAAGCGCTTAGACCGCCCGTACGGTGTTGACTATACTCTCCTGCTGCTGATCCATACCGGTGAAATTGTGATGAATAAAGTCTGTGAGAGAAGTGGTACTCGCTGCTTCCATGTTGGGTCAGAGCATTCTGTAATGAGATCTAGGAGGTGAGGAAGCAAGTGCAAGTTATAATATTTATTAAATAACAAAACAAACAATGAACACAAAGACAGGAGGTAAGGTGAATCTTGAAGGTCTGGGAGTATTCCGGGAAGAGACAAAGCTCACGGGTGATCCAAGGTGTGATGGTGAGTTGGCAGCAGGAGAGCGTGACACAGGAACTGTAGGGGAAGAGCCGTGAAGGTGAGTGGTGAGATCCGGGGATGAAGAGGAGTGGACGGAGTTCCGAAGACAGGACAATCCAACGACGAGAAGAACATAAACAGGAAAGAGAGAACATGAAGTAACCCTTGGAATGACCAACAATGCTCTGACAAACACAAGACGAAAGACAGGGCAATATGTAGGGAAAGGGTAATGAGTAGCAGTTGGTGATCATGAACAATTAGCGGAGACACCCACAAGAAACAATCAGTGCTGACAGAAGACACACACTCACTCCACCCACATAGTGCAAAGCCCCGAGACCATGGTTTATCAACCATGACATGTCGACACAATCTGCGTAATAATGTAAACGTGCTATTATAGGACGTGGCCGCTCTCCGGGTCTGGGCTTGAGGTTTAAGGATCGATGAGCACGATCAATAAGATGTGCTTTATCCAAGATAAGCTCCTCCTTAAGCAGAGTGGAGGTAGATGCCACAATATCCGTGCCACATTGCTCAGATAACCCGATTATACGGATGTTATTGTGGCAAGATCTACCTTCTAGATCTTCACATTTATTTTTAAGAGACAGAACTTTATAAGAGAGGCTCTCCACTTTACTCTTGAGGTACGCCACGTCGTCTGTGCAAGTTGACAGTGATTCCTCCATCTCAATCACAGTCCCCATTAGCTCACCCACATCATATCTTATAGTGGCTAGGTTAGCCGTCAGCTCCGTTTTCACACTTTGCAATTCTGACTTTATTTGAGATAAGTCAAAGCCCTCTGTAATTCAGACTTGAAATGCGTACCATCATTTCTCAGAGAGCAACAAGAAGTTCGGCTTTAAAGTCCGCAGAAGCCATACTCAATGCTGTGACACTGCTAGTGGTGTCAACGACATCTCCATCATGAGGCGGCAGTCTGACAGGATCAAGCTGGGCCGAGGATGTAGCCCCTGCATTAGGCCGCACTCTCAGTGACATCTAGTGTTCCATATTTCTGGGTTTTGGAGGCATAACGGCACTTAATACAATCAGAAAAAGCTCTATGACTTCAAAATGATTTTCACCACTCAATTGACATTGAAAAACTATTTTAGGACAATATAACGTTGCAATAAAATTAATAATTTAGCTGCAATTCCTTGCACTCAGGAAGTTTGGCATGACTTGTCTGGAACTCTACAAAGTCGTGAGTCGCGGTTTAAAGTCATGACTTATGGGCTCAAAAACCTGCCTGGAACGCAGCGTTAAGTACACTTACGTACTAAATCTGTAGGTCGATGCATGGCACATTGAGCCAGAAGAATTAAAAGTATAGTATTTCATTCTAATTTTGTTTTTTATATTTATGTGCAGTATAGTCAAATATATACAGTATTGTTCAAAATAATAGCAGTACAATGTGACTAACCAGAATAATCAAGGTTTTTCGTATATTTTTTTATTGCTACGTGGCAAACAAGTTACCAGTAGGTTCAGTAGATTCTCAGAAAACAAATGAGACCCAGCATTCATGATATGCACGCTCTTAAGGCTGTGCAATTGGGCAATTAGTTGAATTAGTTGAAAGGGGTGTGTTCAAAAAAATAGCAGTGTGGCATTCAATCACTGAGGTCATCAATTTTGTGAAGAAACAGGTGTGAATCAGGTGGCCCCTATTTAAGGATGAAGCCAACACTTGTTGAACATGCATTTGAAAGCTGAGGAAAATGGGTCGTTCAAGACATTGTTCAGAAGAACAGCGTACTTTGATTAAAAAGTTGATTAGAGAGGGGAAAACCTATAAAGAGGTGCAAAAAATGATAGGCTGTTCAGCTAAAATGATCTCCAATGCCTTAAAATGGAGAGCAAAACCAGAGAGACGTGGAAGAAAACGGAAGACAACCATCAAAATGGATAGAAGAATAACCAGAATGGCAAAGGCTCAGCCAATGATCACCTCCAGGATGATCAAAGACAGTCTGGAGTTACCTGTAAGTACTGTGACAGTTAGAAGACGTCTGTGTGAAGCTAATCTATTTTCAAGAATCCCCCGCAAAGTCCCTCTGTTAAAAAAAAGGCATGTGCAGAAGAGGTTACAATTTGCCAAAGAACACATCAACTGGCCTAAAGAGAAATGGAGGAACATTTTGTGGACTGATGAGAGTAAAATTGTTATTTTTGGGTCCAAGGGCCACAGGCAGTTTGTGAGACGACCCCCAAACTCTGAATTCAAGCCACAGTACACAGTGAAGACAGTGAAGCATGGAGGTGCAAGCATCATGATATGGGCATGTTTCTCCTACTATGGTGTTGGGCCTATTTATCGCATACCAGGGATCATGGATCAGTTTGCATATGTTAAAATACTTGAAGAGGTCATGTTGCCCTATGCTGAAGAGGACATGCCCTTGAAATGGTTGTTTCAACAAGACAATGACCCAAAACACACTAGTAAACGGGCAAAGTCTTGGTTCCAAACCAACAAAATTAATGTTATGGAGTGGCCAGCCCAATCTCCAGACCTTAATCCAATTGAGAACTTGTGGGGTGATATCAAAAATGCTGTTTCTGAAGCAAAACCAAGAAATGTGAATGAATTGTGGAATGTTGTTAAAGAATCATGGAGTGGAATAACAGCTGAGAGGTGCCACAAGTTGGTTGACTCCATGCCACACAGATGTCAAGCAGTTTTAAAAAACTGTGGTCATACAACTAAATATTAGTTTAGTGATTCACAGGATTGCTAAATCCCAGAAAAAAAAAATGTTTGTACAAAATAGTTTTGAGTTTGTACAGTCAAAGGTAGACACTGCTATTTTTTTGAACACACCCCTTTCAACTAATTGCCCAATTGCGCAGCCTTAAGAGCGTGCATATCATGAATGCTGGGTCTCATTTGTTTTCTGAGAATCTACTGAACCTACTGGTAACTTGTTTGCCACTTAGCAATAAAAAATATACTAAAAACCTTGATTATTCTGGTTAGTCACATTGTACTGCTATTATTTTGAACAATACTGTATATATATATATATATATATATATACATATATATATATAATACTGGGCCAAAACCATCAACAGGTAAGTTTGATGAATTCTGAATAAAATGACTAAGAACAATTAGCATTTTGTATTGACAGTATCGTTGCTTGAAGCATGCTATTCAAAATTAGGAAGTTTAAGGAACTTTCTCTGTTTCTGCAGCTGCTGCTTCATTATTTGCTGTGCTGATTAACGATTAAAAACAAAAACTACTTTTAAAAGTTATTTTCATACCACATGTAGGTTAAAACTGGGAAAGAAGTCCCTCTGGATATTTGTATTTTATTTAGCTTTTTTTTAAGTGTAAAGTTAAAGATGGCCTCCTCAAAATAGGGCAAAAGGCCCAAGGTAACATCTTCCTTCAAAATATGAGGTTGCTTGAAAATGTTAAAGATAAAGTGTTAAAAAAAAGGAGTGAGAGTGACATGGAGGCATTGACTTTAGCTTACCCCACTTCAGGATTAAATAGTCTTAGAGAAATGTATTAGGGTGGTCGAGTATACAGTATATTGTGATGTTGTGTTATTTTCAGGTTTAGAATGTGTTGAATATTTGCTTTTCATATAAAAAAAAAAAAAAAAAATTGTTGGGACAAATTATTTAGTTAAAATGTTCTGTAAAGGTCATATGCCTCTGGGGACTTCTTGCCCCAAGTAAATGGTGGGACACAATTTCATCATTGGCATTTTTGTGCCATTTCAACTAAAATATTAATTGTTTCCATTTTATTTCCATTAGCATGTTTTGTGATGCATAACCATCCTCTACATGCTAAACTCATATGTAAATGTCAGTATAAGGACATTTTTCTTAAAGGGGGCTTCTTCCCACATCTCACCAGACTGTGTGTTTACAGTAAAGTTTGTGTGATTTGAGTGTGTCTGCAGATCACAGTAGTGTTGGGCAGAGGTGTCAAGTAACGAAGTACAAATACTTCGTTACTGTACTTAAGTAGAAATTTGGGGTATCTATACTTTACTTGAGTAATTATTTTTCAGCCGACTTTTTACTTCTACTCCTTACATTTTCACGCAAGTATCTGTACTTTCTACTCCTTACATTTTAAAAATAGCTTCGTTACTGCTATTTCATTCCGGATTGTTATCGTTCAGAGAGAGAGAAAGAAAAAAAACCTATCCAGATAAATCGCGCCATCAGGATGGAGTGAATTTGATTGTGGTTGGATGAGATACACATATACCATTCCGACACCCTATTGGTCCATACGCGATCCATCACACCTGCACATGACACAAATCACATCACACTGCATAGACAGTTTTGGGATCGTTTATCAAAAATATATTTCTTAAAAGTAGGTTGGAACCAGTAGTATCCGATCGCCTCAGAGTCAGTCCGCTTAAATTTCATATGAAACCGGCGCCAGACCGGTCTCCTCTCCGTCTTTCAGCGCGCTCTTCAATCCGCAGATCGCGGCGGAGCCGCACGAGCTCAAACAGAGACAGAGGACACAAGGTGTGTGTTTATCGATAGATTGTTAGAATATACGTATCTGTGCAGTTCTTTGACATAAATACAGTTTACAAAAGGTCACGATCAGTCGGTTTCTCATCTACTGTAAAGTTTCCTTACACTTATTTAAATATAATTAATTTAATCATAGGTACTTTATGCATACACTACTGTGCAAAAGTCTTAGACACGTTAGTATTTTCACTTAAAAGAATGGTGTTCGGACAGTTATTTATATATTTTGCTGTAGAGTGTCGGTATAAAATATCAGTTTACATTTCCAAACATTCATTTTGCCGTTGTCAGCCTGCTTGTGCATTCAAAATCGCACTAGATTATTATTAAAATTAATGGAAACTGATATTTCCTATGGACACACTACAGAAAAAGATATAAATAACTGGCTTAAAACCCTTTTTTGGGGTGAAAATACTATTTTTTCTTTTCCATGAGACTTTTGCACAGCACTGTATTTAAAAACTACATTGTTGCTATTTTATAAAGGATGACCATACAGTAATTCACAGAACTGATTAAAGACAGTGACAGACAGCACTCATCTTAACTAAATATCAGAGTGAGTGACAGATACAGTAGAAACATTATGTGTGGTTTTGTATTAAATAATGACCCAGATTGTGAAATACATTTATTAGCCTTAGATTAAGGGAAGCATAACTTGGGAAATGAGAGCATCCAAGGTGAAAGCTATGGATTTATTTTAATATTTGTAATGTTCTTTAAAGTTATCCATAGTTTTTTTTGTAGTTCTTTTTTTTTAAGTATCGGTTCAGGCACGTTGAGGCGCCGGTACCATTTTAAAAGTATCGAAAAGGCACTGGACCCTACTTAAAAGTTATTATTTATTTCTCACTACTGGCTCATTTGCCAAATGGGTGCTTTCTCTTCCTCCTCCACAAATTAAGCTACTGTAGGTAGTTGGGTAGTGAGACGTTTTAATAAATTATCGTTTGCGATTGATGACACAAATGACAATGTTGTGATATCTAGGCTATAGATCATCACAGTCCCACCCACAGCTGGTGCCGGTGTTCTGTCGATTTGTCCTACGCTGTCAGATTTTCCTACCTCCCACCAAAACAGTGGGTAGTACAATTCCACAACGAAAATTCTACTGTAAAGTTATGGTTTATTAACGTCTACACCTACCACAACCCTAATCATACCCTTACAGTACTGCAAATACAGTAATTATGTGTTATATTCGCGGTTGTAGCTAAAATGGATACAGTTACATGAAACCAACAATAAATATTATTTTCTACCAATTAGATTGCGTTTTTATTAAAGTCTACAACTACCCCAGCCCTAAACCTACCCTTACAGTAATGCAGATACATTAAATATCGTTGTTTAGCATGAGACAAAGGACGCGATATTGATGTGCGCGTGCGCAGTAAACCCGCGTAGGAAAATCTGGCAGGGTAGGATAAAATGTCAGGACACCGGAACTAAAAATTCAATGCAATTTCTGCATTGACATTTGGGGTATAAGCCATAAAAACGTGACCATACATGGTAGGCTTAAAACCAGCTACGGCTGTACTAAGCGACAGTATATGCTCATATAAACGCCAAAAGTTCATGGGGCACTAACCTTGTTTTGAGATAAATGCCTTTTATTCGCGATGTCTTGGCTAAGTACTTCATTACCCACAATCCTGAACAATCCCACAATCCCACAGTGATGCATCTGATTGGTGGAGCTCGTGTAACCGTCTGGTTAAACCCCTCGAAGGTCCGTGAAGACTGAATATCATTAATAAAAAAATAAAATAAAATAAAAACCTGTGTTGCGTTTTTGCACGGTAGACTTATCAGTGCAATCATGATCTCCTTGGCTGCCATTGAGAGTTTTGCAGGGAGCTTGGTAACATTAGTTAGCATTATCGTCCACTTTAGCAAGGCTTCTGTAGCCTCCATATGAAATGAGTCATATCAAGCATTTTATAATGCCACTGTCAAAACAATATTTAGCCTAGACATACCTTTTTGTGCATTTACTGAACATTTGTGTAATGGCAACGACATGTGTTGACAACTGAGCAGTGATTGCAGTCAGATACAAAGCACTGCACCATTGCTGACGTTATCGTTAACCACTTTCAAACACGCACACAATATATAATTACTGCACATTCACTATATAAAATAAAATTCACTGGAGGAAAAAGTTCGCGCGAGCGGCCGTCATCAGATTTGGATGTCGCTCAAAAGGCTCGTTGCCTCGTTCTCAGTTGTGGCTTCAGTCTAATTCAATGAGGCGCGGTGGTTTATGGGATGAGTAGTTCCTGCGCTCGAAATGAAAATATGTACACAGTCTTGTACCTTTGACTTTTTTTGGATCTTGTCTTAATTTTTTCACTTGAAATGATATGTTATATGCTTATGAGTTCAGCCGTAGCTGGTTATCCTCACACATGCTCTAAAACTCTTTAAATACGGATTTTTCCGAAAGTGAATGGGAGAAATGAATGGGAAATTTACTTCCGGCACCAGAGCTCTCTGGGGCTGTGGGTGGGACTGTGAAGCTCTATATCAACTTTGTAACTCGTTACCCCCCGAACACTGGACATAGCAGACGTATGTACCGAATACAAGAAGCTATCAATCAAGAAGGATTATGAGTTATTTTTCATTTTTAGTTTTTGATTAATCACTTGGATTAATCATTAATTTTGACAGCACTATAATGTTTACTGTAAATAGACAACCATACAAGTGTAATTGTTACTAAGCCTGCACTGATGTTCTTGTCCATTGCCCTCACAGATTCCTGCAGCTAAGCTTGGATGTACATTTACATTCCATTAAAGGTTATTAATGCCTCTGAAATTTGACTTTTTGCACCATAACAATACTTATTGGCAACTAGTCATCATATCTATAGCTCTTTAATGTATTTGCATTGTACTAAAATGCGTTCATTTTCAATGGGATAAATGTGGCTGAAACAGGTAGCCTAGTGCATCCCAAATTTTTCAACATGAACATTTTAATATAACATTATAGTCATTATTGCCTTTAGAAAAATGTTTTTTGAGGAGGTGGGGTAGTGCACACTAGGACCCTGTGGTGCGGCCTAAGCTTTTGTTCTTAATGGCATTTTTTTCCTTACATTACTTTTACTTTTATACTTTAAGTAGTTTTTTAAACCAGTACTTTTACACTTTTACTTGAGTAAAAAGCTTGAGTTGATACTTCAACTTCTACAAAAGTCTTTTTAAAACCTAGTATCTATACTTCTACTTGAGTAATGAAAGCCAATACTTTTGACACCACTGGTGTTGGGTCTTGGGCTAATCACCTGCCTGTTGGGGTTGTGAATGTGTTGTGTGTGTGTTTGGATGGTTTGACAGCTCACCGCGTCTGTCTGTTTGATTTGAGATCCCCCGCCCTCCTTGTTTCTCCGTTGTTAACCTTAATTGATTGCCACCTGATCTCCATGTTCTTCTAATTTCTTCCCTTTATAATTCCCTGTGTTTGTCTGTCTGTTGACAGACTGTTGTTACTCGTACCAATAGCTCTGATCTATTAGCTGGTCTATGTACTCACCGTGCCGTGTCGTCAGGCTCCAGTGTCTTTAGCTGTTTTCTCTGCCTCCTGTTCTCATGAACGCAGAGCTCCTAGAAGCTTTCAGTTGTCATGCCTTCGGTCTCGGCTGTCAAACGAGCTATAATGTGGAACGTTACTCATCTGTTTTGACTCATCTGCTTCGACTTCTCATACCCTCACTCGGGTGCTGGCATTCTTCGACCCTACGAGCTAAACTGTGGAACATTACTCATCTGCTCTGTCTCATCTCAAAGTTTTCATTTAAATTTGATGGCTTTTAAAATCTAAATACTGCAAGTGATTGATCCAATATCTGAAGTTCACCAGTGATGCTCCAGTCTGAATGCTGATGTATATAAATTGCAGATCAATCTGTTGCCTTTATCACAAGGATGTAATATTTTATGTCAATTTTAAAGAATTTTCAAGCACAAAGGAAAAGCAACTGTGAAACACAAATCATGGCTTGGCTTTTAAGAAATATGTTTAGTTCGCATAGAATTGCTGTGCATTTAGGATCTCAAAAACAATGTTTATGTAGGTGACATTGCAGTAAATAGCCTCAAAACAGCACCATATAAATTACTTGTTAATAAGACATATTTTTCAGATATCCGTTTTTTTTAATAAGAATAATAAAAAGATCATGCTTTCGTAAAGCATAATTATTATTAAAAAAAAGTAAAAAATACTAACTCTAAAATTATGAAAAAAAAATTACCACAAAGGAAATTACATAACGGAACTTATTTTGGCTTCAGTAGCTATATTTTGTACTCTTAATTAACGTTGTATCTTTATGGTTACTTTTTCTGTTTCGTTGTATGCAGGTAATCTATCCCAGTATTATCCTTATTCATTGGGTTTAAAGGTGAATGACTATCACTTGAAGCCTCTTGAGGGCAGCAGAAGAAACTGTAGTATCTCCCTGCAATGGTCAACTAAACTAAGGCCCTGTCCACACGCAGACGCTGTAGCTGTTTAGCTATATACGCATACATTTTGTATCGTATAGGCATTTCGTCCACATGGATCTGGCGTTTTGGAAGAAAGAAACCAATATATTTTTTAAAACGGGTCCCAGAGTGGATAAATTTGAAAATTCCATCTTTGTATTTTCGTGTCGACAGTGAATATGTATATTTTCTGAAACGATGACTTCCTCAGCCCACATCTCGCCCCTAGTCAGACACGGTTACATCATGTAACAACAACAAAAACAATAATAAACTACTGTCTTTTTATTAACTAACATTAACACAGATTAAAAAAAAATGTATAGTTCAATGGTCAAGTTTGTGCATAGTCCAAGTCTTCTTCTCCATTTTTAGTTTATCCCTGTTGTAGAATTACAGCACTACATACTGGTCTGGCATGTATGATACATCGTTTTTGTGTTGGTTTCCTTGGTTTTGTGTGAATGCACAATTTCTTGAGACGAGAAAAAAAAAAGATTGGATAAGGAAAGCTCTGGCTTCATGTGGACATAGCCTAAGCTTGCAAGAATTTCAATTTGTAAAACTGTAAAACCGTAAAAACAAAACAAAAACAAAGGCCCAGTAAGGGGTTTGATTGCCCATAAAAGGGCATCTTGGCACTAGAATATTATAAAAACAATGGCTATATATGCCTATATATATATATATATATATATATATATATATATATATATATATATATATATATATATATATGAAAAACATTCTGGTGCTGAGTGTTGCCACATCAAGCGCCACTCATTAATAGTAAATGAAAAACATTAGATATAGTAGCAAACAAAAATAGCGAACAGAATCTATGCATTTAAGAAGCATTATGATAAAGAAAGTCATCACGACATCAGTTAACTTAATACAAAAACACAATACAACAATACTATATATAAAAACAAAACATGCAATACCATGTGTGCTGATGACGCCATATTTTCAGAAAATGTACGGATTCGCCGTCGTGTACGGATTTGAAACGCTAAGGCGGCGTTTTCAAATATATCCACTCTGGGACCCGGTTTCAAAACATCAGTTTTACTCTTCCAAAACGGCAGATCCGTGTGGACGAAAATGCCTATCCGCTAAAAAATGTGTGCGCCAAAAAAAAAAAAGAGGAACAAATAAAAATATCGGACACCATATTAAACGTCATTGGATAGTGCAGGAAGGAAGACGAAGAGGAGGAGGAGGATGATGAGGCGCGTCATGACAGACCTTCAAAGAATAATAAAGAAATATAAAATTCTGTTCAGTTTTTTTGTCTTATTTTGGTTCTTGTACTATTTGATTGTTCTTGTAAATACATAATGTACATTTCCATATTTTTAACTTTTATTTATGTTGCCTAGCAGGTTTTTTTGTCTTATTTTTGTTCTTGTACTATATTTTTTGTTTTGTACTATTTGATTGATCTTGAGTAAATAAATAATGTACATTTCTACATTTTGGACTTTTATTTATGTTGCCTAGCAGCTATGGATTTTAATTTGAATTTAATATATGTACCTATATATGTGTATGCATGCACATATATATGTGTAAATATATGCGTGCATATATGTACATATAATATAGGAAAATGGCCAATTTTATATATGTCACATATATTAAAAACCTATATCAAAACCTATATTGAAACATATGTTTTTATAGGTTTTTTCCATGTGGGAACACAGGGCTTAAGAACCAAATGAGACACACCTGGAATAAATCACATCATACTATTTGACTCGGTCACATCCTGACTGTTTTTTCATCTTTTTAAAAATATTTTTCTCCTATGCATGAATGAGGATATAAGTGGAATTTCTGCATTCTTGTCATGTGCATTGACGGTAAACAAAACCTTTGACATGACAGTGTGTACACATTATTCAGCCCACTTTCTGGTCTGATAACAATCCTCCTGATTTATCAGATTGAAAATATCAGTCTGTCAGAATAAACATTGTAGAGATAGCTAGAAAAAAAATACCATACCATTAATGCCTGTTCGTTTTACATTTAGGGTCTGATATTACATGTACTCTATCACACGTAAGATTGCCTATAGCTAATTGATGAAACACCTTTCCACATTTCTAG
This sequence comes from Carassius gibelio, assembly GCF_023724105.1. Lineage (NCBI taxonomy): Eukaryota > Metazoa > Chordata > Actinopteri > Cypriniformes > Cyprinidae > Carassius > Carassius gibelio. Next base: position 13,798,286 of record NC_068392.1, read on the forward strand.
GATTCATCTCGGGTTACAGGACTGTAACCTGTTCCTTGAAAAAACAGGGAACGATATGTTACATTTCATTAATGCTTATGAGAACATTCTTGGTTTAATAGGCTACACTCGAACTTGTGTTTCATTAATGCTAATGGGAATGACATTATCAATGTCACTGCACTGGAAGTGTCAGGACTCCTTAAGGTTGTGAAGTGTGTGCACACAAACACTGAAGTGGTCTCAGACATGACTACTCAAACGTTGATCACACTACAAACAATAAAAAAATAATGCTATAAGAAACAGAAAAGATAAATTGATTATTTAACTGGAGCTTTAGCCTATGATCAGTTCACCTCACCTCATATCTGACAAGTCTTTAAGTTTGGGGCGTTCATTCATCACATAACAGCCCCATAAGCTTTAACCTATGCAGTCTGAGCCGAAAAGAGAATTGATTATATCATCTTTCGATTAATTTGTTCTTTTGTTACATGATATGACAACATTGGATAGAGAAATGAATTTCCTTACAAATGAGTGCATAGTTATAATCATTAATATTAATACTATTATCATTTACTCTTAAAGTTATGTGATGTGTTTCTGGGGTCAAATTGTAGCTTTTTATTTCTTAGAGTTTATAAATGTGTGAATTTCTGCCATGATGGTTCCTTTCTATACACTGAATGTGGTAACAAAGGTAAAAAAAAAAGAGTTGGTTATTATTATTAAGTCTCTTTCCGACTGCATAGGTTATGCTTATGGGGCTGTCACGTGATGAAACAGGTGAACTAATTTCGAAACAGGTGAACTCGAAACAGGTGAACTAATTTCAGTACAGAACCCCTAGGATGTTGCGCATTTGAAACTGATCGAATCACCCCCTGGACGACTCATTCGTCCTGAGTCACATTAAAGATGTGTTTTAAAATTAACAAATCATTCAGGAATGACCCATCACTACCACAGAGATCCTGTCAATAACAGAGTGGCAAGCCAAAATGGTGGCCACAAAGACTTTGAGAGTAACAGCTTGAGGATGGATATATCTGAGAACCACACTCTGGTTGTCCAAGGAGGGGCGTATGTAAAATACCTACTGACTGTATTTATGGAGTCACCAAAAAGGCCGGAATGTGACACGGGATCATCAAGGAGGAGCACCTTGTTCCTATCCTCTCTCTCAGAGGCATCCTGTCTCTCAGAGGCAACCATAGCAGCCACAGAATGGCCGATGGCATGGGCCATTTGCTTGGTTGCACGGAGAGACAATATCCATGGCTCAGTGTAGTTTTAAAAATGTTTCTTCACTAATGCTCCCACCCATGCTCAGGACTTTCAGTAGATCAGCCTGTTAGGCCTGCAAATACACCTTGGTGTGCAAGGCAGCAGGAAACTGACCCACTGCCTGGAACACTTAACGCTGGCTTTTTTCAGTGATGTTTATCTCACAGGTGAGAAATATCCAGCAAGCATCTCTTCCATATGGGGCATCATTGCATACCACTGTGCCTTTGCACACATGATAGTCGGATAAATCTTTTTTATAAAAAAGGTTGTGGGTACAATGATGTTAGAGGAACATGGTTTACTTTATGATCGAGATAACTTGTCATGGAGTTCAGGGGAAAAGGGCAGAAATCAACAGTCCCTTCACTCGGCCACCCAACAGAAATCTGTCATCCAGCTTGAATGGAAACTACAATTCAATACAAATACAATTCTGTTCCCTTTCAGTTCAGTCAGAAGGGACTGATGAATGGGGTTTTGCCCGAGAGCCCAATCACCTTCGAGTGGTAACAAAATTAGCCAGTGGTACACATTGCCCCCTTGGTCTGCAGGATTTGCATCGTGAGCTCCGCCCCACTGTGTGGGGGTATAACGAGAAGCACAGGCAACTTGCATTCAAGCTTTGGCTTTGGAGCTGAGCACATTGCTGTAACGATCGGGACACAGGAGACGAGAGATCCAAGAGCAGTGTGTGTTTATTGGGTAATCCAAAAATCAGAATCAAAACAGGCAGGGGGTCATAAACAAAAATCAGTCAAGAAACAAACAAACAGGAAATTAGACACTCGAAACTAGAGGGAACACGAGGAAACCAGGTGACGGAAAATAAGAACTCCATGACACAGACAGAAAACAGACTGATTTAAATAGACAGGATAATGACGATGAAAGTGAAGGCACTTGAGTGCAATTAACAGGTGTGCAATTACTGTGATGAAGGGACAAGGCTTTGTGGGAAATGAAGTGCCTGTGGTGAGGTGCGTATGGGGAAGTGAGACCACTAGTGGACACCCGGGGAAACACAGACCAGACACCGTGACAATTGCTTGCTGCTTTCAAGTGAGTCAGCTGGTGTTGGTGTGATGGCGCGATTCAGCGATTCAACTGAGCTTCCTGACTTCAACTCCCGCATTGCTTTCAGCATGCTGAGACTGTGTTCTTGAATGGCTTGTGTTCTCATTACGGGGACATGACCAACTCGGCATTAAGAATTGATTAGCTTAAAAGGTATATAGTCGACTCTGCCAGACCCCATTCTAGCTCCTCTTCTCGTAAGAGGGCTACTCCGGCTGATGGACAGGGTGATCTGAGGGTTACCACGTGGGCTTTCCCGATGAGCCAGCCTCCCCGGGCCACAACCCCCTCACAAACGCTGCATCCGGTAGAGTTTACAGGTGAGTTTGCTGGACCCTCTCAGTTTCCTGACATCTCATTCATTGCTCGGGAGGAAAATGTAATGTCGATCGCCGTATCACAAGGCGGGCTTGAGTCCTCGGGAGATGAGAATTCGGCTGCATTGCCTCCCTCTGGAGTGCCGTTCTGGTGCTTCCTCTGCCTTCACTGCCCTTAATGGTGGAGTGGCCGAGGGGTATGCTGGGATTCCCCCAGTGGAGTGTTCCATTGTGATGCAATTGTGTCCTCAGAGTACCTCTCATGCTGTGATGGTCCCAAGGCCTTTTAAGTCCTCAAAGAGCTGCACAGGGGTTTTGCAGGAGGCGCGAGGTTACCAACCTTACTCTCCAGGTGATGAATGTTACTGCACACTCCTTGGGTCAGGTGATGTCCACTTTGGTGGTCCAAGAGTGCCACCTATGTCTAAACCTGGCAGACATGAGGGAGTTTAATTGGACTGAGTTGAGAATTTTGCCCAGCAGTTCTCTGCTACCCAGAAGAAGTCTGAGGCCATCAAACACATCCTGCCCCGGCAGCCCACTGCTACCTCTTCACTGCTGCTCCACACTGCTGCTGCTTGAACTGAGCCTTGAACCCAGACACTACTGAATTGCCTGAGTCAATTCGAGGACAAGAGAGAGGTTCCACCGAAACTGTTTCAGAGAATCCTGGGGCATATAGCATCTGCAGCGGCAGTCATACTGCTTAGGTTGCTCCATATGAGACTGCTTCAGCACTGGCTTCATGACCAAGTGGCAGCAGGGCACACTCCAAGTGACTGTGACTCCGGCCTGCCTCTAAACCCTCACCCCATGGTTGGACCTCTCGTTTCTAAATGCTGACATTCCCCTAGAACCAGTGTCCAGACATGTTGTGGTGTCAACAGAAGCCTGGGGTGCCGTGTGCAACGGGCATGCTGCATCAGGTTCCTGGAAGGGACCCTGAATTCAGTGGCATGTGAATTGCCTTGAGTTGCTATCAGTTCAGCTTGCTCTCCACCGCTTCAGGGCCCTGCTGATAGACAAGCACATTCTGGTCAGTATGGACAACACTGCAACCATAGTTGTACATCAACCATCAGGGTGGTCTACACTCCTGTGGCATGTTGCAACTCGCTCACCATCTCCTCTTGTGGAGTCAGAAGCATCTGATGGTTCAGATTCAAGTCAAATCCCGTTCAGGCTCAATCGTGCAACCAACGAGCTTTCACGTCAGAAATTTGGGAATGCTTTGGAGATGCTCATATAGACCTGTTTGCTTCTCCAGAAAATTTCCACTGCCAGTTGTTTTACTCCCTGACTGAAGGCATCCTTGGCACGGATGGTCTGGTGCACAGCTGGATGCTGGGCCTGTGCAAGTATGTGTTTCCCCCAATGAGCCTTCTTGCACAGACGTTGTGTAAGATCAGGGAGGACTAGGAGCAGGTCCTAATGAGTGCACCTTTTTGTACCGGCCTGACCTGTTTCCCCGAACTGGTACTCCTCTCGACAGCTCCTCCCTGGAAAATTCCACTGAGAAAATACCCTTTTTCCGTGTCCCGGCACCCTCTGGCACCCGTGTCCCTATCTTTGGAACCCACATGTGAGGGTTCTGGATGGGTCATGGAAGGTTTAGGTACCTTTCCACCTCAGGTGGTAGCTGCCATCACTTTGGCTAGAGCCTTGTCTGCCAGACACGCCTATGCTTTGAAGTGGAGCCTCTTCGTCACTTGGTGTTCTTCACATAGTGAAGACCCCTGGAAATGCCCGATTGGGTCATTGTTTTCCTTTCTTCAGGAAGGGTTGGAAAGAAGACTGTCTCATTCCACCCTGAAGGTCTATGTGGCCACCATTTCGGCTCACCATGACCCTGTTGATGGTAAGTCTCTTGGGAAGCATGATCTGGTTATCAGGTTCCTGAGAGGGGCCAGGAGGGTCTATCCACCTCGCCCTCAACAAGTTCCCTCTTGGGACCTTGCAGTGGTTCTATCAGCACTTCAGAGGACAACCTTTAAACCCTTGCTCTAAGTAGAGCTAAAGTTTTTATCATTGAAAACTGTACTGCTGATCGCTTAGGCTTAAGTTAAGGTGGTCAGGGACCTGCAGACATTTTCAGTTGAAGAAGTGTGCCTGCCAACTCTCACGTTATCTTGAGATGCCAGCCTGGATACTTGCCCAAAGTTCCCACCACTCCCTTTAGAGATCAGGTGGGGAACTTGCATGCGCTGCCCCTGGAGGAGGCAGACCCAGCCCTGGTGCTGCTCTGTCCAGTACGTATGCTCCACACTTACGTAGACGGAACTCAGTGCCTTAGGACCTCAGACCAGCTCTTTGTTACGGGAGGCCAGCAGAAGGGAAAGGCTGTCTCCGAGCAGAGGTTATTTCACTGGATAGTGGATGCTATAGTCCTTGCTTATTAGGCTCAATACTTGCCATGCCCCCTAGGGTTGAGAGCTCACTCAACTAGGAGTCTAGCCTCCTCCTGGGCACTGGAGCATGCCACCTTGCTAACAGACATCTGTAGAGCTGCGGGCTGGCCAACACCTAACATATTTGCAAGATTTTATAATCTCTGTGTAGAGCCCGTGTCCTTCAGTCAGTAAGTATAGGGAATGTCTAAGTCACGTATGTAACCCTCGTTCCCTGAAGAAGAGAACAGAGGGAACAGAGATGTTACATCCCTTTGCCACATCGCTTGTCTGCTGAACGGCCAGGTCACAGGGCTCGGCTCCTTAGTAAAGACTTTAATGTGAGTTACTTGCGCTGCTCCTTATATACCCACAGAGTGGGGTGGAGCTCGCGATGCAAATCCCACCAACCACTCTGTACCATTGGCTTGTTTTGTTACCACTTGAAGGTGATTGGGCTCTCGGGTTCTGATGTAACGTCTCCATTCCCTCCTTCAGGGAACAAAGGTTACCTTGAAGTTAGTTCCAATAGCAAAACTATGTTAGCATTTTATATGACTTCATAAAACAGGAAAAAAAAATACTGATTGGTTATGGTGTTCAGAGATAATGGAAATCACTACTGAGCAGTGTGTTATATTTTATTTACCATCACTGAGCAGACATGGACAGTCAGTATGCATTTATTTCTGCACAATCTTTTTTTTCTCTAATAGGGGTTAACTCTAACCCAATCCTAACCTTAACATTATCCCATTATGAAACCGCACCTTGAAATCTGATTGAGAGGGATGCTGATCCAAGACCAACTAGGTGTCAAGAAAAGCAGGCTGGATTCAGATGCGAGTTAAACAAAGCTTTATTCAAGCAGAAAAAATCAGAGCATGCAATCGGCCATTCCCCAGCCGGCTCATGTGGATGAAGAGTCTGCTGTCTCCGGATCGAAAGAGTAGCAGTGGCTGACATCAGCCATAAAAACGGCAGAGGAGGTGAAGCCGGCAAGGCAGGTCGCTAATCAGAGCATCTACAAAATCGACAGCAGAGACCCAGGATGGGATTAGAACCAGAGGGATATTCTTGGCAACTGAGCTTATGGAGAGGGAGCAGAAAACAATACAGCTACGAGCCTGGTGACGAGACAAGACATGGTGAGGACACTGACCACCAAGATGATCAGAGCTATTGGGATGAATCATAACAGTCTGACCAAAGACAGAGCAACACAGGGAACTATAAAGGGAGGAAATTAGAGGTAACAAGGGCCAGGTGGCAAACAATATAGGTTAACAAGCAGAGAACAAGGAGGGGTGGGGGGGGGGGATAAATAATACAGACACGTGCAAGTGGTGAGCTGTCAAACAATCCACACCCACAAACACACACACACAACCCTCAAACCAAAGAGCAGATGATTAGACCAGTGACCCGACACTAGGATGTTTATCCAGGAAACATGTTCTGCTTATATTCACTTTTAAGTAAATATTATTCAGTGAAAGTACCAACATATATCATGTTCTGCCATGTTTTTCAGTAAAAGTGTCTAAACATCCCCAAATCAAATGAGAAGAAAAATTATTTAAGATATTAAGTCTTGTTTCAGAAAATAGAAGTCATTAGCATATCAAATTGTTCTTAAGCATTAATAACAAAATATAGTGATATTTATACTGAAAACTGAAACAAAAGGTTATTTATGGTAATAACTACACTAATATAGTAAGTCTCTTTGGGCCTTTGTTTCTGCTGTGTGGTTCCCTCTACTGGATAAAAACCTGAAACGACTCTCTTAGATTAAAAGTGACACTTGAGACAAATTTAAAAATATCAAACCAACAAGTGGTACTGTAGATTGACCTTCCCAGTAACAGTATCATTCAGTCTAACCCAAATAAAATGTATCTATCTGTCTCTCTTCTTCATTAACAAAAAATAGCCTTAAAAGAAACTTCCCTTACTCAAAAAGTACAAGTCAATTTACATGTCATAATTTTATATGCAATAATTAAGGCAGTTTGGTTACTAAACTGCATTTATGTCCCCCTTTTTTAGTTATTTTGAGCCATCGTTTCAAGGGCATATGAGTTTTCTCCTATTGAGTTTCTGGTTTGATCTTTTCCTGTAGGCCTGGCCTACAACACAAATGTATTTAAAACTTTTTTCTTAAAATAAAGGCCAGCAGTCTTTCATATTCTTCTTGGTATTTCAGCCAGACCTGTTCTTATTTGGATATTTTTAAAAACAACACCAACAGCAGATCACACAATGCCCTTACAATATATGAATATTTTCAAAACAAGAATGTTCTTCTGTATAAGTGGCAATGCCTTGTAATACCTGTAATAGTTTACATTAGCTGTAGTCATGTGGATTCTGCTCCTCCCATCACAACTATGCTCTGTGTTTCCTCCACATCTACACAGTCTCTCAAACTTCTGGAGTACACACATCTTTAACACAGAGAAGATGAGAAAGAAAAGTCTTTTTGAGGCTAATCTTTGAGATTGTGGCAAAATACAAATAAAATTCCTTGAACAAAACAAAAATTATTTCCTAACTGCAGAATCAAGAAGGATGTATTCCAGCTTCACCAATCAAGAACAGTTCTTCATCAAAGGTGTGTAAAGCATTCAAACCTCTAGTTGTATTCCATTTGTTCAGTAATATAGGAGTTGTCAAAAAATATATATATAAAAAAAGAAAACTATTTAATACAATAACTAGGCATAAAAACTAACCAGGACGACTGGTGTGTGGATTATGTGAGTAGTGATATTGATAAGTTATTCTGCTTTGTTTAGAACAACATTTTACCATTAAACAAACAAATGTTATTTTTAATATAAAAATATATATAATAATAATCGGGATGCAAAAGATATCATATAAAAAGGTCAACGCTATCTCACGACCAATTCGTACGTATTTTATGAGGTGGCTTATTCGTACGAATTTGTACGACCTCACTTGTACGATTTTATACGACCCCAGTGAAGGTTAGGTTTAGGGGTGGGGTTACGTGTAGGTCATTCGTACAAATTCATACAAATTGTGCAAATTGTAAAATATGTACGATTTGGCAACAATCGTATGAATTTGTACGAGTGTGGTCGTACGAATTCGTACGAGTAAGCAACCTTGTGGAAAATTTACTAATTGCCGTGAAATCGGGTTGAAAAAGGTACAAAATAAACCATAAAACAGAACACACATAAATATCGACCATATCTGGTCATTCAAGTTTATTTCTAGCCAGTCAAAATTATCTGATATTTCTGTCTTTTAGAGAAAATGTCACATTAAATCCCATCATAACTTGTACATTGTTAAACTGTCACTTTGAAAAACTAAATTGTACAATAGCACACAGGTATGCTTTAGTGAATTTTGAGGCAAATATCAGATCATCAAAAACACATGCTAATATTAAGGTAGCATGGAAGCTAACTGCTATATGGTCACAGATTAATGACACGGTGTCCCAGAAGGTCAGAAGATGAAGATAACGAAAGCTGATTAAAAATGAACAACAATTGAAGAATGAACTAGAACAATTTAAATATAGGGCAAATGATAGAATTAAAGACAAACAGCTGTGACAATTAAATGAATAACAATGACAAACAGGTTACTATAAATGAATCTATATATTTAAAGCTCTATATAAAATGGTGCAGTATACACTCAAACTAAGTGCAGGGCTTGGAAAAGCATCCTTACAGATGCTTAAATATACAGTTTAAAAGTTCATTTGAATAACAACTGAGATGCTTTTGAAGTAGGGCTGTGAATTGTAAAGTCCATCTTAATGCCTCAAATTAAGTTAATATCATCTCTTCTACAATACAGTGTTGCAATTTGTTGTGCTCTACTTTCTGCAAGCCATAGTTACTTGTTACTCTTTTGAGCAACACTTTTTTATTTTTATTTTTTGCTACATACAGTAATTGTGAAATAAGTGGGACAGACATGCATGTGTGATCTGTCCCTGTTTGAAGAACATTACTTATCCCATTAGTCATCTAAAACTCAACACATTTACAAGAATGGACTGAAGATTTGTCTCCTAAATTCCACAGATTGTTTGCTAAAAATTTACTCTTTTCACAGAAAGAAATATGGAAGGTTCACTTCCTCTACACTTACTTGAGGCATTAAGTAACAAAGGTAATATGTCTTAATAACAATTTCAACATTTAAGCCTTGAGCAAGATGTTATAATAGATACCAACATTTTTTTTTTTTTTTAAGGTACACACATTTCTAATGGAGTAGATGCATATGGTGGCCATACTAGATTTCCAGTCTAACAAGTGTGTGCATAAACACTTCTAGTTTTGTCTGATGCCTGTGTAGAGAGAAAGCCAAAAATGTTCACACATGATCACTTCAAATACTATGTTTGTGTCAGGTGAATGAATGAATCAGAAATTTCCTACTTCCCATTTCTGAAGCCATTAGTACCAGCTCATCAGGTTCACATGCTTTGTTGTCTGAAATAATCCCTGACAGCAACATTGTTTAGTTCCAGATCTGGACCACATTCTGAATGATGGCACTTGGACGCTCTTCTGCTTTCAGGGATCAGTCTTCATCTGACCTTGACTTGAATATTTAAGTTTTCTCTGGCTGCTGAATCTGTTCATAAAACACAGTTGCAGTAGCAAAAAACTATAAATAAATAAATAAAATAAAATAAAATAATTCCAAGACAGAATATGATCAGGTGATGATGGCTAAATATTATTTCTAATATAAGCATGATGAAGTGGTCTAATTCACTGATCTCATCTGAATCCTAAATACTGATCATAAGTGTGTTGCTCCATTAATTTAGGTTCACCAACCCCGTAATACTGCAGCATGAAAGCCAGTAGTGTTGAACCAATCAGGAACGAAGGATTAAAAAAAGATCTTTACCAAAATGTTTTGAGCTGTTTTATTATTTCGACACACACAGACATCAAGCAGCAGCATATGAATCTCAACAATGGTGATATCAAGAAAAAAAACACAAAGCCCAGTTTTTTATTATTATTATTTTTTTTTTTTGTGATAATGATATCTTAGTGTTCTATGACGTCATGAGTCATTTGCAAACAAGCAGCTCCACATGCCTCAAACCCTATATCTCTGCTAGATGTCGTTTTTGCCATCTAGTGGAATGTTAAGGGATCTTCAAGATAACAGCATTCCTGTGCTGTTACATTAAATGTCCTGAGGGTGTAAGAAACACAATGATGCAAAATAAAGATATTTTTCCAGCCCCGTCATGATCACATCTCATCTGATCTCTTCATTCTGAAGCTGGAAGGACAGTGAGATGTTAATCACAAAAACATCCAGACACAACAATATCTTGTTTTCATATTTCAGCGAGTTCATGGTTTTAGTTTTTTCAGGTCAAAGTTCTCATGTCATGATAAGAGCAGCTGTTACATTCAGATCTGTTAATAAAAAACATTAAAATGAGTGTAAATCAACACAAAGTGTGTCAGAATGCTTCGGATTGGCTGATATTCTAAATAAAAATAGAAATGTTTCAGTATAAAACTTTTTTTGTATGAGCTGTACAATAAAAAAATAAAAAATAAAAGTTAAGAACAACCATTCTTCCAGTAACATTATTCAAAAATTTGTTCAAAGTGACCTGTTCTTTAAAATGTTTCCGTTTCACAAAATGTTAGCATTGTCCATGAAGTGTTTATACCTGAAACATTTAGTTGTTGAAATGTTACTTGATTCAGAATTAAAATTCATCTGCTTTAAAATTAGCAACCAAACCTTCATGCTGATACTGTATCCTATAAACAAACAAGGCATGAAGGGCAGATTCAAGACAAGGCTGTGCGTGTGAGACTTTTGCTTTCTCTCTCGCTTTTAGTTCCTTTGTAGATCAGAATCAGGATGTCTTGGTGATCTGATGACCACAAAACAGACTGTAATTGTCCACTCGCCTTCTCATCTCTGACAGATGCCCTCAGAGTTCCTCCTCCCAAGATAACATATTTACTATATTATCTTTGAGTCTCACAGCAGCTGAACAATCTGTCAGGATCAAAACAAGAGAGAACACCTTTAGGGATTGAGCTAAGCTATAAGAAAAAGAAAACAGGTAATATATTGTTGTAGAAAAACTGCTAGTAATTAATTATTGAAATCTATTTGAAAGGCAAATTTGGGAAAAAGCCAGGTTGTGTTTCCTTGTTGTATTCAAATCTCTCTCTCTCTCTCATTTTTCTCTCTAGGTCAGAATGAGCCAGCAGGAACATATTCGATTAATGTTTGACTCAAGGAACAGGATCCAAAATACAGAATAGGTTTATGGCAAGAAGCTTCAATCGCATACTTATGTAAGTCTGAGTACATTTACTAATTTATTAAATTTACTGCTGTTCATTTCATCATTACATTATTGGATCAAACAACACATACATGCATGCTGAAAAGACCATCTTATTTTTATTATTAGATATCAAAATTAATTATTTAGTGAAACTGTTATTGATTAAAGTCTAGTCATGGCAGACAGATGGTTTTCAGATACAGTAATACAGTCAGAATCATGTTTAATATTAATAAAGGTGAAAATTCAGTAGAAGGACAGAGGTCTCGAATATATTGAAATAAATCTTAGAAAGATGAATGAATATCTTGTGGTTAAGCCTAGGAGTTTAGGATACTCTGTTGAAAAATACGTTTTTCACTCCAATTTCAGAAATATTTATATGCAATAGTCAAATAAAACGTATATAAATAATAAACATATAAAACAAACTGTGTTCCAAAGATGAACGGAGGTCTTACAGGTTTGGAACGAGTCATTAATGACTCTTTATTTAGTCTGAACTAACCCTTTAACTCTTTCCCTGCCAGCATTTTTGACAAAAAGTTGGCAGCCACCGCCAGCGATTTTGGCCTCCAGTATATTTTGCTGTATGAATATTTGAATATGCAATACATGCATTTTTATTAACACTTGAATGTAGGTATAGGTTTCATTAAAAAAAAAAAAAAAAAAAAGCATAATTTTAGCAAAAAGTGGAGCTGTCGATCTGACGTAGAACCCTGATGCACTGTACCTTGTTTACCTTGTACCTTGACACTCGCAGTACATAAAACAGTCTTAGAAGATTTCGACAGAGAGGATGACTTGCATGTTTTTGCCCAGCCTTACTTATCTGAACCAGAATACAAATATGATGAGCTAAGAGAGATGGACGTTTTTTCATCTGTCATTGGTTCTCTTGTAGAAAAGACGTTTTTTTTTTTTTTGTGCTGTTAAACAATTGCCATGTGAACATAAGATCTTGAAACACTGTATAAGGAAAATATTTTTGCTGTTGCTAAATAATTTTTTTTTCATTATTTTCCTGTCTCTACGACAAGTGTTCTTTCTCACGTTAAGTTTGCCAGTATTAAATACATTTTGTGTTGTTTATGTAATATTACATATTTGTATTTCCTGATACAAATGAGTATAAATAATTGTACTCAGGGTTCAAATCTGCTATAAAACTCTGAATAATAATTTTGGATGAGCTCAGACTTGGTCAGACACTAACCCATGGCCAGGCCATGCCTTTATGGAACCCCAAGCAGAATTGTATTTGTGCTTGTCCTCAGTGCTGCCAATACAATTGACTATTGTCAATTCTTGATTATTCAGATACTATAAATCAAACACAACCATTATCAATTTTGTTTGTTGCAGCGGTGTTGCTTACTTCGTACCACTGTCTACCTGACATGTTTTTACCCTTTTTTACCCTCAAACCCACAAGAGTGCTTAGGTGCTGATTTGCAATTTTACATTCAAAGTCTTACAGTACTAACTGACATACGTGTTAAGTACTGAACACATACTTAAGTACATACTGAAAAGTAGCTAAATAAGCAGACAATGCATTTACTGTCAACATGTTAACCACTTATAGGAAATGCAACTGTCTTTTCTGCTTTCCGAATGTTTGTTAGACCTTGAGAATGAAGGTAAACATAACTTTGTTCATAATTAAATTTCACAAAGGAGCTACAGTACGTTTTAATTTAGGGTCCCAGGTAATGGATTGTATTTTCCCCTACATTCTGTGTTTTGCATTTGATTTCTTAAGGATTATAAATTATAAATGTATCATAAAAAGTGGTATCTAGTGAAATGATTTCATAAACTTTAACAAAATAATGAATCATTTAAATTTAATCAAATGAAAAGCAATTGCAAAACATTGCAGATGCTGCACAGCATAACTTTATAAATTAATAATTATAAACAAACTTGATTGAATGATATTCCTTAAAAATAATCATATTATTAATATTACTTTGAGAATAGCATTGTAGTAACTTATACAGTAGCAATATATTCAGTCATAATTTTTAAATTAAACTTTAACAAAGTTAAACCTTTATCAAAGCATTATCTGCATTACTCATAATGCCAAACTTACCATAACAATTTATACCGAAATTGTAACTTAATGTAGAAAAAGACAAGTCTCAAAAATACTTCAAATGTCTTACTTTATTTCATTCACAAATCGTAAATGTCAATTCCAAAATCCTATAGGAAGTTCAAGAGGGGGTGGCTCAAAAATGCAAGCCTGTAACTCTAACCCAAGCCTAACCTAACTCCAAGCTTGAAATCTGATTGGTTCAGGACCAACAAGGATGTTGACTGAAGAAATATCCTGCCTGGCAAAAACATATATAGGCTACCTGTACTGTAAATATTCCGCAGGGAAAGTCACCGAATGCTCTTTGCCACCTTTTATGTCAAATATACAGCTTTTTTAGTTAGTTATTTTTATTTTTTTATTACCCTCAGTGGAATGCCCTAAAAGAATAAGATATTAAGACATGCTATAGAGAATATACCACTTGAATTAGTAATTAGTAAAGTCAGCAAATAAAATTGTTCTTGTTTTAAACAGAAACGTATGCTCTAAACCACTAAAATATTTTGTCATTTGCTGTCAATGCAGTTACAAATCTTTCTACTGCTCTACTATTATAGTATTAAAGATGAAGCTTTCTAGAATGCATGGGTCACTCAGTTGGAGTATACTTTATAATAGTGATGCTATCTACTGGATAAAAAAAAAAAAAAACTCTGAAACTAATCTTTGAAGTACTGTATACAGTGACTCTTCACTGTAAGTGGTACTGTAGATTCACTCAAGTGCACTTGTCCTAGTTTCCCAGTAACAGCATCATTCAGTCTTACTTCAATGTAAAAAGCACACTAAAAATGCCAAGATCTAAAAACAAGACCTACAAGACCAGGGTTAATGCAGCTGCTGATGAAGGTAATAGTGGAGGCTAAGCCTTGGAAAGATGACTAATTTTAATCTAGTCTGTTAGGAAGAGGATGATGTGGTTACTAAACTATTATAGTGACGTCATTTCGAACTATGTATGACGAATGACCTGCAGAGGGCAGCAGAGGAGCTCCAAAACATACCGGATCAGACAGAAGCCTTGTCCAAACACCTACACTTGCAGTCTTGGCCACTTGTGCACAACAGGAAGTAAAAGTGTTTAAGACTGTCCCATGTCTTAAAAATGCCAAAAGCGCAGTGACCTTAACACACAGTAAATACACTAACTCGAGGGCTTAGTGTATCCCATCATGCGTCATGTTGTGGAAATAAATCCTGAGACTTTTTGCCGAGATCTCGTGAGAGGTAACAGAAACCTTTCCAATGTTTTTGAAATATTAATAATAATTAGATGTTATATATCATTTAGTAGAAAAAGAGTGTTTTTTATGTTTATTGGTGCAACGATGAGTAATGGTGATATTTATTTTGTAACTGATTTTTATCACTTAATTAGAAGCACCACAAATTAAAATGACGTCATATTATTGGGAATACTGAACAGACATTTGGAAGTTGATTTTAAAATGCAAAGTATTAAAAATTAAAAAAAAGCTATGTAAATGCTTGCATTTTTACAACACTACACTAAACAAGAGTGTCCCATCAGGTAATGAAAAGTTCGACACACACTTGTGGTCTTCGTGCTCACTTGAACAATTTGGCCAAATACGGGAAAAACATCATATAAGTAGTCAAGTGGCCAAGTGCAAAAACTGCATATGGGGGTATTTGGACATGGTGAGTCTTTCTTTACATACGTGTGTGAAAAACCCTGAAGGTGGCTAAATTATGTTCAGGTAAAATCAGTAATCGTTCCCATTTCTCATACTTCTAAGACATTGGCGCTTAATCGAAGTGGATATTTTTTCACTTAACTTGACTTATGCATTAATAACAGTGATATTAAAAAATCAAACTCTAGGATACAGAAAAGCTCAGAATATTATCACAACACACATAGTTTTACATTATATTTAGGCTATGTCGAATAACATATTAGCAGTTTGCAAAAATAAAATCTATTAATCAAGATGTTACCATATGAAGAACATTTTTTTTTTTTTATTGATTAGGCTAATCTTAACCTTTCTTAATGCATTTTAAAATGCCTTTAGGCAAAGAATAAAATTGCTGATTTGCACGTTATGTTCTTTGCATTTATATTCTGCGCTTATCTTACAATTACATGTGTGCATTTAGCAGACACTTTTAACCAAAGCGACCTACAGTGCATCCAGGCTGTGATTTCAAGTTTTCCTTTTTCTTTGGAGTTTTACAAGATCTTGGAGATCTGTAATGTTGCAAAGACTAAAGTCTCAAACCCAAAGAAATATTCTGTATAAAAGTTAAGACTTTTCCACCCCCCCCCCCCACTGTGTGGGAAGATGTGTATAGGACTTTGCATAGCACTTATACCAATTGCAATACAAAACAAAATGTTCTTTTTCGCAACATAAGATTACCCCTTTAAGAAGCTGTAGACTATACTGAGCTATCTATTTTTTTGTTTATTTATTCATGAGAAAAGGCTTTACATAAAAATACTGTCTTCCCACTTAATCACTCAAAAAATATGTTGGATTTACTTAATGCTTATATGTCAACAGGTTCCACAACTGGGTTATGTTGCATTTAATTACCATTAAAGGTGCATCTCAAAAAATATATTTTTTGTTGTTGTTGTTATTATATGTTATGACTTAAAGCTTAGGAAAATGTAAAAAAATATCTCAAA
The DNA here is from genome assembly GCF_023724105.1 of Carassius gibelio. Lineage (NCBI taxonomy): Eukaryota > Metazoa > Chordata > Actinopteri > Cypriniformes > Cyprinidae > Carassius > Carassius gibelio. The sequence goes on from NC_068392.1 coordinate 13,814,457, forward strand.
TTTTTTTTTTATATATATTTTCTCAAAGATCAATCAAAAAAAAAAAAAAGATCTCCAAAGCAGGTTTAATTATGCACTATATACTTGGTTGGGGCTCCTTTTTGACGAATTACTGCTTCAATATAGCTCCACTGTATTGTTTGTCAGATGTTAATTATCTTCCTCTTCACAATACCCCATAGGTTATCTGTGAGGTTCAGGTCAGGTAAGTTGGCGTGCCAATCAAACACAGTAACATCATGGTCCTCAAACAACTTGGAAGTGCCACTGTGGGCAGGTGCTAAAGTTTGGCTGCAAAATGAAATCAGCATCTCTATAAAGCTTGTCAGCAGATAGAAGCAGAAGAAGTGCTCCAAAATCTCCTGGTAGATGGCTGCATTGACTTTGGACATGATAAAACACCATAAACCAACAACAGCAAACATCACGGCACCCCAAAAAATCTCTGACTTCGGAAACTTAACAATGAACTTTGGATTCTTTTCCTTTCCGGTCTTCCCCCAGACTCCAGACCTTGATTTCCAAATTAAATAATACATTTACTTTCTTCTGAAAAGAGGACTGTGGAAAAGAGTACCACTGAGCAACAGACCAGTTCTTTTTCTCCTTACCCCAGGTGAAATGCTTCTGACATGTTTTTCTGGTTCAGGGGTGGCTTGGTTCTAGGAATGAGACAGCTGTAGCTCTTTTCCTGAAGACATCTGAGTGTGGTGACTCTTAATTCCCTGATTCCGGCTTCAGTCCACTCCTTTTGATGCTCTTCCAAGTTCTTGAATCAGCTTTTCCTGACAATCTTCCCTAGGCTGTGGTCATCCCTGTTGCTTGTGCACCTTTTCCTACCACAGTCCTTCCAGTCAACTTTCTATGTACATATTTTGATACAGCACTCTGTGTACAGCCAGCCCTTTCAGCAATGACCTTCTGTGGCTTACCCTCCTTGTGGAGGGTGTTTATGATTGTCTTGTGGACAACTGTCAAGTCAATAGGCCTACATCAGTTATACAACACTATTGTGGCTGCTATGTGTCACATGACCATCCCACCAGCACCACCACCACAACAACATGACCCCTTGGTGCCCCAATGCACTACACCCCTGCCCCGGAGGAAAACGATTTCTACAAAAGGGGGCCCAAAGTAACGCTTTGCTTAGCACCCCAAAAACTGGAAACACGCCCCTACTACTGGAAATATGCTTATGAATCATTTTATTAAAAAGCCTTTTATTTGTATGAAAACATGGGAAAACATTAATTTTATCAGTATGCAGATCATATTTTATCTAAAAAAAAGAAACACAGACAAACAAAGAAAAAAAGGCATAAAACAACATTTTATTACAAAATTTACTCTTCTTATCAAGCAGTGTGCAAAGCATGATAGAAAGGGGATTAATTTACTGTATGCACTCTCAACTCAAATGGATTAGAATTATGTTGGATTAACTAAATTTACTTAAGTAAACAAAATCACCATCAAATGTATTGTTTACCTTTAAATATTGAATTAATCCAAAATGCAACTGTTTCAAGTCAGTTTAACACAATAAAATTGTTTGAATGAGAAACCTAATACAATGGTATTAAATGAAAATTATTTATTTTTTTAAATAAACTGAACAGTATCGTTAAATCTTTTTCTTTTTCTTTCTTTTTGTTTTGAGTATATTAAGGTGAGTATATGAGGAGTCTGCTGTCTGGTGCTGCTGTCTTCAGACTACTGTGACATATTGATAAATGGACAAATTTGTTCCCCAGATTATGAAACAGTCACACATTATTATGAATTACATGTATTATTGTTGAACCGGGACTTCCAATAGCAACCATTTGCATTGCTTTTTTTTTCATGATTGTTTAATCAACAAGAATGCAAAAACTACTGTTAGTTCTGATCGTCAGATTTGATTGGTCCACAGCACTGGGAAATGTCACTCTTCGTATCATCCTGCTTGTCTGTGATTTCAGCAATAGGCCTTCAATAGTTAAACACATACTAGTTAAACACCACTTGCTTTTCCACAGAGGGCTTAGTTTCAGCACTTCTAGTATGACATTTATGTAAAATCATTTATTTCATTTCAATCATTTATTTCATTTCAAGTTTAACCATAGATTAATGTGAAATTACACTGCCAGTTACAGTTGGACAATCACAGCAATAAAAACTTCAGTTTAAGTGCTGTTGTCGAATGTGGTTTACATGTGTTAACACTTTGCAAGTGCTAATTTGGCACTGTGGGGGTCTAGTAAACAAACAAAGCAGATGTACTTTCCATTTGAGGTTTAGACAACCGTGAGAACCTTTTAAACATAAAGGTATTGGAAAAAACAGTGCACTCGTTTCACAGTTAAACCTCCACTGTAGACAAAGGTGAGAGTCATTGGTTGTCAAGTGCCAAAGCCAGTGGAACATGTTTCTGGTTTTGGTTTAGCACTTTAGATGAGTTTAGTTGAGGATAACACTGAGTAGTTTGCATATGTGTTTTTTTTATTATTATTATTATTTTTTTTTTTTTGCTTAACATATTTCATAGTATGCAATACCGTTTACAAACCTACTTCACAATATTCATTATTTTTGTGAAGCCTGATTGGTTGAGATTTCAGTGCTATATATATATATATATATATATATATATATATATATATATATATATACACACACATATATATATATATATATATATATATATATATATATATATATATATATATATGAGATATGTCAGGCCAAAGAACCACTTCAGACTTTACTGCCGCACCCCTCTCTGTTTTAGTTTAATTATTACTGCTTTATGATTCATCTGGAAATTCGGCGAAATGTATATCTGTGTTCATAAAGTTATATACTTTTTGTTCATCAATATGGACATTATTTAGCACAACACTGAAATATCATTGAACTACTTGTGTTTGTTACTGAAATCAGTTTAAATTAGAAAGTATAATTCATTACTGAGGGACTGTGGTTTCTTGTAAGTTTCTCGTAGTTCTTGTAAAATATTAAGAATTACATTCTTTCTTACACACAAAAACACGCATATAGAAATATATTTATTTATAATGAAGACACTTCACAATAAAGGTAGAATTTAACAAAATGCTGAACCTTGTTCTCAGAATAAGGGTGCTTCTCATAAATGTCAAGTCGGGCCAAGTTGTCTTAAAACGTGTTTTAAATATTGTTATTTTATAATTATATACTACACACACACACACACACACACATATATATATAGATTGCGAAACTAATTGTAAAATGAATGTAGATATAATAATATAGAGTATCAAAGAAAGTCATATCAATATAAAAGCAAATAATAAGTGCATTTAAAATATAAGGATAACATTGTTCAATCTGGAAAATATTTCTGTCATTCATTTGCAAACACATTTTTTTTTTTATGATTCCCATTTGAATACCAAAATATACTCACAAATGCCTTCTCAAAATAAAACACATTTTTAAAAAGCCCAGCAGACAGACTCTTCACACTTAACGTTTTGTTTAAAAGAAGAGTAAAGAAAAGAAAAAAAAGAAAAGAAAACCTGTGCTGAGTTTGAGAAAAGTAGGTTAAGAAGCCACTACATTTCACACTAAATAACTGAGCATGTTTACTTATTTAAATACAGCTTTAATTAGGTATAAATAAATAATAATAAAACAAAAATTACAAAATAGACAGTCCCTTTTTTCTTATAAAAATTAACCTCTTCTTAGTCCAACAGCATTGAAAAACTCAACCATTCTGGCTTCACAAAAATAATGAATATTCCATCCACTCTCATACATATATTTGCATCTACAACCACTCAGAGAATTTTCACCAGATATGGCTTAAGACAGTTAATATAAAAGTTCCTAAACACTTTTCAAACTGATTGATGTCACCGACCTCTTGCGAGACCCTCTAAAATACAAAGACAGGTACATATTTTTATTTATTAAAAAAAATCATACAATAATTATACAGTGAAATAATAACTACTTAATAGAAAGTAATGTTTTCCAGGTAATATGTTTTATACATGACAAGAGTCCTATCAGATACGCACACATAAAACAATAGTTGTGAATTCAATAAAATATTTCGGATTAATCTCACTACTTCCAACCAGCCTCTAGAAAGCAGTACAGCATTTTTTTTTCTGAACTTTGATCAGACTCAGAGATTCACATTTGAACATAAAGAAAAACTGAATTAAATAAGTATAATCTGTCATACTCATGTGTTCATGATCTCGGAAGGTTTAGAGCAGCATAGGTGCTGTTGATTTGGCTGGACCGAAAATTCCTACGCGGTTTGGAGAAGTACACCGTGGCATACTGAAAGAGAAATATTAACATTTTCAGCTACAGTTGAACAATAAACCCAAATGAAGTGTTATAAAATGTTAATGTTGGAATAACAGAATCCTCAAGTGATTATCAAGACAGAAATGAATTTTAGTTATGATGATGTTTTCACATATGCTTACATGTAACTGGTCCTGATGTGGTTCTATAACTTGCATCATCTGTTGATCAGTGTCGAGTTGTTCTGATTGTTCTTCAGACCTTCTGTTTCCGACAACAAAAACCTTTACCAGTCCTAAAAAAGTGTTTCAGATTCAGTATTTATATTCATATCACATAACTGGCGCAATAATACTGAAACAGTCAAAAGTCCGAATAAAGAATATTTATATATATTACAATATTTCAATTATCATCAGCTGGCTATCGAGAAAATCATGATATAAATATTTTTTACCAATGGCTTAAAACATCTCACCAAACACCGCAAGAACAAGAAGCCCATTCATCAGTCCAAATATGATGATAATAATTTTCCATTGTGTCTGATTCTGCTCTGTACCCGGAATCACTGTATGATTGTGACACTCAGTTAACACCGTTTGTTGAGTTGATTCTGTAATAAAAGTGTCCACAGTCTGTTACTGTAAAAACATTTACTGTTAGTGCAATAGCTACAGATTTGAATCACTGAAAATACTGGTAATTTACACTGCAAACACTGAAGGTTAATATTTATATAAGTAAATAATTAAGGTTTTATGACATAATTTTTTTTTATAGTGATTAATACAGTATGTTTCTGGCACATTGTAAATTTGGTAATAATTATTTTAAGTGTAGTACATAGATTTTTCCTTTCAAACAATATAGGAAGACATATACATGTCCATATTCCAGGCTGACAATGTCAGGATTCACTGGAGTCAGTTTGTAAAATAGTGGTTCAGTGAGCATGAGGAATCCTTTTCCATGTATGAATTGGCCACCACAGAGTCCTGAGCTTAACCCTATTGAAAGTCTTGAGGTTGTGCTGGAGTCGACTTTACAGGGGGTTCGACACTTTATCATTTCAATACAAGATCCCCACAAAAAATGCATGCAATTCTTGATGGAAATAAATGCTGGGATGTTGTATTATGTTGTATATGCTAAAGACTCTCCAACAAAATGAGTGTGACACTTTTATTTTGGACAGGCTGTGTAAAGTCAACTCCAGCACATTCCAAAGACTTCCACTGAGGTTAATGTGATGGACTTTGTGATGGTCAATCTTTCACAGTTTGAGCCTGATAAATCTTGACATTGTCATCCTGGAATATGTACACGGGTACATCTTCAGACGTGATTGTTTTAGAAATAAAAAATCTATGCACTGCATGAGTTAGGGTTAAAATAATTCTTGTCAAACAATACAAAATAGCAGAAACATAAGAAACACTGCAATAAAGATCCAATCATAAAATTGTAAGTATTTCCTTATAGAAATCAGACACTAACTTGCTTGTTGTTGGCAAGAAGTGTATGATGAAATTTATAAGTACAAAAGTATTTACAAATTTAAGTAATTAATATGTGTGTAAGCAGTGTTGGTCAATATGTCTTGATCACTGAATGAATAAATGAACTCACCGGTGAAGTATATTCTGGTGCTGTTGCTGAGTTTTGGAGGAGTGCGTGTGTTCATACAGTAATAAACTCCTAATTCATCAGCAGTCACATTATTAATAACCAGACGATGTTTAAACTGCACTGAATATTTGTTTCTGAATGTATTATTATAGTAAAAAGGTGGTATTGGTGTTATTTGTTCTTTATTGTATAATGTTCGTAGAATCACTGTCGGAGGATCTGGTGTTTTCAGTAAAATCCAATAAACTTCATTTTCATCAAGATCACAGTTTATGATCACATTTGATCCCAGATCAGTCAGTAGATCTGAAACTGCAGCTTGACAACAGATCAATACATCTGTAAGATAAATAAATAAACAAGATCAACCACATAAAACCTGATGAATAATATAAAACTATATATAACTTTATTTTAGCCAATGCATGTAAATACATTGATAGATCATGTAATAAACTCACAGAGCTGAAGCTGAATGATCTTCATGCTGTTTTCGTGGTGAAAACACTATACAACTTGGTTCCTTCCACACAACATTTAAGATTAATTTACTGAAGCAAAGACAGGAAGACAAGTAAAAAAAAAAAAAAAAAAAAAAAACCCTTCCCACATCAAGCAAAGGAAGTCAAAGACAGATTTGCTCTGACCACAAAACCCAATTTCTCATCACATCATCAATTCATTAAGTTTAACACGTTTGATATTCAATCATGTTTTTCTTAGTCGCTTAAATTTGTAAAACTTTTGTTCAACCTTCTATTCAGGACACTCATGTAGTGTGTTTTGTGTGTTTGAAAGCCGGTAACTAGATCCTAATGCTCCTGTCAGGTTTTGTTGGAATCAAGATGCTCATTCTCCATTTTATTTATTTTTTATTTTTTTGTCTTTTGTTATGAGCACATGGTCTTTCAACCTGTTTCATGTGCATATGTTTTGTTTTGATGCTAGTCGGTCTTATTCATTGGCTGCGTGCTAATCTAATCTTGCTCACTGTGAGCACATGGTCTAGGTGTTTGTTCCCTAACACGTGATCTACTCTAATCTTTTGTGTTTTTGTTGAGCACGATGGCAATTCTGTTTCTTCAGCCTGGAACCCTCCCAAATATTTTTAAATTGGACTGCAGTACTCAATTCAGTCACTTGCTGTCGTATATAATCAGCATATGAGCAAAGCATTTTTCAATTTACCATGTATGTCTGTTGTTCAACATGTGCAGGCTTGTTCGGTTATGATTGTGTGTATGGGATGATTCTGTCATTTGATAGCTCCACGAAGGATTGTAATATGTATTTTGAAAGACTAATATTTATCACACAAACTGTTACTGATTGCCGAACATTTCAGATTCTGTAAATTAAATCAGTGTGAGAAATCATTTCCACTTATGTGGCCAAATTAATGGAGTAAATGGAGAATTGCCCATATGGGGATGTACTAAATTGTGCACTGCACGATCGTCTAGTATGTGGAATGAGGGAAGTCAAAAGAGACTGTTGACTGAGCCAGACCTGATGTTTAAACAAGCAGTGGAAACTGGCATATTTAAAGAGTTTGCCGCAGTAGCAAAGAACAAAAGGCTGAGAAGGACAAGTGATATTGCAATCACAAGAGAAATGTGCATAAGATTGATGTTTCAAGTAATGACAGTAATGATGCACTGGCCAGTTTAGAATTGTTCAGTCTGGATGAAAAGACAAACAGGCCAGCTGGCTCATGCCAAAACTGGTAAAAATGGAGTTGGACAGTTAGGTCTGAGAGTGATTACAAAATCTTTTTAAGCAATGAGAAGCTCAACCTATCTTCTGTTGTTCTCAAAAAACATATGCTGGTGAAAATGTAAGACCACAGGATATGCTGCCATTGACAGTAGAATATTATGGCAAGATAGAAATTCTCAACTTGTACGCAACATGCAATGGATCAAGTCCTTCTTGATGACATATTTGCCATGGGCACTACAGGTGACTGGTAACTGCCTTGAAACAACTAGAGGAAAACAGGCTCACATCCAGGCAGGAACAATGTATTTTCTTTCTTTTTTTTTAAGCTGGGTGTCACATATTGTGGGCAAATTATAGATGCCCAAGGGGTGCACAAGAAACAAACACAGGGAGTGGTGAATGCTCCAAAGCCATAAAATGTCTCCCAGATCAGATCCTTCTTAGGATTTGTGAACTATTACACAATGTTTTACTAAAATAGTAACTTTCCTTCATCCCCTCAATGAGTTACTTCAGTCTGGCAGACAGTGGAATGGAATAAGGAAGCTGATGACATCTGACATGGTTCTGATACATTACAATCCATCTCTCCCAGTGAAGCCTCGCTCTATGGAATATGGGCAGCGATGTCACATGCAATGGAAGATGGTAGCAAGAGGCCCATTGCTTTTGCATCATAGTTTTTGTCTACAGCTGGGAAGCATTATGCCCAAATTGACACAGAGGAATGGAGTTTAGTGTGGGGTGTCAAAAAATGTAACCACTACCTCATCAGTATGGAATGTACCCTTGTTATGGATCACCAGCTGCTTACTTTTCAGCCAGCAGAAAGGAATTCCTGCCAAAGCAGCTGCTTGTATACAATGCTGGGCATTATCTTTGGCAAGCATCTATGAGTTGTAATGATGAATGCTCTTCAGTAATTATGTGTGGTGCCTGGTGATGGATCAAGACATACGGATGACATTGCAATTACCTGACTGCAAAATGACACTCCCTGGTAGTTGATGCCTGTTCCAAAGGCCTGAGGATTTTACCATAAGCACTACCACCACTTCATGCACCACTGAGGTACTGAGAGACTTGTTTGCCAGACCTGGAGCTTCTCATCAGTTAGTGACAATGTAAAACAATTTACTGCCACTGATTTCCAGACATTATTTCACAGAAATGGCATCAGACATGTCACATCTGCACCATGGCACCCAGCTTCTAATGGGCAAGCAGTGAGATTGGTACAAAGCTTTAACAAGGTTTCCAGGCCATGGCACATGATAAATTGATACTACAGCGAAAGCAACTACAAACCAAATCCAATGAAAAATGTTGTTCATGGGACATCCACTTCATTGTAAGTTGGATCTGATAACCAAACATCAAACAAACTGTGTAGGACAGGCAAATGAAAAAAGCCTGAGTAACTGATCCACACAGATCTTTGCAGTTAGAGAGACTGTGCTTACAAGAAGCTGCAGGGGAGACTGCAAGGTTCAATTTCAAGTTCTTTATTGTCATTGTTATAAATAACAGTGAGATAACATCAGACCAGCCTACAATGTAAAAGAGCAACAATATTCCAATTTGACACAACAACATTTTAACAGACAGCAGAGATATTGAAATTATTGTCCAAATGAAAATAATATTGCAGATTGTGAGATGTACTATTAATATTGCAGCAATGAATAGTCCAGTTCCCAGCTATTGCAGTCGTGTAGATAAAGAAGTGGGGTGTGTGTGATGGTTTGGGTGTTCATTGGAGGAATATTCATTAAGCAATCTCTGGGCACTGGGATAGGCTGCGGGCCAGTGTGGTGGTTCGGGATCTTATGGCCCGGTATCCTTTCCCTAAGGGCAGCAGGTGGAGCAGCTTTAACAGGAACTTAAAGCTGGGAACTTACTGTACAGTATCTCCTCACTTCAAATGAAAAGTAGGGTCATACTTTATTTTATGGTCCAATTCTCACTATTAACTTAACCATTGACTATGATTTTTGCCTCAATTAACTTCTAAGCACTAATAAACAGCCAATATGTTAATAATAGTAATGCTAATAAGCAACTAGTTATTAGTGAGAATTGGACCCTATACTAAAGTGTTACCGATAGTAGAATGTGGTTAGTCTGTCCCTTTTTCCTAAAATCCAAAATCACTTCCTTGTTTCTTTTTTTTTTTTTTGGTATTAAGGACTAGGTTGTGCTCCTTACGCCATGGTCCCAGATGGCCAACCTCCTTTCTGTATTCACTCTCATCATTATTGGTGATAAATCATAGCACTTTAGTGTTGTCAACAAATGCAATGATGAGGTTAGATGGCAAAGAGGCTAGGCAGTCATGTGTGAAGAGCATGTAGAGTAATGGGCTAAACACACATCCTTGGGTGGCTAGCGCTAGCTTTGCATTTAACTTCCCTGTGTAAATGCACAGTCCCCTGCCGGCTTTCTTACTCTGAAGTCCTGTTTTCTCTGTAGGAAGTACTGTACGTTCTAGCTCAGAAGCTGAAGATGTATTGTCCAACCACGTTTCAGTGAAAACCATGCTGCAGCAGTTGTATATGGCCCACTGTCGCCAGATGTAGATGTATTTCATCCATGTTACTGTGGATCGACCGGGCAATAGAGACGGTAGGAAGGAAGCGGGGGCCTCGACAAGTTAGCCTTTAGCCTGACCCACACACCCACTTTCTTTCCTCTCTTCTGTCTCCACTTGTAGCATCTCCTCCTCCATCTCTCAGTTCTAAACATTCGTCATGGCTGTATTGTGTCTCTACTCAATAACTGTGCAAAATAATACACAGTACCACCAACACAGTGCAAAAGATATACCAGTTGTAGGTATATATGTAGGTATACTTTTTTTGTTGTTCCGTTTTTAATTACTACTTCTTGTTTTAAGGTTGGAGTAGTTATAGTGTATCAAAGGTGACATCTTTGTTCTGTTATGTACTGTATGTCTGTTGTTTATGCATTCACATATACACCTTGTCTTGTGTTGCTATCAAGCATAATATCATGGACATGACACTGTCAATTAAACACTGAAACTTTTTTTTTCTTTGTGATTTAAAATAGTCTTGTCTTTTTATTTTCTGTATTGCATTGACACTGTACTGTAATTTGCTGTCAGATAAGTGGTAAAAGAGCAAAGTTTAAATCTGTCCAATCTCTTGCAATGAATATCCCACAAACAAATGATAGATAGACAAAAGAGAAGAGTTGAGTTTCTTACTATTCAAGATTCGGTTGGTTAACATGGTTCAGCCCCATTACCTACCACAAGAGGCAAGGCGGAAACTCCCCAAAAGTAACCTAGTAGACTAAATTAAACAGTGATATATACAAAGAAAACACAAGTGCTACAAATATATATATATATATATATATATATATATATATATATATATATATATATATATATATATATATATATATATATATATATAAAAATGTCATTTTGACTAAATATTGAAACACATCCAACACAACACTATAGAGCTGACCAATCATATACCATTTGAAAAAAAATATATATATATATATTACAATGAAGCAGAAACATTTTAATCACAGGACTGGTCAGCTCATGTACACATAATAAAAATAAACAATTAATGTTCTGTAATTGACCTGTTTTCAAGTGAGCATGAAGATTGCATGTGACAAACTTTTGATCACATGTTGGGACACTTACTCATGGTAATACAAGTAAAGTTTTTACAGTTTTTAATTGTTGATTGACTAGTAACTATATGTAAGTCCCGATTTAGTGACTGTGGTGCTTCAAATTAAGTGATAAAGTGCAGTTGCAAACCTTTACATTTTACTACCAAGTTATATACAATATCTATTTAATTTAAATTACACTATAAAATTTTCAGGATGCAAAATTGGAGCACATACGTCCCTGAATGTGATGAATGATTAGATATACTTAAATAGCTTACTGCTTCAAAGCATTTTTAGAGATAGTTTGGATTTAGTTTTCATTATGTGTCCTCTGACATGTTTCTGGGACACGTGGTCTTGTGCACATACTTCCTGCCAGGTTCAACTTCACACACTCTCAAATGGTCGGCTGAAAGAGTTGAATTTTCAAGAATTCAATACTGTTCACTTAATGTCTAATATATCCTATCCCTTGTCAGATGCCATTGTAACGATAGAAATAAATGTAATTCACTTCATCTTTCTGTGGTTTCAGTGCTGTGGCTGATCAGTGTAACTTCCCCTCCCTTCACCAATTACATATTTACTGGAGTGAGGGCAGGACAACCTGTCACTCACGTGACATCACAGCAATAGCAAGCCACAGTGATTAACTCACGATGGACAACAAAATCCCACCCTAATTTTTTTCCTGTTCCAGAATTAATTTCACCATATGTCACAATAAGGAAGAAAAGAATACTGCAAGCCATTTAATGCCAAATTTAAAGTGATTTCACATTACCGGCGTCATCGACTGACTGATTAAGCCACTTTAACATGGTGGGTTGATCCTGTAAAATTGCATATAGAGTTCCTTCTATGTGAATGCAAACACGTTCTGGAATAGTGACCTTAGAACAAAAGCCAGGACCAATGTCGTAAATGGTGTGTCATAGTGATGCATGTTATTGTGCGACTCTTTTACAGGGCCTTTTGAAGGCAGATCAACGTTCAGGCAAAAAAATAAAAATAAAAATGCCCATCCATCCATCATCTTCCGCTTATCCGGGGCCGGGTCGTGGGGGCAACAGTCTAAGCAGAGACGCCCAGACTTCCCTCTCCCTAGCCACTTCTTCCAGCTCTTCCGGGGGGACCCCGAGGCGTTCCCAGGCCAGACGGGAGACATAGTCCCTCCAGCGTGTCCTAGGTCTTCCCCGGGGCCTCCTCCCGGTGAGACGTGCTTGGAACACCTCCCTGGGAAGGCGTCCAGGAGGCATCCGAAATAGATGCCCGAGCCACCTCAGCTGGCTCCTCTCGATGTGGAGCAACGGCTCTACTCTGAGCTCCTCCCGAGTGACCGAGCTTCTCACCCTATCTCTAAGGGAGCGCCCAGCCACCCGACGGAGAAAGCTCATTTCGGCCGCCTGTATCCGGGATCTTGTCCTTTTGGTCATGACCCACAGCTCATGACCATAGGTGAGAGTAGGAACGTAGATTGACCGGTAAATCGAGAGCTTTGCCTTACAGCTCAGCTCCTTCTTCACCACGACAGACCGGTACAGCGACCGCATTACTGCAGAAGCTGCACCGATCCGTCTGTCAATCTCACGTTCCATCCTTCCCTCACTTGTGAACAAGACTCCAAGATACCTGTACTCCTCCACTTGAGGCAGGAACTCTCCACCAACCTGAAGTGGGCAATTCACCCTTTTCCGACTGAGAACCATGGCCTCGGACTTGGAGGTGCTGATTCTCATCCCAGCCGATTCACACTCGGCTGCAAACCGTCCCAATGCACACTGAAGGTCCTGGTCTGAGGATGCCAACACGACAACATCATCCGCAAAAAGCAGCGACGAAATCGTACGGTCCCCAAACCGGACACTCTCCGGCCCTTGGCTGCGCCTAGAAATTCTGTCCATAAAAATTATGAACAGAACCGGTGACAAAGGGCAGCCCTGCCGGAGTCCAACATGCACCGGGAACAGGTCTGACTTACTGCCGGCAATGCGAACCAAGCTCTTGCTCCGGTCGTACAGGGACTGAACAGCCCTAAGTAGGGAGCCGCCGACCCCATACTCCCGGAGCACCCTCCACAGGATGTCGCGAGGAACACGGTCGAATGCCTTCTCCAAGTCCACAAAACACATGTGGACTGGTTGGGCAAACTCCCATGAACCCTCCAGCACCCTGGAAAAGGTATAGAGCTGGTCCAGTGTTCCACGACCGGGACGAAAACCACACTGTTCCTCCTGAATCCGAGGTTCCACTATCGGCCGAATTCTCCTCTCCAGTACCCTGGCATAGACTTTCCCAGGGAGGCTGAGAAGTGTGATCCCTCTATAGTTGGAACACACTCTCCGGTCCCCCTTCTTGAAAAGAGGGACCACCACCCCGGTCTTTTTATCAGATATTTTGATGGTCGTGGGCCCTGTGTCTCACCTGGTTGCCCGTTAATGGCAACATTTCCAAAAGTTGCCCGGAAACACTGCTCAAAATGTTACGCCTGTATCATCAGCCCAAGTCTGTTATTTTATTTAAAGTTTTTAATAAAAGGTATATAGGTACATATAATCATCAAATAATATGTATTGCATATTTTGTAACTGTTGGTACAGTGAGTGCTGTGCCTGTCTGCTATGAGGAGACTGAATAAAAACAAAGGAATATTAGTCGAATTTAAAATAAAAATTTGCATTAAAATGCAAAAACGGATTTGAATTTTAGGAGTGTGTCAGGGAGACTATCAATGGCGCACGAAGTGAGGTGATGGTTACGCTAAGTGTAGTTGTTGAATTTTAATGTTTTTGTCTGTCTAGTCCAGCCCACAAGATGTGCTGCTGTTGCATTTCTTATTCTAAATATTTAAGAAATATAGAAGCGGAGAATGTTAGGTTAAAATTCAAACCAAGCCATTCATACAGAACGCATACAGAACCATTATTGTTTCACTTGTCTCTCGCACAAGAGATGAACAGAAAGTCAGGAAAAGGTCAAAGAGGTTACATTTTTGAAAACTTGTCTCAAGAATTTGTAGTGGTTTCACTCCAGTCTCATATGTTTTTAAATGCAATCGTGTGATCAGTGCTTTAGCTATTTGTATTAAGCTATGCATAAATAAATAATGCTTTTTTTTAAATTATGAAATTATATTTATAAATATTAGTTTAGATGGCATGGACTTTTTTTATAGGCAGCCTTATTTCATTCCACTGAATAAACAGTTTAATGAGGTGCATTATTTTGCTCATTGCGCCCTCCTATGGCCTCAGGATACAGGTCAAATGTTTCCCCAACACTTATTTAATCTGCATGTAATGCACTTTGTCTTAATAAATTAGTTAAATTAAAAGAGAGAGAGAGAGAGAGAGAGAAAAAAACTAAAATTATCAATATGGAGCGATATTAAACATATCTTGATAAAACAATTTTTTGCTAAATCGCCCAACCCGATATCCTCTCCTGGAAAGATCAGTAAAATGTTTAAAATAAAGAGGCTTCCTTTTTAGAAGAGCACATCTGTAGTACAGCAGATGCATTAAATAATTATTCTCTTCTGACAAGTCTGCAGAGCTGTATAACAGCCGTGAGCACCGTGTTTTACCTTGAGCACACCATTTGTTAACAGAAACAATTAAATTGACTGATGTGTAATCAGGAATTAATTTAGCAGATTCTTTTGTCCAGTCCTAAAACTAACAAATAAGAAACACTTAAAGAATCCAAAATGTATTTATTCTGACAAAAACACCAATTGTATAGAATTACGATATGGACAGGATTGACTTTTTTATGTTACAGTGTTTAATAATCTAATTTATATACAATAAGAACAAGCAGTATTTAATTTATCAGCAACAGTATAACAAGAAAATAAAAGGTGAGAGAATGCAGTAGAAAACGACGTGCTGCTCGTGCATCTGATGTGAACACTCATTTTTTAACATGGGTGCTAAAAATACAGGCTGCATAGATGATGCTGACACTTGCTGTGTGCAACAGGCCCTTCAGTTTAAAAAAATATCCTTTTATAAGGGAGCTGATGTTCTTTTTCTACAGTGAATCATGAAACAGGCTATAGACAGCAAAATTATTACAGGTACAAGAATGCAAACACAGATTAATAATACATTCCTCTGGTCTGATTCTGTCTCTGCTGGTTCAGTGGAATTTTTTCTTTTTTCTACTGTTGATTCTGTAAGGGGGGGGGGGGCAAAAACAAAGAAACATTACTGCATAATGTGATAAAAACAACAGATGTGTCTATAATTTCTTACTGTATACAGCAGAATTCTTTTTATTTTATTTTTTATTTTAAAGGTGCTGTATGTCATTTTTGACTGACTACTAAAGCATAAAAATACCATTATATGTCTGCAGATATTTAGGAAACATGCTCAGTTCACATACAGGTGCATCTCAATAAATTAGAATGTTGTGGAAAGGTTAATTTATTTCAGTAATTCAATTCAAATTCTGAAACTTGTGTATTAAATTCAATGCACACAGATTGAAGTTTAAGTCTTTGGTTCTTTCAATTATGATGATTTTGGCTCACATTTAACAAAAAACTTCACTCAACAAATTAGAATACTTCATAAGACCAATAAAAAAAGGAAACAGTTTTTAGTGAATTGTTGGCCTCCTGTAAAGTATGTTAATTTACTGTGCATGTACTCAATACTTGGTAGGGACTCCTTTTGCTTTAATTACTGCCTCAGTTCAGCGTGGCATGGAGGTGATCAGTTTGTGGCACTCCTGAGGTCGTCTGGAAGCCCAGGTTTATTTGACAGTGGCCTTCAGCTCATCTGTGTTTTTTTTGGTCCCTTGTTTCTCATTTTCCTCTTGACAATACCCCATAGATTCTCTCTGGGGTTCAGGTCTGGTGAGTTTGCTGTCCAGTCAAGCACACCAACACCATGGTCATTTAACCAACTTTTGGTGCTTTTGCCAATGCGGGCAGGAGCAAAATCCTGCTGGAAGATGAAATCATCATCTTCAAAAAGCTGTTCAGCAGAAGGAAGCATGAAGCGCTCCAAAATTTTTTGGTAAATGAATGGTTGAAGTGACTTTGGTTTTCAAAAAACGCAATGGACCAACACCAGCAGATGACATTGCACCCCAAATCATCACAGACTGTGGAAACTTGACACTGGACTTCAAGAAACTTGGGCTATGAGCTTCTCCACCCTTCCTCCAGACTCTAGGACCTTGGTTTCCAAGTGAAATACAAAACTTGCTCTCATCTGAAGAGAGGAGTTTGGACCAATGGGTAGCGTATCCTTCAGCAAATTCCTTGACACTTCTGTGTTAGGGTTGGGACTCGATTGTGTTTTTTACAATACCAGTGTCATTTTGATACTTTTAAAACAGTACTGGTGCCTAAACAGTGTCCAAAAAACTAATGTCCAATGAATTTCAAACATCAAACTAACTTAACCACCATCGAAAAACCATGATGAGAGCACCGCACCAACTGCACAAAACGCCCCCAAAATAAGAGATGGCTGCAGCAGCAGGGCGACCTTCATGCCTATGGCTGCGTCTCGCGTGAGCCTTAACATGGGTTGTTATGGTAAGCGGCAGAACCGAGTCAGCACCAATGCCCCACGGTGGAGGTTACCACAAAAGCCCACATGACGGCACACTTCTGCTTTGTGCCATGAAACATGAACTGGGACAAATCTTTCACGCTAACATTAGTGGCGTGCTTTAATACTAGTATTTCCTGTCACTCAGGATTTTTTCAGAGATGAAGACTGCCATGTAGCAGTAGGGAAATATGCTAAAAACGAAACATCTGCCACGAATCTTGTATGATTTTTTTTAAATATCCATTTTAAATTTGAGAGAATGGATACAGTATCAGCAAACAAAATATTGCGATACTCACATGTATCGATATTTTCTTACACTCCTAGCATTCACACACAACACGTAAAGGTCCCGTAAAGATATGTGACATCAGGATGTGACGTCTAATGAGTCGAAAATGATAATCATGTTAACTTCACTTTAAGCTGGCGAACTATCTCAGCTTCAGCGTGAAAAGTGTAGAGCTAACTGATCTCTACTTCATTACAGTTTGCACATATTGTTTTCATCACAAACATTGATCTGCCTCCAAACTCTCGGTAAAAGAGTCGCGCAATAACATGTGCCATCACTATGACACACCCTATACAGCATACGTTCTGGCTTTTGTTCACACAGCGCTCATTCAGGTCCGAACCCGGCGATGTTACTAGGTCCCAAACCTGGGATCGATCAAGGTCGGCCATGTTCCGGCAATTTTCCGGGACCAACGTGCAGTGTGAATGGGGCTAATGATTGTCTTCTGGACAACTGTCAGATCAGCAGTATTCCCCATGATTGTGTAGCCTAGTGAACCAAACTCAGAGACCATTTTGAAGGCTCAGGAAACATTTGCAGGTATTCTGAGTTGATTAGCTGATTGGCATGTCACCATATTGTCATTTCTTGAGATCGTGAATTGGTGGGTTTTTGTTAAATGTGAGCCAAAATCATCACAATTAAAAGAACCAAAGACTTCAACTACTTCAGAATTTGAGTTGAATTACTGAAATAAACAAACTTTTCCGAGACAATCTAATTTATTGATATGCACCTGTACTTGTTTCTCTGAAGAAAAAAAGAAAAGAAAAAAAAAATCCCCTACATCCAGTTATTCTACTTTGCATGTCCCGTGTCAAAATTATTGTTTTGGTCTGTATGATTCCGCCCACTTCAAATAGACAAATATAATTTACTGTTATTTGCACTTAGTGGAAAAATGTGCCACAAATTCAGAGTATAGGAAACCATACTTGGCCACATGTGCTTTTAACGTCACTAGAAGCGAACAAACAGGGTCAGAGATTGCAGATTCTGCTAACCTAAAAATCCTCTGCATCCATCTAAAAAGCTCTTTGACATTAACATACAGTGTAAGGCTTGGTGCCATCTATTGTCCATTTCACTTGTTCATGTCATGTGTCCTCAATCTGCCAAACTGCGCAAGCATTGAGTCTGAGGAGGAGGGATGATAGAAACAACTCTCTCCAATATTTTTATTTTGAACTGATGTTCCCATTTCAACCGTTAGCTGTCAATATTACACACTGCACCTTTAAAACTTCAAACATAACTATTTTTAATAATTTTTTTAACTATTTTTACTTACCATTAATGAACAGCAGTACAGTCTCCTGTTTAGAATCAGATGAGTGAATGATGAGGCAGACGAACTCTCCTGCATCAGCGTGAGTGAGATTTATGAGTTTGATGGAGAAGTTTCCTCTCAGATACTCATCAGGGAAAGTTTGCGCTCTGTTCTTGTACCGTGGGTTCTGTCCTGCTACTGAATCTTTACCACTAATTAGATCATAAATAGTCTCACTCCCATTGTGTCTCCAAAACACATTGATGTCTTGAAGTTCAAGATCATATTCAGTTGAAGAACACGGCAGAACAACAGAACTGCCAGTAAAACCCACTAAAGTGACATCCAGAGACACTGAAATGACACAAACTCTAATTGTAAACAGTCTGGAACTTACACATAGTGGGATGAATTAAATTTTTTAAATGTAGTTTGTTTTGTGCTCACCTTCGTTTATCACCACTGCAAATATGCAGATGAAGCACCAACTGCAGAAAAAGAAATAAACAAGTTCCTTTAACTTTGTTGATCTCAACCAAGTTATCATGACAACTAAAAATGCTCCAACTCTGCTCCGACACACATACCATGTAGTTTTTAAAACAACCTGAAGGACTTGATTTGTTGGATCAGATGCGTTTAATTGGGGTTAAATCTAAACTCTGCAGGGCTCTGGCCCTCCAGGAACTTACGGACACCACTGGCTTTGAACAATAATGAGTTTTCATACAATTAAAGAACAATAATGAATTTGCCTGCTGGCCTATATTTAGGATTAACTGATTTGAATTTAAATGTGATAAATAACAAGGTCATGTGTTTTTGCTTTCATGTGCTGAAAGGGTGTCTGAAACTACCTATTTCTTACTTCTGGAGTTATAATTAGGAGTTTGCGTTCAAGTGCATTGGAAAGAACAGGACAGCCCATTTATGAGTCCATTATTGCCTGTTTCTTAATATAGCAAAAAGATAATAAATTATATTTAGTCAATATAAAACAGATTTTGAATAAAACGTAGCATCTCATTATTTGATAACCATATAAACATTCACTGTGCTATAGATATTAAGCTTGCTGACGATTCCTAAATCTAAGTCAAATAAATATTTTCACTGTTTTAAATGCATGCAATATGGATTAAATTGTTACTTATATATATATATATATATATATATATATATATATATATATATATATATATATATATATATATACACACACATGACAATAAATCCTTGTCACACTCCGTGTAGAAAAACTCTCACTGAAATTGCATTGCATTTATACAGTAATGAAACCCTGTTTAGACTTCTAAAATCTTGACACATTTATCAGATGGTTATCCCCTTATTAATCGTGACTTTTAAATGATTTTAATTAAATGTATTTTTATATTTTGTGTTATTTTATTTTGATGTGGAATATTTAGATGGACAGAATAAGGTCAGATGCCCCCTCGCAATTGTGGAACTGTGCTTTTACTGTTTTCTTAATAATTCATGGAGTTATTATTCAAGTAAAATTTTCATTGTTCATCATAACCTAAAGACCAGTTAAATTGAATCATTCAAACTGAATTGGTAGTCTATCGCTTTTATGACAATCTTCCATTAAAATAAAAACATTTATAAAATAAACATTAAATGGGATTCAGATTTTAACTGAGTTTTATTTACCAGTTGTCTCTAAATTGACACAATGCATCAAATTAAATCTTAAAACTTTATAATTTCCATTAATAATATAGCCTGCTAGATGTTATAATATCCTGTAACGTTAAATGATAAACTCTGAACATGATTCAGCAGTAAATGTTCTTGTTTTTAAGGGAGCATCTTTACCCATCTTCCACTACTGGTAAAACCTCGAATACACTACACAGTCAAACTGACTAACGTTAACTGTACATGCAGGGAAAACAAAGGATACAACATGCTAATGCTAATGGCTAAACCACAATAATAGTTATAGATATTTCTTTGAGTACTAACCTGTAATTCGCTAATTAATCAAACTGTGAATAATGCATTAATGAGAGTGAAAATGTTTGTTAATGCTAGATGTTGGTAATGTCAGTTTGTGTGATAGCCACAACAAACCAGGCCAAATTAACTCACAAACTTGATCACTTTTTTCACGTAACGTAAGTTTATCGCGGCAGATCTGAAGTGTGGAAAGTACAAACCGTTTGTTGAAACAGAATATCACTTTAAAACATTGACATACCCGATGATCATGGTGCCCCGATATAAGGAATATATATTTTACATAATATTTCAGAAATACTACTTATACCACCGTAAGAAACAGAAAGTAACTTAGCTCGGTGGGTTTGACTTGAGGTCGCGCTGCGCAGACCGGTTATGACATCAAAGTACCGCAAGAGTGATTCAAAATCATAGAAGAGCGGTCTGCTCTCAATAGGTCTCGCGGTACTTTGGTGCACCTATCGGTCAGTATACATATCAATGTGCGCGACGCCCGTGCTCTCTGTAGCGGAAGCGGTCACAGAGCAAAAGTGATACAAAAATCTATAGCGGTGAACAGGAGACTACAGTAAGAAGAAGAAAATAAATAAAAATAAAACTATTAAAAAAGAGTTTAATTTGCAACAACAGGAAAAGTTGTTTTTCAACTTTAATTTTAAAGGGGGGGGTGAAATGCTATTTCATGCATACTGAGTTTTTTACACTGTTAAAGAGTTGGATTCCCATGCTAAACATGGACAAAGTTTCAAAAATTAAGTTGTACGTTTGAAGGAGTATTTTTGTTCCCAAAATACTCCTTCCGGTTTGTCACAAGTTTCGGAAAGTTTTTTTCGAGTATGGCTCTGTGTGACGTTAGATGGAGCGGAATTTCCTTATATGGGGTCCTGAGGGCACGTCTGCCTGAAGAGCGCGCGCTCCCGTATAGCGAGTCTGAGCAGCAGAGAGAGAGCGTCGCGAAAAGTCACAAAAGAAGTGTGTTTTTGGTTGCCAGGGCAAGACAACCCTGCGCAGATTACCAAAAAAAACAGCATTAAGGGACCAGTGGATGGAGTTTATTTTTACAGAGCATCAACGGAGTTGTGCAAGTGTTTTTGTTTGTTCCCTGCATTTCGAAGATGCTTGTTCACAAGGCCCAGTTTGACGACGGATTTGCATATCGTTTATTTCTTAAGGATGATGCAATCCCAACGAAAAAGGGTCACGATCGTGTGTTAGAACCACAGGCGGTGAGTAAAACTGCTTCAAATATCTCTGCGTCCTTGTTAGTGCGTCCCCTCCCATGCCGGAGACCCGGGTTCGAGCCCCGCTCGGAGCGAGTCGTTGCTGCTGCTGCTTTCGTTCAGTTTCAGCCTCTGGATCATAAATAAACGGCTGAATCTGACTGTAAGCCATTGTTTGTTTTGGATGATGGGTTTTCCCTCATGGTAATGTCAGAGCCTTTAATATGTTTTTCAACGGCTCTGGGTAATGTCACAGCTTCCACATGCTCTCAACGCAAAAGCCTATTCGCGCTCGTGATTCTTTAGCTCCGCCCACACGTCACGCCTCCAGCCGGTCGTGTTTTTCCGGGAAAAATCGGTACAGACTATCTTTCTCTTATGAATATAATAAAACTAAAGACTTTTTGGATTTATGAAGGATGCAGTACTACTCTAAATGTACTCAAGATTAACAGGACATTGAGTGAAAACGAGCATTTCACCCCCCCTTTAATTGTTTGAAACAAATATATATGTAGGACTATAACCGGCTGTGAAAACATGATCTGTAAAACAAAAAAATAAAAGGGTCAAACACAGTTACTAATTATCTTGTATTTGCGAGCATGTTATAATAACTTAAACATATGTCCAATATTGATCACTTATAATCTAAGATTTCCATTGGCTACAGTACAGAAATATTCACTCGACACTGTGTTAGTAGTTGACACATAATAAAACATGAACTACACTGAAATTTATTAAAGTCACCATGAAATGCCCTAGTAACTTTTAATCAAAAACGTTAACCTCCCCTCCCCCTCTAAACGACTTCTCTCTTCTGGTCATGAGCTATGGCGCAGGGCGGAGCTTCTGCTTCACTTTATAGAAATCAATGCATTTACCAATGCGAGTACACTAACCTTAAAAACTGAAAGGATATTAGGAGATTACCCAACTTCCAATGATCGAAATCAAGTCCCGCCATCTCATTTCAGATGCTGTTTCACTCGGATTGACATCACACTAGAGAGAAAAAAAGACAATTGCTACTTCCGTTTCATGCCGACTTTAAGCAATTGAAGTAGTAAATCTTTCTCCTTGAAGTCAGCTGCTGTCTTCACGCAAACCTTCACAACTCACCTCTTCAGCTCAGCATTCAGTTCAATGCCCCACCTGAGAATCTGAGCAGCTGTGAGACACATGAATTTATGGCCAAAGCGCAACCTTTTCTGAAGTGCAAGGGCCCTCATCTGAGTGGACACACTGCAGTTCATTCATAGTCTGACTACTTTCATATTGACCTAACGCATCAGAGGAAAAAGTGCGCAACCATCTTTATTAATTTTTGTCTTTAAACTTCTGTTTCTGCAGTAGATTGCATCACTGTTGAAGAATAAATGATGTTCTCGTTAACAAGGTTTGGGAGTAGTGCGTCAGATACTAGACACAATCTAGTAATCAATCCCACATTATAAATATCGCTGACTTTCCTTACATCCATCAAAGGTTAATTAGCATTCGATTTATGCTGTCTGTCATCTTATCACAGACCCAATTTTCCTTCCAACAAAGAGATCTGGGCCCGTATTCATACAGAATCTTAATGGAAAAAGTAGCTCCTAGTGACAAAATTCTAAGAAAATTCTTAGAAATGTTGGCGTTTACTCTTAAAATTAAAGAAAAAATCCTTGTGTAGAAAAAAGTAATTCAGAAAGCATCTTAACCCTTAAAAGAGGTCTTAAGGTCAAACTTGTTAGGAACACAGACAAGGACTTTTAAGAGGCTTAAGAGTTCCTTTAGCAGAGGAGAAAAGGGCAGAAAGATGAAGAGGCAGAAGAAATGTGTTGCAGACAATGGATGACAGTGAGTTAAAAAGACGCTATAGATTAGATCGTGCAGGGATCATGTTTGTGACTGATCTTATTAGAGACGTGCTAACATTTCCGACACAGCGCAGAAAAGCCATAGCACCAGAAATTAAAGTAATCACTACATTACGATATTTGGTAACTGGGAAAATGCAACAATGCAATAGTGATGATTTGGGTCTGTCACAACTTTCTGTAAGCAGAGTGATCACACAAACAATTACAGCACTTTCAGAACATCTTATTGTGTCGCTATAATGTTCATTTCCACTGGACATTCCCACCTTGCAGGCTCAAAAAACTGCATTTATGAATATAGCAGGCTTATAGGTGCACACAAGCAGGGGGAATGAACCGTTAATAGTTTGTGCTATACGCTCCCATGTCTGCTTCTTGTCCCTTGCTGTGACACCCGGCCCAAATTTTCCTTTAAGAATGCCTTTTGTTCATCCACTAACTGGGCTAACAGTAAACACTGTTCCTCTGTCCAGCTTGGCTTTTTTCGCCCTTCTTGGTTTTGATTCCATGTTTGATAGATTAAAACCAACATTCAAACCGCCACTTAAATAGAACAGCAATCACTGTAATTGGAAAGAGTGGAACAATTCTTTTAAATCTAAGCCAATCAAATAACTTATAGGAAATTAAAAGCATGGTAAATAAAAAATGATTTATATACACGCATGTAATGTGTGTGTGTGTGCGAGAACGGTCAAATAGGAAAAATTAATCATGTAAATTCAAAGTGAGATTTAGAATAGACCCTATACTTAAAATCACTCTTTTTTTCCTTCTTGGACAACCAACCAATCACAGTTTTCAAAAGATTGTGTCATACATAGCAACGGGGTCAACCCGCTTGCATCACTAAGATGAAAGTTTTTGTCTTTTCCTTAAGCCGAGTTCACTGTTTTTTCACACTGCATGACTATATTGGCCAGCATTCAGTCACTGCTGTGTTCACACTGCATGATGGATCGGCGACAGAAGGTTTCACACTGCATGACTTTACAATAGGAAGAATCGCTGACAACTCTGTCTGGCACACAAACTACTTTTCACAACCCAACACACGCAAGATGTGACAAGGAAACAACGCGATATCACACGTGCAAGATCGGAGTTCTCACGTGAGACTGTGATTATTAAAAATGGTAGTCTGCAAGAAGCTTGCATTAAGAATTGCCTATGCGCGGATTTGCTGAGAAAACAAGAAAAAGAAAAGAAGATTATGGAGGAGGAAATGGTAGGGGAGATGCGAGGAACAAGGATTGTGTGTTCTTATATCATACTTGCTTAATATTGTAGTCTATAACTCCTCCACGAACTCCCCGCTGCTCTGTATCCTGCTCTCTCATTGGCTGTTGGTCATCGCCTATGTAGTTTTCAGTCAGAACTCTTTTCACACAGCATGATTTTGAATCGCTGACAGGTCCAGATATTTAGCATGCCAAATATCTCATAGGCATCGGCGACTTGTCGGCGATTCTCTCAGATGGCATCTTTGTTCATTCACACTGCGTGATTGTCGCGCGTGTGGATGAGCACCGATTTGCCTGTGATTTCGGGCATTTGTCGCTGATTTCTCAAAACCTGTCGGCGAGCCAAAAACTGGGCTAAAATCGTGCAGTCTGAACGCAGCTTTATTCAGAGTTGCTCTCAGATCGGTCCCGAATCGCTCTTAAGCTAAGACTCCTACGTAAAAGTTTTTAAGCTAAATTAAGAGTTTTCTGAGTGGATTCTTAGAATCTTTATGAATACGGGCCCTGTAACATTACCAGGGTGCCGCTGAACACCATTAAGCTCTTCTCACCAAGCCACACGTTGTGGACAATAGACTGTGCAAAGCCCCAAGCCCGAGCCCAGTTCTCACCGCAGCAAGTGTCTTTGCTTCCCGCCACTGCTCAGCCTTTTCACCACAGCTTTTCTGGCCACAGTGCAGTTTGAGGCTGCCTCCTCCAGCGGCGCAGACCGCGTGCCGTAAATCAATACATTCTTATTATTAGGTCAGTAAACGCAAGTCCTAATGTATCATTTGCATTATCAACGTGAATATTAAAATCTCCCATGATTAGCGCCTTATCAACTGTAACTAGAAGGTCTGAGAGGAAATCTGCAAATTCTTTTAGGAATTCTGTATACGGCCCTGGTGGTCTATACACAGTAGCCAGAGCAAGAGATACATTAGACTTATTTTGCATGTCTGACAGAGTAACGTTTAGCAGAAGTATTTCAAAAGAGTTAAACCTGTATCCTGTTTTCTGGGTAACATTTAGAATATCACTATATATTGTTGCAACACCTTCGCCACGACCAGTCTGACGGGGCTCATGTTTAACAGTAGTTTGGTGGAGTAGACTCAACAAATGTTTAGTTTTTTATGTTCCTAAATGTGTTTCCCGAAGTGTCCCTTAGGAAGCTTCTTAACACGCTGCCTCTTACGTCCGACGTTACAAGAGCGCTGTCCCAAGTGAGGGTGCTGAATTAGTTGGCATCGATTGCTCAGGAATCAATTTTCCACTTCACACAAAGGTGCATTACAGCGTTAAGAAATACAACCCGTTCTATGAAAATTAAACATTCCTCAAATTATTACAGTAACATTTATTTTAATATAGTTATCATTAAAATATAGACTATAAATATGTTCATACAAATTGTGATGGTTAGACGAACCGGGTATCCCTCGCTAAAAATTATGTAATACACTTTTATATTAGTAATGGTAAGGTACTTTACAATCAGAATTGATTGGCAAGCAGCTGCAGTTACTTCTGTATAATGCGGTATTGATTGCCATTGGTTAATGTTTTCAATAAAAAGCAACCTATCGACAATGAACAGAGAGAGAGAGAAGCAACGTAAAAAAGGGCACCAAGCTTCTCATCAGAGGAACTTGAAGTTTTGCTGGACCTTGCCGCTAGGTCAAAGATCACACCCCTATGGTCCACTTTAACCTGCACGTTTATGGCCGCGTATCCCTTTCGCGATATGTACCTCTGATCAATCACTGATGATTGAGTGTGACATCCACCAGGATGTAATTCCCGGCATGGCGCAGAAGGGCGTTGGTGACAGTGTGAACTCACCTCCACACCGAGGTCTTGATTAGGCCGTAGCCCTCTCCCACGACCTCAATGAAGCTCACAACAACAACAAAAAACGTAGTGCTGCAAGCAGCTGGACTTCAGGGCTTAAAGCAAAATTCCGCAGCGTTAGCCTGGCAAGCGCAGGTCTGAGAAGGTTCAGCAGCTCCATAATGAGCTGTCTTGGGAGGCTTTTTTTTTTTTTTATATATATATATATAGCCATGTCAGGCAAACTGTCAAAAAGTCTAAAGTTTTGCAGAATAAAAAAATTGACATGGACTAAACGTCTCTGCGTCCGGCTCCATCTTTGATTCAATACAAGGACATGTTGGATCACTGCCATAGTTGGTCGCTTATTGGACACCCCCATGCTTACCCATTTATAGATCTTAGCCATTTAGAGCCAAATTGTTTGCCAGATTTTAATTATCAAAAGTGATTGCCAATTTAAATGCTTTAATTACATTACAAAATAACCTAGGCTAATTACCACCATAATAGTTGTGATACCACATAAAGTCAACTTCATAAATAGGCCTGTATCCATTGCGAACATATTTTATAATGAGTCTTAAAATGTCCATAACATAAAATCATTGTTGAGCCACAACACTGTCCACATACCATAGTTTTTGACTTGCACTGCAGTGCGCTGATTTGATTTCTAAAGACTGCTGCACAGTGGCAGCGACTAGCGTCTTGAGCTCAAACAACGCTAAGAGAGAGCTTACGAATGGTCCAGACCAACCTTACGAAAGTGTGACTTGCAGAAGATAGGACAGACGAGGCGAGAGAAAAGGAGATGAGGATGAGGAGCGACAGAGATGAGAGTGGGGAGAACTGAGTAAAAAAAGACACACTGCCACTCGGCCCTCCACTAGCTGAGTGAACTTATCCGTGGTGCCTGGCGGTGGCACTGGACAGCCCTCGGTGGATGGCACGACACTCCTCCGCCGCCCGGTGGACGGCGACGGCTCCTCCGATTTTGGGCAGTCGGCAGGAGTCCCCCGTTCCCTGCTCCTCCCCATTAGGCGGATGGCAGCGAGCTCGTCCGTCCCCGGCAACTCACTCCAGCCCACCGCCTCAAGCGTCCATGGCAGTACACTTCCTCGCCCTGCTCGATGGCACCGCATGTTCACCCCAGCGGCGAGGGATCTTCAGCAGCGTGTCCCTCCTTCTCCTGGGTCTCGGCACCAGTGTAGCAAAGTACAAACTTCATAATCATTGGGAAGAAGGTGGCGGGAACCGGCGGACAATCAAAATTTACTTTAATTACAAAATAAACACAAAACAGTGCACTGCCACGCACAAACAAAAACCAAACACAAACTAAAACCCAGACCTGGTCCTCTCTCGTCCTTAACTGTCATCGCTCCTCTTTTGTATCCTTCCAATCTATTCTGTGGGTCTCAAGACCGGTGGGTCGAGAAAGTGTCGCTCATTTCCACTGTTGAGAACGTTACTTTAAAAAAGTAATTTCAGTAATTTCATGTTCAGTAATGTTAACGGCGTTGTAACGACGGGAAAAGTAATTAGTTAGATTACCCCGTTACCGGAAAAATAACATCGTTACCTAACGCCGTTCTTTTAAACGCCGTTATTCCAAACACTGCTCATTTCCAATCACTCCACCGGCCTCGCTCCGTTCCCATGGCAATCGGCCCCACCCCTCTCGCCACAATGTTTTTCACATAATTTAGAAATAAAAATTCTAGGCTTCAAGTCCCGGGAACCAATGTTCTGTATGTGTTTTATGGCCTTATTAAAGTGGTTTAACATTTATTGTTTTTCACTAACCACGCATGCCATCCACATTTTTTTTTCTCAAAAACACAATAACGTATATACATGCTGCTCAAATATTATTGTAGCCCTGTTTGTGTTGATTACAGTGAGATTAGACTTTAGCCATTTAACTGTTTATAAGCAACTGAAAAAAGCACAAATGTCAGGGCATGACAAAACTTCTTCAGGCCCCAAAAATACCCTCAAGACATCAAAGGGTTAACGTAACCTTGGTTCCCTGAGATATGGGAATGAGTACTGTGTTTCTAGCCATGCTATGTAGTGCATGACTCAGTTGTCGCTTCAGTCGAAGTAAACTGAGAATCCTGTGGCCTGCTTATATAACCTGACACCCCTCTCTGCGGGCTTTGGCAGGCTTGGCGGGCTTCGTTGCCATAGGCTCGTGGATCTCCCGTGCCAAGCCACTGGTTAGTTTTTTAACCACTGGCCGTTCACTTTCTGGCTGTTCTAGCTGTTCTCTTCTTCCCATGACTGGATTATTTGTCCTGAAGGAAACACATTTGATACAAATATCTCCATGCTTCTGTTTGAAATGAGAATTGGAAGATGAGGTTACTTGCCCCTTTTCTCAACAATCTAAATAAAGTATTGACTTTTTTATCAACACTCACCAGACATTTCTAAGTTCCACAATATATGCAAAAAGCAGTATGAGATCATTTTGCAAAAAAATAAATAATAATAATATATATATATAAATAATATATACAGTGGATTGTGTTCAATGACAATGTTTTCTGGAAGTATTCCTGAGCCCTCTTATTGCTACCTGTCCCATCTCTTTTTGGAATGTGTAGCTTTTATGAAATCCAAAATAAGCCAATATTTGGCATGACATTTAAAAATGTCTCACTTTCAACGTTTGATATGTTATCATGTTAAATAAAATATAATGCAATCTGAATGGCAATTTCATGACAAGGGTGAATGTTTGACCATTGTTTCTCTCTTTCAGGTCACCATGATGACGTCACTGGAAGATCTGCATTCCTGACATACTAGACAGTGATGATGAACTACACAGTGTATTGAGATAAAATGAGAAAATTACACTGTTTAAATTTGTGATACTATAAGAACTATGGAAAGATCTACCTGCAAGTAGACAGTATACTGTGAAAAAATGTACACTTGTATAAAAAAAAAAAAAAACATAAAAAAACAAAAACAAATAAAATGCACTGTACTTTATATTTACATTAACTGAATAAGATAGAAGACGAGAACCTTACTGAATAAATATGTATGTAACAATCACGTGACTTCAGTATTCACTGGGATATTTGAAGTGTTAAATGTTTAGTGCATTAAATGTCTCTTCAGATTGAAGATTATTCTAGCCTGTATTGTTTCCATTTATGAGCATGTGAAGGCATGCAGAGATGAGAATCTATCTGTGAGGTGGAAAACAAGCAAAACAAATACAAAGGAACAAGGAACAAAAGAGCACAGAGAACCAATGAACAAGACACACCTGTAAACAATGAAGACTAGTCAGCAGGAAGAACTACAAAGAACTACAAACATGGCACAGAAAACAGGAAGTATAACAAAAGTCCTAAAGCAACACAAAGAACAAATAACGCTGTAAGATGGGTGGTTATTCTGACTTATCAAATGTGTTTTGTCATTTTATAACACCCCACCTGATCTCCGCCCTTATTGTAATTTTATTTATTTATTTATTTATTTATTTATTTATTTATTTATTTATTTATTTATTTTTAAACCTGATAAAAACCTCAGTGACACCATGATGATGAGCTGATCTGTGATAAAAATCTAACAGAAATAAAACATATTCAACAAGCAAAAATGTACACAGTCTACATCTCCTTTGTGTTTCTTCTGTGCTTCTTAATAACATTTACCATACATCATGATAATATTAAAAATCAAGGCAATGTTAATCATAAATAAAAAGCCATTCAGAATAGAAACATCCACAAATCTTCATTTAAAAAACTATATGTTGGCACACAGTTATTTTGAAAAAAAAATCAGCTTTAGGTTGTACATATGTTAATGCACACCAAATCAGATGTTTTTCATTGTTTTCTGTGTGGTTGGGACACAAAACTATTATGAGGTTTTAAACGTGTGAGTTTATCTTTGAGAATTATTCATTAATTATTAATTAATTGAATATGTTATTACTCATTTGTAATCTTATTGTGTATAGTTTTCACAGATTGAGAGTTAGATTGAATGTCTTTATTTTCAGGTTTTACGGAAGATGTTTTGAAGCAGTTTGTTATAATAAAATTTGTGTGAATTTTGATACAATGTCCAACACTGTGCCGAGGTGAGAGAGGTCCAGTTCTATATTATTCTCTCAAACCTAGTCTTATCATCAGGGCCGTGCACAGACCTTTTGAGGGGCATGTGCTGAAACTGAAAAAGGGCACCCCCCCCCCCCCTTTTTTATATCAAGATTATTTATTAAGCCTGCATAAAAGGAAGAAATGGTCACATCTTCATGACAAATTCAATAACACAAAATAATAGTCTCAAAAGCTTTAGATTTATTCACGATTAATAACAACCATAATAATAATATTAGATAATTAGATAATATAGTTAAACAGGGTTTTAAGGGCTTCTTTAAACCTAATACAACAGCAACCTTCTGTGAGCCATGTATCTGGCAAAAATCTTATACTGTGGTGGACCAGGGATGTTGGTCTCTTGAAGGTCTCTTATTCACTAAACTTTCCCTAAAATAAGCCAGCAATGAAAAAATAAATAAAAATAGTGTGAAAAGTACAGTTGCAGTGAAAAGCATTTCTGAAGGATCACACGACACTGAAGAGTACTGATGTAATGATGCCGAAAATTCAGCTTTGATCACAAAAATAAATTACATTTTAAAATATTCAAATAGAAAACAGTTATTTAAAATTGTAAAAATATTACACAATATTACTGATTTTGCTGTATTTTGGATCAAATAAATGAAGACTTGGAATGAATCATGAATTACATTCTGTATGATAAAATATAAAGATTTCAGTGATCTTCTCAAATTTTTTTTTTTAGTTACTACTACATTACTGTAGTAAAACCATGTTTTACAACATTTTATACAGAGAGTATACAGAGAGTATACCATAACATGATTAGCCTAAATGTTAATAAATTAAGTGTATCAGCAATCATAAATCAAAGAATAAATTTCTTAGAAATATGTTATCTAGGTGACGAGGATCACTCGTCGCTGTGTAAGTTCCAGTACGAAACAGCGCGGGTGCGCACCTGTTATGATTTTCCGATGGTAAAAACAAATTATATGTTCTTGTATTACTTATCAATATATCATTTTTGACCAGCGAATGTGTGCAAATGTGATTTTTTTTTTCTGTGCGTCATTAAAACGGCGACGGCGCCTGCCGCTGCGGGCATCACATTACATTTTCATCTACAGGTTACAAACTAGTTTTTTTAGCTATATAAGACGGAGCGCTCAGTTTTTCCTGTGGTAAAATGCATTTGGCCAAATTAGCATTTTATAAAAGATGAAATGCAACTGCATGCACAGGCTGTGTTGGCTATGTATTGGCTATGACTAGATGGCAAATGCTAGCCCTCTCTCTCAGGCGACGTCCCACATGTCTCAGTCAGTGAGTCAGTCAGACATCAAATAAATAAAATATGAGCCTTTATAGACAATGTTTAGTAGTACTTATTCAAACAACAAGATATTTATTTACCCTTCGCAAAACTTTGTTCAGCTCAGCTGGTGTCTACTGTGCGGCTGCTGTGGAACTTCAGTTGATTCAATGAGAGGGGGCGGAGTTATCAGCTTACTGACAGCTTGAGGATCGAATAAGATTTACACAAGCTCGTTTTAAGAACTTTCATTTGGTAAAACAGACAGACAGGCGTAAAGGGTGACCAATAGCATTGATAAAAAAAACAAAAAAAAAAAAACACCACCAAAAAAAGGGCACTTCGGAGTGTAAGGGCAAAAAGGGCATGTGCTCTGCACTGGTTGAGCCCTACCTGTGCACGTGCCTGCTTATCATACAGCTTTTTGTTTCTCAAATACATTTATCTTGTTTTAAGGATGCTCTCTCTCTCTCTCTCTCTCTCTCTCTATAGTGCATCCTTGAAACAAGATTATTATTATTTGTTATTGAGAAACAAAAAGCTATATGAGACTAGTTTTGAGGGAATATAATTGAAAATAAGTAATTGGCAAATTGTTCTTCTAGTTTTATGCATCAGTATACAAAAATATTCAGGCACCAAAATAGAAAAGGATTATGATATTCACTATTCAGACATAAACTTTAAGGAATCTTCTAATTAACTGTCATTAACAGCATCTATCTGAGTTTTTATATGGTCTGTTTGTCTCACAATTGTGTTGCAGTATTTTAGGGCTTTTGAATAACCCAAATACTGTTTGTCTCACACAATGGGAAATGTTGCTGCTGATGCTGTATATAAAGACTCACCAGCCATCCAAAAGCACTGTGTGTGTATCAACAACTTAAAAAAAAAAAAAAACTCACCTATATTATAATAATAAATTATGTAGTATTATGACTTTATTCTTGTAATATTTCAACTTTATTCTCATAATATTTCGACTTTATTCTCTTAATATTACGTTTTTATTCTCTTAATATTTCGACTCTATTCTCGTAGTATTACAACTTTATTCTCGTGATATTTTTTTCTTTATTTTCATAGTATTTCGACCTTTTTCCCGTATTAGGCCTATTACAACTTTATTTTAGAAACATTTTGACTTTATTCTCATAATATTTTGTCTTTTTTCTCTAAATATTACAACTTTAACTTCGTAATCTTAGATTTTTTTTCCCTTTCCCTTTTTTTTTTTTTTTTTTTTTTTTTTTACGTTGCAATAAAACATATGACACTGTTTTAGTGCCACATTAAACAAAAATTTTAAATCTAAGATAAATGTCCTGGATTGAGAGCACCAGAAGAAATTGCAGGCTGCGCTAATCACTCCGCCCAAGTAGCCACTCCGCCCAAGTAACTTAGCTGTGCTCCTACGCCTAGTGAGAATATAGTTCCCAGTATTTATACGATTAAAAATGGTCTCTGTCTCATATAGCCTTGTTATTTGTACACTCTGTGACTATACAGATCACAACATGTAAATAGGAAAATGTTTGCATTATTTTGTCACTTATTGGGATTACTATGCTACCATTATCCATTTACATCCAGTCTTTGTGCTAAGCTAGGCTAGCGGTGGGTGTGTCAAATAACACTTACAGAACGAACAGAAATGAAAAAGGTATGTATGGACTTATCTAACTCTGGGGGATACTGTGAATAAGCTAAAGTCCCAAAGAGTCGGAGTGTTCTTTTAACCGATTTGCATGACTTTTTGCATTTACATTTTCTGTGATTATGTCTCAAATGCAAATCATTTTCTGGGTTTTATGAAAAAATACTGAACAGATCTTATCACCAGTAGTAGATCACGAGTCCAAAATATACTCCTGTATGCTCTGTCCTGAACTCTTCTCTTTGCCACCCAAACAGTATTTTTATGTTCTAAAAAATACCAAACATCCTTAAAACAAGATCAATTTATCTGAGAAAGATATTACTTGTTTTGAGAGAATGTTGTTAAATATTAGTCATCGGCAATTCTTCATTGTTCTTCTAGTTTTATGCATAAGTATACAAAATATACAAGTATTTATCTACAAGTAGAAAAGGACTATACTATTAAATATTAAGACATAAAATGCATTTTCTCATTCGCTGTGATTTACCACAGCATCTTTCTGAATGTTTGTATCTTGTGTTTGTCTAACTGTTGTGTTGCAGTATTTTAGGGCTTTTGAATAACCCAGTACAGATTGAGACAGTATCTGTATCACCCACAATAGAGTTGTTGCTGACACTGCACTCAATCTAGTCTACTTCTTCCTTGTGTGTAAAAACTGCTGAATTTCGGCGCATGATTGTTTACACACAGTGTCTGCCGATTAAGGAGAAGAAGAACAGACTGAACACAACATTGCAAAAATTATCAGAATGCCCCACAGAAATGATAATGGGCTCTATACATGCACTGGGGCACTTTGAGGGCCCAATGAGGCTATTGGTGAGTCATTTGGCCTTAACTGTATCTCAGCAGCAGAAATCTATAGAGAAATGGGACTGGGCTCTTCTTATTTGTGGCAGTGTTTTAACTCCAACATCCTGGTGACACAGCAGCACAATCCTGTAGTGAAAATGAAACATCAAACAATGAGATCAGGTGATACACCTCTGCAAACTAAGAGAAAGACTGAACGTGTGTACTTAAGAACCAGACTGACCAGGACTTTAATATACAAAACAGATTAAAACAATGACATAATACATAATGCTCTGCTTTTGATGTTATTTCTTGGACAGAAATATGTAGAGCTGAAGACAAATAAACAGCTCAAATTTCACTGCTGGTAATATATGCTATATATAATTGTCTATGTGACGAATAAACATCTTGAAACAGCTGTCTTATGTTATTGTCACGCTGTCTAGTCTCTGTTTCCCTGGGTGTCCAATAGTGGGCTCACTTCCCCTTAGGCACTTCACCGTAGGCACTACAATTCCCACTAGCCTTGTCATACCCTAAACATACCTGCACTTGGATCTCTCTCTCCCTGTGTCTTACTGGGATCACAATCATCTCAGAAGCAACAGGGGGCCTGTCCTAACTCAGTTAGCTGGATTTGATTGTTGACGATTTGGCGTGATCTTGGATCATTTGGTTCTTCGAAGCTCATCCCGGAGCTGCTGTCATAGCAACAGGTCCGTGAGCTTAAACCTGCTCGGGAGCAGCTTATATCATGTAAACAGGATTAGATCGCTTCTTTTCAACCAGAACTGATACTCAAAATATGTCTGCTACCACCGCTACTTTTTTACAAGAGTCCAGGGACAATAATTTAAAATAATAATCATTAAAGAAATATTTAAAAATAATATAAAAATGCTGCGTAGTCAATAACAGGCTAATAGACAGTCAGTTTTACTCACTGAAATATTTATTTCTCATAAAATTATTACTTCATAATTGTATTAGAGTCTTACACACATGCTATACAGATAATAGAGTCGTGCATTATTTTGAGTGATGATGATATTATGGGCGGGGCTTGATGGAGCGCAGGAGATGCAGATAACATGATACTGACCCTTAAGAAACTTTCAGTAATGCTGTCATGTAACGAATCTGTCCAAATATAAAATGAAATGAATAGATAATTTCTACATTGAAATAAAAATGTAAAGACTGCACAACTATAAATTGCGAATCTAAATAATTGGGAATCATGAAAAAAATTATAATAAAATGAAAACATGTATGTATTATCTGTTTCATGTATCTATTAAAACATTTATGTAGTTTTGTTTGCTTGGCTGTTTCCTTATAAAAGTCCAGAAATTTTTTTTTCGTCTGGTGTCGTTTAAATTATATGATGTCATTACATTGCCGTCTTGCCACCTGCCCATCGCTGCACTGCTGATCATGGTTTTGAGTATCGATACATATCCCCTTTTAAGCCGACACATGAACGCGCATTTATCTCAGATAACTCAATCCAGCGATACTAATCATACACCACAGGTGTGTTCGAATAACCAAATTAGCCGGATCAGGATTAGCACGATGATATCATCTTGGATGTGTCATTTTTATCTCGGATGTAATAAGCGACGTACGAAGAACAGGCCCAGGGAGAGAGAGATCCAAGTGCAGGTATGTTTATTTGGGGTAATCCAAATCGAAGTAAAAACAAGCCAGGGTCCAAACCAGAATGCAGTCCAAAAGCAAACAAAGGAGGAACAGGAAAGGGAACTCAGAATACAAGGAGTCTCAAAGAACGAGAAGACAGGATCACGGAAGGAAAGGACTCCATCCAGACAACAGGAAAAGACTGGTAAATATAGGGAGGCTAATGACAATTAAGTGAAGGCACATGGTGCAATTAACAGGAGTGCAATTACTGTGATGAAGGGACAAGGCTATTGGAAATTGTAGTGCCTACGGTAAAGTGCCTAAGGGGAAGTGAGCCCACTAGTGGACACCCAGGGAAACAGAGACCAGACAGCGTGACAGTTATTTGCTTAGTATAACATAAATGCTGATAACATGTTGTCTTGAATTGTTCAAATGCCTAATGAATCATAAAAAAATAAAAAAAATTAATGACCAGTAAACATAAAATACGTTTTTAATGGTGTGCACATTTGGAATAGGGCCCCAGTTGTATTTTGGCACCTGAATATAATGAACGCATGATTGGGCTCTTCTCACATCCTGGTGTTGAGAGTTTTCCTGAAGCACATCTCATTACTAGTAAATAAAACAGATCAGATAATAGCTCTTTTTGAACTTTTATAGCTTATAGATAAAAGCTTTTTTTTTTTACTTAAATTTTTTATCCTACTTCTGCATTTTCGTATCTTGACTTACTTTTTCACTCACTGCCCCCTGGAGGCCAGAGCCGAGAAAGAGGAGGATGAGTGAATGAGCTGCACTCTCTTCAGCATCCTGAGCTGAGTTTCACCACAACAACACTCCTTACAGTAAAAAAAAAATAAATAAATAAATACAATAAATAAACACCTATTGTACCATCAGGTTCCACCTCTGCAAACTGAATCAATGTGGTTAAGAACCAGCCTTAAGGTAAGTACAACATGCTGCAGGATTTACAATCTTGTTTTGACCTCACTGATTGGAGTGTTTTTGAAGCTGCTGCCACCGATCTGGATGAACTCACAGAGACCGTAACATCATATATCAGTTTATGTGAGGATATGTGTATTCCTACAAAGACTCAACTAATTTACAATAATGACAAACCATGGTTCACTGCAAAACTCAGACAGCTCCGTCAGGCCAAAGAAGATGCTTACAAGAAGGGGGACAATGTCTTGTATAATCAGGCTAAATACACACTGGAAAAAGAGATCAAAGTGGCAAAGAGGAATTATTCTGAAAAAAATAAGGACTCAGTTGCCTCCACACAAAACCATTCACAACTCCTGCAACCAGCCCCGAATGCCTCTCCAAACAACCATTCACACCATTAACAGCTCCTGCAACCCATCCTGAACACCTCTCCAATCAAGCACTCTCACCATTCTCACCTCCTGCATCCCCCCTCTCCCCCACACCTGCAATTCAGATCAGTGAGGATGCGGTGCGCCAGGTCTTCCGGAAGCAGAAAAGGAAAAAAGCACCAGGCCCAGATTGTGTTACACCAGCCTGTCTGAAATCCTGTGCTGACCAGCTGGCCCCCATCTTCACACAGATCTTCAACAGATCGCTGGAGCTGTGCGAAGTCCCTTCATGCTTCAAACACTCCACCATCATCCCCATCCCTAAGAAACCCAAAATTACAGGACTAAATGACTACAGGCCTGTGGCTCTAACGTCTGTAGTCATGAAGTCATTTGAAAAACTGGTGCTGGCCCATCTGAAGGACATCACTGGGCCCTTGCTGGATCCTCTTCAGTTTGCCTACAGAGCAAACAGGTCTGTGGACGATGCAGTAAACATTGGACTGCATTATGTTCTGCAACACCTAGACAGACCGGGGACTTATGTGAGGATCCTGTTTGTGGACTTCAGCTCGGCCTTCAACACGATCATCCCAAACCTCCTCCTGCCCAAACTAAATCAGCTCTCCGTGCCCACCTCCATCTGTCAGTGGATCAACAGTTTCCTCAACTTTCCTGACAGACAGGCAGCAGCTAGTGAGGTTCTACTCCACCATCATCGAATCCATCCTCTGCACTTCAGTAACTGTCTAGTTCAGCTCAGCTTCTAAATCTGATCTCAGAAGACAACAGAGGGTAGTCCGGACTGCTGAGCGAATCATCGGTACAACCCTCCCTTCTATTCAAGAACTGTACTTATCCAGAGTGAGAAAAAGGGCTGTCAAAATCACTCTGGACCCCTCACATCCAGCACACTCCCTCTTTGAACTGTTGCCATCTGGTCGACGCTACAGAGCACTGAGCACTAGAACGACCAGACACAGGACCAGTTTCTTCCCTCAGGCAATCCATCTTATGAACAGCTGATAATAACGGCGAACACACTACACTTTATATTTATATACACATACACTTTATTTATCTAACACACATACTTAGTATACACTTAAATTTTGCACATAATTTACATGTACATACATAACTGCATTTTGTAATATACCTGCCTACAATTGTCATTTGTATATTGTCATTCACTATCTACTTATTTGTATTTTTTATTCTTTTATTATGTGTTTTATGTTCTGTCTCTTTCATTCTGTTGTACTGCGGAGCCTCTGTCACGAAAACAAATTCCTCTTATGTGTAAACATACCTGGCAATAAAGCTCATTCTGATTCTGATTCTGATTCTGTAATACAATACAGTAAAAGTTCAGCTTGTGCACAGAAAACATTTCTTGGGTGGATTATATGTATGAAAACCATCTGAAAAGACTAGCTAAAGCATCTATAAACAATATCGATATAAACAAAATGAAAGGGAAATTGTAGCTGACATAATTGTGTTGATTATACTGTATTTCTTACATATATATAATGTTCACACTAATGTCTCACAGAAAAGGGTTGATGTTTCTTTTAAACCTCTATGTGTTTTAATCCACAGTAAACCATACATAACGAATCAAATGGTAAACATGAACATACACAAATATAGATTATATTAAAGTGGCAGAACAATAAACACAGACAGAGCAATAAATGCAAACTAATGAATAGAAATCACACCAGTGTTTTTCCCTGTATTTTATTTATTTGTATTATTTTTTTGCTAAAGGGAAATTGCATAACGCCAAGAAAAAACATGATCTTGAATGTTGACCAATCAAATGAAAGTGGGCAGGCTCTACTGTTCACTTGATGATCATAAAGTGCAAGATAAGCTTTGAGTAGCTAAAACAAATATTTTGATGGCGGTTTTACATTTTAAATGACATGAATAATCAGGGATGCAAATGTATATACTTTTGTCTAATTTTGCCATTCTGAACTGAAAGACATGTTACATGTCATTTGTAGGCCTAAGTGACAAGATAAACATTGAGGGAGCTGTTTTTAAGCATGCTTAGTACACATTTAGAAATGAATGTGCACATTTTGTGAATTAATAGAATTATTAAATTTCCTAGTTTCCAGATAACCTTCACTAAATTAAGAGTCTAAGACAATTAGTCATAAACATAGAGCTTTGTATACACACACACACACACACACACACACACATACACACAAACAGTCCATTAGCTGTTGCACATTCACAAAAAAAAATTAACTTCGGTATCAAGTACAAAGTTGCTTTACAAGTTGTCTAATAGTCTGATATTAAATATGTATCTAGATTCACAGACAATAAGCCTCATGTCATTAAGTACAACAGTGTTTATGTTTCCATGTGATGTATGA
Source organism: Carassius gibelio (assembly GCF_023724105.1). Taxonomy (NCBI): domain Eukaryota; kingdom Metazoa; phylum Chordata; class Actinopteri; order Cypriniformes; family Cyprinidae; genus Carassius; species Carassius gibelio. Next base: position 13,854,333 of record NC_068392.1, read on the forward strand.
GAACTGAGTTACAATAATGTATAAAGGTTTTAGAAAACCTCTTCTCTAGACAAAGGTGAGACAAAGGTGACAGACTCTGTATGTGAGCAAAGTGAGCGAATAGTGGAACACATCATTTATAGTTTTGGTTTAGCACTTAAGTTTATCCATAACCTTTTTTCATTTTTTTTTATTTTTATTTTTTTTAATTTTTTTGCAGAATCCAAAATTACATATAACAAAACTATTATGGAATTACATTTGGTTCAATACTAATGAACAAAACTTTATAAAACTGAACGTAACTTTTTCAGAAACTATCAAAAATATGCCATTACAAAAGAAGAAAAACACAACGAAAATGAAAAAAAATGAACTCAGTTGCACAAATTTAACAGGCTCTTCAATGCATCATTCTTTGTTAATGTTTTTCAAAGATTCATTTTCACTAATAGTGGATTCTGAATTCATTGCCACAGATTTCAGTTACGTTTCGCAGTTTTTTGTTTGGTGTCTTGACACAAACCTCTTGTGGGGGAGGGCTTAACAGTGATCTACTCTGATTGGATAGTGATCTTTTGATGGACAGGTGCTCTCTGACCGGGAAGTACAGACGCCACTCAGTGGTGTGCATATTGTGCCGCGTTTCCACCGAAATTACCCGGAACATTTGTACCAGGAACTTTTTTTCCAAGGAACTTTTTTCCCCCCAGACCTGTTGCTTTCTACGTTTCCACCGCAGTGTAAAGTACCGGAAAGATTAGGCAAATAGACTGGTGACGCAGGTCTGCGCGCGTTTCTCAATACAAAGTACGCTGATTTTGGATGTGCATCTTCCTTGGTAGTTCAGACTTTGTGCATTCGTCTTGGGAGTGTGATGTCTGCGACGACACAAGTCTGGTAAATCTTCAAACAGCAGTGTACTGGATAACTTCACTTAGCTGACCATGGCTACTGCAATTTTCCTCTCTGTATATTTACAATAAAACAAAATAGGATATCAAATACCACTGCTTCCTTTCGTTTTCATTTTAACATAAAAACAAAAAAAAGTTTTAAACAACTACATTCTCGCCTGAAATACTTTTAAAATTACATTTCATGACACAATAACAGTAATATTTTGAAAATGTTGATCCGAATAAATGGTGGTTGAACTCAACCAATGTTGCTTGAACTCAACCAATCAGCATGTTTAGCGCCCAAGTCCCGCCCCCGAAAGTTCCGGAACTTTGAAAAAGTACCACCTCGCCAGCAGGGACTTTCTGAGGGGCATCTTTTTACCCGGAACTTTATTTAGTTCCTGGTTCCTGCGGTGGAAACACACCGAGTACCAGGCCAAAGTCCCTAGTTCCTGGGTAAAGTTCCTGCAGTGGAAACGCGTCATTGGATAGCTCTCGCGGTGATTAAATCTGAGATGAAAAATTATTAAATGATGAAAAAGATTAAAAACTGAGATGATCAAAGGTCAAATATTATTTACATATTTGGTAATACAAATCACCGCGAGAGCTTTCCAATATGCACACCACTGAGTGGCGTCTGTACTTCCCGGTCAGAGAGCACCTGTCCATCAAAAGATCACTATCCAATCAGAGTAGATCACTGTTAAGCCCGCCCCCAGGAGAGGTTTGTGTCAAGACACCAAACGAAAAACTGTGAAACTGAAATCTGTGGCAATGAATTCAGAATCCACGATTAGTGAAAACGAATCTTTGAAAGACATTAACAAAGAATGAAGCATATTTGTAGAGCCTGTTAAATTTGAGCGACTGAGTAGATTTTTTTAATTATCATTTTGTTTTTCTTCTTTTGTAATGGCATATTTTTGATAGTTTCTGAAAAAGTTACGTTAAGTTTTATAAAGTTTAATTAATTATTATTGAAACAAATGTAATTCCATAAAATGAAGGAGACGTATATTACATGAGCATGAGAACATTCTCAAAATTTTCCCTTTTTAATTCAAAATATATGATGGTAACAATTATTCACTATTCTTACTATTTATTATGATAAGGTCTAGCGGCCTTTGACCTCTTTTCAGCTAATTTATTGTTACATGCTAAAAAATTTTAAAGGCTAAATGCAAATGAACCAGATCAAAAACTTCACATCAAACTTGATAACTAAATTGATTTTCATCAGTTAATCTGACAATGAAGCTTAATGTGTATCTGTGTAAACTCCTAAACTGTATGTTTTCCCTGGCCAGTAATGGTGGAAATATTTAATTTTATTCAAATATTCAATATTTAGATTAATAGTTAAATTTTTTTTAGTGTTTTTTTTTTTTTTTGTGTGGAAAGATTCCAAGTTTTATGTCTATACAGAAATTTACTAAATATTATTATTATTTTATTATAAAATACTGTTTATATTACAGAATACATCTTTAGGAAAATTCACATCATATAAGAACATGTCATACAATCACACACAGATGCTGCTGACTCGATGACTATTTTTTAAAGTAAAGTCCACCGCGGTGTACTGAAAGAGTAATGAGGAAAACAGTTAACATTTCAGCCGCGGTTAAACCAAAATTAAACTGAACAAAAGTCTACTATTTGTTGAACGTATAGAAATAAAATCCTAAATAATTATAAAAATAGTAGTAATGAATGTATTAACTATTTTACCATTTTAAATTGTTTAACATATTTACCTTATTATACTTGTGGTTGGTTGTGGATGGTTTTGTGTCTCGAGGCTGATACATAACATTCGTCGGCAGATCAGCATCATAAACATGTTTTTCCATCTTTTCTGTTTTTCCAACAGCAAAAACTACTGAAACTTCAAGATTCAATATTTTAATATTCAGATTCAATATTTTTAAACTGTAATAATAAATGTAGAGACATACATGCCACCACTAGTGTTTAAGTTTCCAATTGAATTTTTCTTCAAGAAAAATAACTCACCGATCAGCAGAATGAGCAGAAGTCCGTTCATCAGAGCAGATATGATGATAATAATCTGTGATTGTGTTTGATTCTGATCAATAATCTCCAGAACTGTGTGATTGTGACACTCAGTCAGTTGAGTTTCTGTAATGAAAGTTTCCAGTCTGTTACTGTCAGTCTTTTACTGGAGATCAGTGACGATGATGCGGGTTTGTAAAACTGAAGTAAATATCGATAACTTATTCATCTTTATGTGGAGCGACCAATGAGAGGCCTTATGTTTTTTATATATATATATATATATATATATATATATATATATATATATATATATATATATATATACTATAAAACTGTATTAATAAATACCAAATATAAATAATTACACTGGTGAACTGTGACTGTTTTATAATTACTACAGGAGCAAATGAACTCACGGTTGAAGTATATTCTGGTGCTGTTGCTGAGTTTTGGAGGAGTGCGTGTGTTCATACAGTAATAAACTCCTAATTCATCAGCAGTCACATTATTAATAACCAGACGATGTTTAAACTGCACTGAATATTTGTTTCTGAATGTTTTATTAAAGTAAAAATTTGATATCGGTGTTGAGAATGATCGTAGAATCAATGTTGGAGGATCTGCTGTTTTCAGTAAAATCCAATAAACCTCATTTTCATCAAGATCACAGTTTATGATCACATTTGATCCCAAATCAGTCAGTAGATCTGAAACTGCAGCTTGACAACAGATCAATACCACTGTGTGAAAAATAAAACAACTTATTATCAAGTTTTTAGTTTGCAAATTTGGTGAATGTATGTTAAAAATCTTCATAATATGTAACTTACCGAGCTGAAGCTGTATGATCTTCATGTTGTCTTCAATATAAAATCTGGTTCCCTCCACACTACATGTGTGAAGAAGACACGAAAGAAATGAAGAAGAGGAAGTCTTTAACCACATTCTTCACACTTTTTTTTTTTTTAACACACAATGATCCACGACCTCATTAACAAAGGGCCTCATCACTTTATTAAACATGTACGACAGAAGATTTCTAGTTAAAAACGAACAAAATTATAAAAGTATATACATCAAGAGAGTCATAATATTGCACACTGAGCAATCTGAGTAAAGTGATACTGCACATTGACATGGAACAGTAAGTATATAAAAAAAAATACAAATGTAAATAGAATAAGTGGCAATAGTGATTATTTACCAGATATAGTTTTGCACATTGACATGCCACTTATAGTACATTTATAAAAGTCCTTATAAATAAAGTGACAAGGTGATCATATTGCACATTGAGGTTCTGTTGGTTTGATGGAAGCTATATAAAAATGAAAGAGCAATGAGAAAAATACTAAGCATTTCAGCTGCAGTTAAACCGACATGAAACAAAATTAAGGGTTGGGAATGTTACCTTTAAAATTTATTTCACTACCGATTTCAAAAATACATGCTTTAAAAAGTAATTGCTATCTGTTTTGTAACTTAAGAGAAAGAGAAACGTTTATATATATATATATATATATATATATATATATATATATATATATATATATATATATATATATATATATATATATATATATATATATATATATATATAAAAACAGGACATCTTTTGAAAACATTTCTTGTACTGTATTTATTGTTATTTATGTGTTTGTTTATATTTTAAAGTTATTAACATTATTTATAATATTATTATTTATATTACAATTAATCAAAATAATAGACCGGTAATTGCTAAAAAGACATTATTTACAGGGATTTACTTCCCAAAATAATAGGCCCTTCTAGAGGATCAAGTGATATTTTATGTCGCTGAATCTTTAAATGTGGCATGTAAGTGTGATGTCGATGTGAAGAACTAATGTGAAAAACAGAGATGTAACACCTGAACAAATCAAACACATTATTATTTGTGACTGTGCATGACTAGCATGACTGTGAAGCCACAACTAACAACCAGAGGCAGACCATAGCGTCAAGGACACATTACAAGAAAAGACTGGTTTTATGGCCCAATGGTATTCACCTCACCCCACTGAAGTCACTTTGAAACAGACACATAATGCCCATAGGAATGGACTTCTTTCATTAATTCATAGCCAAAGCTTTATATGCATATCCCCAGATCATTGTGTGTATTATTACTGTTCTTGTATATTGTCTTTCGTATGTGGAATGAAACACTAGTTAAAGTACCCTCACCTATACCATGTTTGGTGTCTATGAATTTGTGTTTTGATGTTCTGAATGGTCCGGTTGATACCTATGCAACATATTAGTATTATAAGAATCTTTAATAGTTTTTCCATTAACAAAATCCAGTAACTTACGCAAAACACCATGTTCAAAGACAGAGAGTCTTTCCCTCCGAAATAGACCATGTTGTCAAACAGCGCTAATTGGTTTCAACCAGTTGGAAAACTGACTCTTTTTCAATAGCTCCATTCACTGTTTGTCATGGTTTCACATATTCAGTTTTTGAATTTAGCTGAATTTAACAGAGTTTCTGAATCTGTAACTGCTTGTGGATATTGTCCCTTCAATGATACCTTCTTGTTAGATGCTTTAATGCATTAGTACTGTAAGATAGAACCATTAACAAACCGATCTTTGTCGGCAATACTCATTTCATCCAGACTCAGCTAGAGATGGCCTTTCTGGACCACAAGAGTGGACATCACACGACCCAGGGAACTCACGGTGACCTTCGTCGCTCGGAGCACGAGGTCAGTGGCGGTTCGGAGTTCCTTCAAAACTGCTGGATCGTGACCACCCTCATGCAGGTCCCTCAGTGCCTTAGCATGGTGCACCTGCAGTAATGCCATAGTGTGTAAGGCAGACATGACATGGGACACAATTGCGACCACTTCACTGCACCGCTGTCGAGGGTGGTAATAATAATAATAATAATAATAATAATAATAATTCATTACATTTATATAGCGCTTTTCTAGGCACTCAAAGCGCTTACATAGTCAGGGGGTATCTCCTCATCCACCACCAGTGTGCAGCATCCACCTGGATGATGCGACGGCAGCCATAGTGCGCCAGAACGCCCACCACACACCAGCTTACTGGTGGAGAGGAGACAGAGTGATGAAGCCAATCAGCAGATATGAGGATTGTTAGGAGGCCATGATGGTCGGAGGCCAATGGGCGAATTTAGCCAGGATGGCGAGGTCACACCTCTACTCTTTTCGAAATGACTAGAATAGATAAATGAATAGATGTTCTGTGAGTTGTTCCACTAGACCTGAGGTGCAAGAGGAGTGATGGTCCCCAGATGGTTGGTTCCCTGCGGGGTTTGCCACCACTGAAATCCTCAAACCACCTGTGCTACTGCTGGAAGTGGTCCTTGTGTGTCAGCCACCAGAACGAGCTCTAGATCATGGAAGCGGCAAGAGGATTTTATGATGGCAATGGGATTTTCTTATCTTTTTATGATAAGAAACTGAAGTCAAGACAATGATTGGCAATGACAATGATTATTGAGAAAATCGAAGCAGGAATATTCAACACATCTTTCAGAAAAAAATGTTTCAACTGAGGATCAGGATCCAGAATAGAGTCATACAGTCACAGATAAATTTTCAATATTTAATTGATTAACAAAATTCCACACATAATAAAGCTGAGCTGGTGTGGCAGAAGACGAAACTTGAAGTTCTTTATTAAAGTAAAAAGGTGATTTTAGTGTTGAGAATGATCGTAGAATCATGTCTAAAACCCCAGAGTCGGTTCGGGTTAGGTGTTGGTCATTCTTACAAATTCGTACGAATTGTGCAATTTGCAAAATACGTACGATCTGGCAAAAAATAAAAAAATGTGTATGTGTGTGATCATACGAATTCATACAAATTAGCCTCCTGTAAAATATGTACGAATTGCTGTGAGATCGGGCTCCACAGGTGTCAGCGGGCTGAAGCGCAGGGGCACACACTGGGGAGAGGACTACTGGCTGCAGGTAAATTATATTTGTTGTATAATTATTTGTATGTCTGGGAGTTTGCAGCATTGACAACAGCATTCTATAGACGTTATGATGCTCATTTGTTTGTCATTTGTTGTTGCTCAAGTTGATCAAACTGAGAAACCACAAGGAGCTTTTATCATGTACCAAAAGTTGTGGACTGAAAACGATGGAAAAAATGGCTTGCAAACTTGCGTTTGCATCTGCGAACAAAATAGCAATGTCACAAAGCAGCATTATCTTTACCTCAAGTAAGTCATTCAGTGTCCACAGCTCATTACTTTGCTAGAAAAACTCAGGAGAAGAACACTTCGCTAAATATTTGCACTAGATTATAGCCTACAATCTATACTAAATGTGTCATTAATTATCCTAATTTGCTTGTGTACTTAAGTCACCTGGGTCTAATCATCTACGTTATGTGTGTTCAACGCCTTCACTTTGTTTTGATAAACCTATATGTGGATTCATTAAAGTTATTTTTTTACCTAAAAATAAACACAAATTTTTGGGTTGTTACTTGTCGGCTTTAATATTTTAGTAAAGTGAAGTAATAGGGCTCCATATTTTATAGTGCTAGCAAATTTTTATATATATATTGTAACGGAAACAGGTCAATTTAGCTCAAAGGGAATCATTTAAGATTTTAAAGGGAATTTGAGCAGAATTACTGTTTCACGGCTGATCACTGAGATGCCCTGCGATTCAGTGAAAGAGCCGTTTAACATCAAATCTGCGCTGGATACTAATATCCAAACTATAGTGAAACACTATCAATTAGCACAGTAACAAGATCGGCAGTTTAAGACATTACCTTGTAAGCACAAAACACAAGAGAGGTTTAAAGCCCCCCCCCCCCCCCTTAGGAATTTCAGTCTGGTTCTGCTAGGTGGGGGGAAGTCAATGGAAGTGTTTAACTCATGGGTTTCCATGTGATGTCCAGCGTTACATTTCAATTATGAACAACAAATTTGACAATCTCTTCTGCAAATTAAAATTGTCAATAATTGTTCTAGTGGTGTTAATGTTGAAAGCTGTTGTGTGAACAAGTTGGTTGGTTGCTTGGTTCTTGTGGCACTAGAACTGATTTATGACTTCCTGAGGAATTCGGCTCGTGTTCCAAACAGCTTTGATAGACTCTTTAATTTCTGTCTGGTTCAGAACTATCATTTTTGTGTACTGTTAACCCCTTAATGTTTTTTGTAATGTAATGTTATGGTTTTTATACTGTACAAACTGTATATTCTATAGCCCTAACAGGGAACTTTGTGCATTTCTCAAAAAAAAAAAAAAAAAACTCATTCTGTATGGTTTATAAGCATTTAAAAAAATGGGGACATGGGTTATGTCCTCATAAGTCACCCTCTCCTTGTAATACCTGTGTCATACCCATGTCATTATACAGAGTTGTGTCCTGATATGTCACAAAAACAAGAGCACACACAGAGCAGTGGGCATCATTTATGCTGCAGGGCCCGGGGAGCAGTTGGGGGTTCGGTGCCTTGATCAAGACCACCTCAGTCACAGTATTGCCAGCCTGAAATTCCAACCCAAAACCCTAGGGTTAAAAAGTCAAACTCTCTAACAATTAGGCCACAACTTCCCGTATTTTGCAACTTACACTTTCTTTCTGAGAAATTAGTTCATAACATTTTTTTGAGTTTATATCTCATCATTTAAATCTGCATCTTACAATAATGCAAAAGTATGACTTTATTTCTCTGTTTCGAGTTTGTATCTCACAATTTAAGTTTAGTCAACATCTCACAATTCAGACCATTTTTTCATATTTCTAATTTTAGATCTTTGTTAATTCAAACTGCTGAACTGTGAGAAATAACAGCAGAATTTGAGTTTACGTTCAAATGTGCCAACATTTCTGTGCCCCATCAAGCAAGAATGATGCGGCACAGCTGATAGTGCCTGCTGGGCTGTAGTCAGGATATATTGACCGGGTCCTGGAGAAATGAGGAAGTGTGGATGTTGATAAATGTCCTTAAGGAAGATGATAAATATGATGATTGGGATTCTAGTTTATGCGTGAAAATCTTGGCAATCAGCCCAAGCACAATCATCTCTGTTTGTGGTAGCCAAGCCAAAATCCACTTCAGGCAGCCATCTGCAATGTTTCTCTTTCATTTGAGGTTAAGACGACTGTGAGAACATAATCGTAAAGATATAGAAAAATACTAGACTCATTTCACAGTTAAACCTCAACTCTAGACAAAGGTGAGATTTGGTTATGAAGTGCCAAGGCCAGTGGAACATGTTTCGGGTTTTGGTTTAACACTTCAGTTTAGTTGAAAAAAAAAAAAAAAAAAAAAAAACAAACAAACAAACCCCACACACACTTAGAAGTTTTTTTGTTTATTAATACATATTAATTTAGAAATTATGACATTAAAATTTTTTAATTAGATTTGTTGTGAATATGGAAATGGTGCTTATTGTTTGTCTGTGTTCATACAGTCATAGTCATAATTAATCAATAGTGTGACATTATTTAAAATGATGTTGAAATTATATTGGTATTGAAGAAAAATGCTGTTTTCATGATGAAGTGTAATATTATTTTAGGGGACTTTAATAACTGTTCTATCATTCATTTTTGGGACTTGTTTTCAAATTTCTGTTTTAATTTATATTTGAACATATTTTAAAATTCCCACCAGACAGACTCTTCACACTTTAATTTTATTCATACACAGGCAAATAATATACACATACATGACAACCATGACATTTCACAATCTCAGACATTATTATCTTATTGTCATTTAACTGATTACTACAACAAATCATAAATTAAATAAACAGTTCTCTATATCTTATACAATCTAGCCTCTTCTTGGTCCAACAGCAAGGGAAACTCAACCAATCAGGCTAAAAAAAAAAAGTAGAAAAAAAAAAGAAATAATAATAATGAGAAATGTCCATGTCGAATACCACTCATAACATTTTTCAGCAGATACAGATGAAACATAGAGCGATTCCAAAACAAAGTCTTCCAAATGACCAAGAGACCAAGGCCCGGTTCCCCGATAACTCTCACTCTTTGCGTGCTTAGAAGACCTCGAAAGATATATCTTACCAAAGTTGTTTATGTTTCTAAGTGTGTTCCCCGAAGTGTCCCTTAGGAAGCTTCTTAGCACGCTGCCTCTTACGTCTGACGTTACAAGAGCTCTGTGCAGCTTCTTGACATGGGTTTAACGACTTATAAAAATTATATAATACACTTTTATATTAATGGTAAGGTACTTTACAATCAGAATTGATTGGCAAGCAGCTGCAGTTACTTCTGTTTAATGTGGTATTAATTGCAATTGGTTTATGTTTTCAATAAAAAGCAACATATCTACAATGAACAGAGAGAGAGAGAGAGGGAGAGAGAGAGAGAGAGAGAGAGAGAGAGAGAGAGAGAGAGAGAGAGAGAGAGTTAGATACAAAATATGGTGGGGAAGCAACGTAAAAAAGGGCACCAAGCCTCTCGTCAGAGGAACTTGAAGTTTTGCTGGACCTTACCACCAGGTCATGTATCACACCCCTATGGTCCGGCATGACGCATAAGGGTGTTGGTGACAGTGTGAACTCACCTCCACACCGAGGTCTTGATTAGGCCGTAGCCCTCTCCCACGACCTCGATGAATCTCTCTGTAGCAAAAAAAAAAAAAAAAAAAAAAAAAAAAACCTTGCGCTGGCCTTCAGGGCAGGTCTGAGAAGGTCCAGCAGCTCTATAATGAGCTGTCTTGGGAGGCAATTTTTTTCAATATAGCCACGTCAGGCAAAATGTCAAAAGGGCTTAAGTTTTGCCGAATAAAAAAATTGACATGGACTAAACGTCTCCGCGTCCGGCTCCGTCTTTGATTCAATACAAGGACATGTTGGATCGCTGATATAGTTGGTCGCTTATTGGACACCACCATGATTACCCATTTACAGATCTTAGCCATTTAGAGCCAAATTGTTTGCCAGATTTTAATTTTCAAAAGTGATTGCCATTTCGCTTTAATTACATTACGAAAAAGCTTAGGCTAATTACCACCATATTAGTTCTGATACCACATAAAGTCAACTTCATAAATAGGTCTCTATCCATTGTGAACATAATTTATATGAGTCTTAAAATGTTCATAACAGAAAATCATTGTTGAGCCACAACATTGTCAACATACCACAGTTTGACTTGTACTGCGCTGATTTCTAAAGTCTGCTGTACAGTAGCGTCTGGAGCTCAAACAACGCTAAGCGAGAGCTTACGAATGGTCCAGACCAACCTTATGAAAGTGTGACTTACAGAAGATATACTTAGCGTACGAACGTGTCTGGAATCGTGCCACAAGGTTAAGAGAGAGGTTAGGAATAGGTTAAGAACTACTTAGCGATAAGAACGTTTTGGGAAACCGGGCCCAACTTAAAAAATATATATATATATGCTACCGAGACCAAAATATGACCAAAATTTGACTTCTGAGACGTACTAAAATACAAAGGCAGGTACATGAAGAAAAATATAAAATTATTGCTGTTAGTTCAATAAACTAATTGACATTAATGTCATGACTTCTAACTATTCTTTAAAAGCAGAAGAAAGAAGTTTCACTGTTGAAAAAATAATAATAATGAAGAGTTATGGAACACTAATTTACAGGTCAACAATAATCCTCAATAATTATCAAGACAGAAATGAATTTTAGTAATGAGGCTGGATTCACATGTTTTGAAGTGTAAATGCTCCTGATGTTGTTCTGTATCTTGTGTCTGATGCTGATCAGCTTCGAGTCGGGATTGTTCTGCAGAACATTTCAATAAACCTAGAAATGGAGCAGTTTATTAGATTCTGTTACAAATGTATCTGCAAAAAAAAAAAAAAAAAAAAAAAAAAAAGGCAAAAGTCGAAAGCTTAAATAATTAATATTTACATTTTTTTATTATCTACATCTGCCTCTGGAGAAAGCATCATAGTGATATTTTTACAGATGGCTGAAAATAACTCACCAATCACCACAATGATCAGAAGTCCATTCATCAGAGCAGATATGATGCTAATAATCTGCCACTGTGTCTGATTCTGATCAATAATCTCCAGAACTGTATGATTGTGAGACTCAGTTTGATTAAATGTTTCTGTAAAGAAAATGTTCACAGTCTGTTACTATAACTGTAGTGTAAGTGAAATGGTTGCAGATCTGTAGCATCGAAAATACTGATATGATTACATAATTAACAAACAGAATTGTGTTTTCATAAATATTAAAAAATTAAGCAGAAAATGGCATCTATGTATGTAAGTAGTGTTCATCAGTGTCTTGATCACTGGATTAATAAATGAACTCACCGGTGAAGTATATTCTGGTGCTGTTACTGAGTTTTGGAGGGGTGCGTGTGTTCATACAGTAATAAACTCCTAATTCATCAGCAGTCACATTATTAATAACCAGACGATGTTTAAACTGCACTGAATATTTGTTTCTGAATGTTTTATTATAGTAATGAGGAGGTATTGGTGTTATTTGTTCTATGTTGTATAATGTTCGTAGAATCAGTGTTGGAGGATCTGCTGTTTTCAGTAAAATCCAATAAACCTCATTTTCATCAAGATCACAGTTTATAATCACATTTGATCCCAAATCAGTCAGTAGATCTGAAACTGCAGCTTGACAACAGATTAATACATCTGTAAGATAAATAAATAAATACAATAAAACATTACTCATGTAAACCCCCTGTGATGCATAACATAAAACTAGTTATGATTTAATAAAGTTAGAAAGCATGTAAATATAATGATATCATGTAAAAACTCACAGAACTGAAGCTGAATGATCTTCATCTTGTTGTCGTGTTTTCTTCCACACAACACTGAAGATGAATCTAAAGCAGAGACAGGAAGACAAAAGAAGCTCTTCCTTCATCAAGTAGAGGAAGTCAAATCAAATTTGTTCTGACCACAACAGCTTATTAAACCTCACCATCATCACTGCTTTAAGTTCAGCACTCTTCATATTTGATCATGTTAGATGATAGCTTAGTATATTTCTCAGATCACAACAGAAATGTTCTAGTATTGTTGAACCTCCACATCTTCTCTTCACTCTGCTCGTGTGGTGTGTTGTGTGTGTTTGTTGAACCTCCACATCTTCTCTTCACTCTGCTCGTGTGGTGTGTTGTGTGTGTGTTTGTTGAACCTCCACATCTTCTCTTCACTCTGCTCGTGTCGTGTGTTGTGTGTGTGTTTGTTGAACCTCCACATCTTCTCTTCACTCTGCTCGTGTGGTGTGTTGTGTGTGTGTTTGATGAACCTCCACATCTTCTCTTCACTCTGCTCGTGTGTTGTGTTGTGTGTGTGTTTGATGAACCTCCACATCTTCTCTTCACTCTGCTCGTGTGGTGTGTTGTGTGTGTGTTTGTTGAACCTCCACATCTTCTCTTCACTCTGCTCGTGTGGTGTGTTGTGTGTGTTTGATGAACCTCCACATCTTCTCTTCACTCTGCTCGTGTGGTGTGTTGTGTGTGTTTGTTGAACCTCCACATCTTCTCTTCACTCTGCTCGTGTGTTGTGTTTTGTGTGTGTTTGATGAACCTCCACATCTTCTCTTCACTCTGCTCGTGTGGTGTGTTGTGTGTGTGTTTGTTGAACCTCCACATCTTCTCTTCACTCTGCTCGTGTGGTGTGTTGTGTGTGTTTGTTGAACCTCCACATCTTCTCTTCACTCTGCTCGTGTGTTGTGTTGTGTGTGTTTGTTGAACCTCCACATCTTCTCTTCACTCTGCTCGTGTGGTGTGTTGTGTGTGTTTGATGAACCTCCACATCTTCTCTTCACTCTGCTCGTGTGGTGTGTTGTGTTGTGTGTGTGTTTGTTGAACCTCCACATCTTCTCTTCACTCTGCTCGTGTGGTGTGTTGTGTTGTGTGTGTGTTTGATGAACCTCCACATCTTCTCTTCACTCTGCTCGTGTGGTGTGTTGTGTGTGTTTGATGAACCTCCACATCTTCTCTTCACTCTGCTCGTGTGGTGTGTTGTGTGTGTGTTTGTTGAACCTCCACATCTTCTCTTCACTCTGCTCGTGTGGTGTGTTGTGTGTGTTTGTTGAACCTCCACATCTTCTCTTCACTCTGCTCGTGTGGTGTGTTGTGTGTGTTTGTTGAACCTCCACATCTTCTCTTCACTCTGCTCGTGTGGTGTGTTGTGTGTGTGTTTGATGAACCTCCACATCTTCTCTTCACTCTGCTCAGTGTGTTGTGTGTGTTTGAAGTGTGATATCTGGATCTTGAGACTCCTGTCTGGTTTGGTTTTAGTTCAGTGTTAGAATTCAGATGCTCATGCTCAATATTTAGTTTTATGTTGTTTTGTTGTGTCCACATTGTTCAGTTCTGAGGTGGACAGAGGTCACCATGGACACTTTGACTGGTTTGCAGCTCCATATTCAGCAAAGTGAGATGGACTGTGTGTTCTGACAGCTTTCTATCACGGCCAGTATTAAAGTTCATCAGCACTTTGAAATACAGAAGCTCTTCGTTGTGATCAGACCAGATGGACTAGATATGCTGTGACTTGCTAGCCAAGATTTGCTATTTTGAAGATGTTCTGACACATTTGTCTAGTCATCACTATCTAGCTTTTGTCAGAGTATCGCAGATTTTTCCTGCTTCTAACACATGAAATTCAACATGACTGTTCAGTTGCTGTCTAATATCTCCCACCTGTGAACAGGTGCCATTGTAACAATGTAACCAATGTTACTCAATGTGGCTGATCAGTGTAATAACACTACAACAACATCTCTTCTCTTCACTAAGGGTGTGTTTACTAGCCTGAGGGTGACAACAGCTGTGTCCAAATTCAGGGTCTGCATCCTCCTTAGGATCCTTCCTACCCGGTTGAAGGAGGATGGGTCCTCCGACGACCGCAAAAACCGGAAGTTGGTGTTTGTGAATTTGGACAGCCTACCTTTCTTTCAGTTCCCTCCCTTACCCGTTGCTCATATCCTGTCGCCTAACAACCGTGACAGCGCCAAGCAAGACGCGAGTGAAGAGCTCATCGTTCTCTCCCCGGAGCTTTATAAACACTTCTGTCTGCTCTTTCGTCCTTAGAAGCGTTAAAACAGCTTCAATCACTAACAAATTAGCTGTGTGTAAGGGGATATTCACACAGACAGTAAGGAAAAAGCTAGTTTACGAAAGTAAACTTTTTTTTTTTTTTTTTTACATATACACGTACAAATGTAAAAAAAAAATGCTTAACGCTAAAACAAAATGCCTAACTAGAAAACCACTGAAAATATATATTTTTGAAAAGCCAGTTTTTAAAAAACATCGAAAATAATACTCCGCTACCGCTCGCTTCGTCCTGCCGAAAAGAATTATGGGATAGGTAGGACGCGAAAGGATCCAATTCGGGGAAAAGGAGGACGCATTTGTGGGCCGCATTTGAAGGATCCTACGAATTTGAACAGCCTTCGTCGCGGCGCTGTGACGTAACATCCTTCAAATGCGTCCTCCGAAGGATGTAGACCCTGAATTTGGACACAGCTAACATGTCACTCACATGACATCACAGCAATAGCAACCCACAGTGATCAAATCAGCACTCTATGGACAAAAATGTAAAATCTGCCCAAGATATATAAATATATTTTTCTTGTTTAAGCAGCTATTTTACTGTCTGTCAAAATAAGGAAACATTTGAGTGTGCATCTCTCTCTCTCTCTCTCTCTCTCTCTCTCTCTCTCTCTCTCTCTCTCTCTCTCTCTCTCTCTCTCCCTCTGTGTGTGTGTTTTTTTTTTCTTTTAAGTTAAACCCCCGTGGGGTTTTACATGTGACATCTTCGAAAATTCATTGATGATTATGGTGAATGACGTCAAGTTTACTGTTACAATATGGCAGATGGCTTATGTATAACGGCCCATAGAAACAGTCACTAATGAGGCAACTATATATATATATATATATATATATATATATATATATATAGCCACTTCCTTTTCAGAAGAGGGCGGAGCTTCAAGATCTTATGCTCCGGCACAGCACTTAAGAGCGTTAAGAGCTCTCGTTAAGAGAGTAACTGACTCTATGGGGACACTTCTCTCTCTCAGAAATAATCAAGTGTGAAGAACATCTGGCCAATGATGTTCAAGTGTGTAAAATAGATGTGACTATAGACTGCTATAGGTGTACTGAATAGTAATTTCTCCTTAAAGTCAGCTGCTGTCCTCACACAAAATTCATCTATCAAAATGCTCCCCGGGCGCCGCAGCATAAATGGCTGCCCACTGCTTCATGTGTGTGTGCGTGCGTGCGTGTGCGTGTGCGCGCACACTTTGGATGGGTTAAATGCAGAGCACAAATTCTGTGTAATCAAGGGTCGGGGCAAATACCACACTGACCAACCAACAACTTGTTGCCATCAACTGGCCATTGTCTGAAGAACAGCTGCCATTTTTTCAGCTGACTAAAAATGTTTTGGTGGACAAGTTAACATGTAAATGAAATATATATTGTTAGGCCTATGGTCTATTACAATGATCCTCAAATTTGGCTTGCGAGATCCACTTTCCTGCAGAGTTTAGCTCTAACCCTGATCATACACACCTCTGCTAATCAATGTCTGCTAATCAATGTCTTTGGGATCATTAGAAAATCACAGGTAGGTTTGTTTGATTAGGGTTGGAGCTAAACTCTGCAGGAAAGTGGATCTCGCATTATATCTTGTCATTACATCGATTTAAAACAGAAACACAATACAACAATAATATAATCCATTCAATACAAAATGCTCTTATTTATGTGCCAGGTTTTTTTTTTTTTGGATTGATAACAATGACAAATAATAGATTTTCAACTAATGTGGGCCAAAGAGTTCCATTTGATTAATATAACCACAATGGAAACACACAAAACCAAACCTATATGCCAATATGACTATAAGATATGAATATGATTTATGTGAGGCTTTATGTTTGACCTTTGTTTCTCTCTTTCAGGTCAGCATGAGGACGTCACTGGAAGATCTGAATCATTGATGTTCTTGACAGTGATGATAAACTATATAATGTACTGACACAATAAGAGCAGGGATGTGAGAGTTCAGACAATGATGCTGTTAAATATGTGACTCTATAAGATATGTGATAAGATGGAAGGAGAAATGCTATGTATATACTATTAAAAGTTTAAGACATTTGTGAAAAGGATTTTTTTTTTTTTTTTTACAGTTTTTGTCACAGTTGTTCTTATTTTATGATAATTGTCACATGCATAGTACTGTATATTTACATGAACTGAATAAGAAATAAATATTTTTGTAACAATTAATGTTCATTGTTCACTGGTAAATCTGAAGTGTTAAATGCTTATCAAATGACTTTTATTTTTTTATAACACTCTACATTAACATTTTCCTCAGTGTGATAATTTATTTTCAGCACCTTCTTTAAGCCTAAATTATACCTCATGATTAGATCTGTGATTAAAAACCAAACAGAAATATAAAATTATATTTTGCATTACTTTAAATTTTTTTTTTTTTTTTCTGTTTCTTTTTGTGCTTCTTCAAAACACCAATCATGTTAACTTATAATCAAATCACATCAGGGTAATTATAATTATTAATCAAAAGCCTTTCTGAATAAAAACATGCACACATCTTCATTGAAAATAATATTTATTGACGTATCTTTCATGTATCTTTCTTTTCATGTATCAGATTTCACTGAATTATGTAATAATGAATCAGTTCACTTGTGTGAATTTGGATATCAAGTCCAACACTGTGATGAACTGAGACAGGTTCAGTATGGCTGAATTGAATATTATTAGCAATAGATTAAAAGCACAAAAGCATTAAAAGCACAAAAGTAGAGAGGGATTCTAATATTCAATATTCAGACATAAAATTTACTGAATTTTCTCATTGCTCTCATTTACCGCAGCATCTTTCTGAATGTTTGTATCTTGTGTCTGTCTAACTGTTGTATTGCATGGGTTTTTGAATTATTGAGTTGCACAGTTTGAGACAGTATCTTTATCTCCCACAACAGAGTTGTTGCTGACAATGCACTCAACCTAGTCTACTTCTTCCTTGTGTGTAGAAACTGCTGAATTTTGGCACATGACTGTTTACACACAGTGACCGCCGCTTAATGAGAAGAACAACAGACTGAACACAACATTGCAAAAATGCTCAGAACTTCTGCATTTTCGTATCTTGACTTACTTTTTCACTCACTGCCCCCTGGAGGCCAGAGCCGAGAAAGAGGAGGATGAGTGAATGAGCTGCACTCTCTTCCACCTTCAGCATCCTGAGCTGAGTTTCACCACAACAACACTCCTTACAGTAAATAAAAATAAAAATAAAAAACCTTATAATGTCATCAGGTTCCACCTCTGCTAGTACAACATGCTGTTACACAATACAGTAAAAGTTCAGTTTGTGCACAGAAGGCATTTATTGGGTGAATTATATGTGAAATAGTAACATTATCATAATGTGAAAGACTAGATGTTTAAACCTACACCCATAAAAAACATCTGAAAAGACTAGCTAGAGACCAACAAGTTATCCCAGGCTTTTTAGTGCTTATACTGGTGCTGGTTGGTGGACTTGCTCGACCAGCATGATCTATCACGTGATGCTGATTAATCAAGGAAATGTTGATTAAATCCTAGTTAACCCAGTTGTGACCTTCAGAGAGCTCCGATACAAACAGAGCATGTGTCTAACTGTAATGAAAATGAGCAGCATCCATGCAGAGTTTAATAATCTATATCTAATGAGCAGAAGCAGCTCTTGTGCTGAATATTGCAACCTTGTGTCAGGGTCATATACATTTTATACAAAGCATCTATAAACAACTCTAATATAAACAAAAATGAAAGGGAAATTGTAGCTCTGACATAATGGTGTTGATTATACTGTATTTCTCACATACACATCTAATGTTTATCTCACACAAAAGAGTGTGTTTTAACTTTATTTATCATTTGCATAGATAACACAGAGGAACCCTGGGCACTGAAATACTTGTGATGAGGCTCAGACAAGCAGTGACAATTACAGGACCATACATAAATACATACATATCAAGTAAAATGGTAAACATGAAAATACACAAACATAGACATGAGTGAAAGACACTAAGATATTACAGTTTTTTCAGTCGCTAACAAGCATTTGTCCAAGCAGTTGTCACATTTTCAAAACTCTAAACACAATTAGCACAGCATCTGTCTATTGTGGCCATACCATTCACACATTTCCTGTCGTTTTCACACAATATGGAGTCATTGAACACATTTCCACAATGCTTACATTTTCTGAACAGACAAGCTATACGTCCCAACAAAATTATGGATCGTTTTTGTAGTATTTACAAATGTTAACACACAACATCCCACAATAGCAAAAACAATGTTCCAAACCTTAGAGACAGTATAAAAACCTCTGCTTCTGCAATGATATCTGTTCAAAAACAATACAGTATATCTAAGCTGATTTATGTTGTGTAAATTGGGCCAACCACAGCTGATTCCAATCTGGTTTAGACTCAATGGCAGGGGTTATTTTTTTCTATTACATTGACACTTATACAATAAAAGGAGGACTTTGAAGAGTGATATTTTTGGAAACAGAAACAGAAAAAGACAAACACTGTAATGTATGGACGAGGAAGAGTAAGAGCAAGGGGCCCAGGGAGAAGAGCAGGAGCAGTGAGAGGAGCAGGAGCAGTGAGAGATGCAATGAGAGGAGCAGGAGCAGTGAGAGGAGCCGGAGCAGTGAGAGGAGCAGTGAGAGGAGCAGGAGCAGTGAGAGGAGCAGGAGCAGTGAGAGATGCAATGAGAGGAGCAGGAGCAGTGAGAGGAGCAGTGAGAGGAGCAGTGAGAGGAGCAGGAGCAGTGAGAGGAGCCGGAGCAGTGAGAGGAGCAGTGAGAGGAGCAGGAGCAGTGAGAGATGCAATGAGAGATGCAGGAGCAGTGAGAGGAGCAGGAGCAGTGAGAGGAGCAGGAGCAGTGAGAGGAGCCGGAGCAGTGAGAGGAGCAGGAGCAGTGAGAGGAGCAGTGAGAGGAGCAGGAGCAGTGAGAGATGCAGTGAGAGAAGCAGGAGCAGTGAGAGGAGCAGTGAGAGGAGCAGGAGCAGTGAGAGGAACAGTGAGAGATGCAATGAGAGGAGCAGGAGCAGTGAGAGGAGCCGGAGCAGTGAGAGGAGCAGTGAGAGGAGCAGGAGCAGTGAGAGGAGCAGGAGCAGTGAGAGATGCAATGAGAGGAGCAGGAGCAGTGAGAGGAGCCGGAGCAGTGAGAGGAGCAGTGAGAGGAGCAGGAGCAGTGAGAGATGCAATGAGAGATGCAGGAGCAGTGAGAGGAGCAGGAGCAGTGAGAGGAGCAGGAGCAGTGAGAGATGCAATGAGAGGAGCAGGAGCAGTGAGAGGAGCCGGAGCAGTGAGAGGAGCAGTGAGAGGAGCAGGAGCAGTGAGAGGAGCAGGAGCAGTGAGAGATGCAATGAGAGGAGCAGGAGCAGTGAGAGGAGCAGTGAGAGGAGCAGTGAGAGGAGCAGGAGCAGTGAGAGGAGCCGGAGCAGTGAGAGGAGCAGTGAGAGGAGCAGGAGCAGTGAGAGATGCAATGAGAGATGCAGGAGCAGTGAGAGGAGCAGGAGCAGTGAGAGGAGCAGGAGCAGTGAGAGGAGCCGGAGCAGTGAGAGGAGCAGGAGCAGTGAGAGGAGCAGTGAGAGGAGCAGGAGCAGTGAGAGATGCAGTGAGAGAAGCAGGAGCAGTGAGAGGAGCAGTGAGAGGAGCAGTGAGAGGAGCAGGAGCAGTGAGAGGAACAGTGAGAGATGCAATGAGAGGAGCAGGAGCAGTGAGAGGAGCCGGAGCAGTGAGAGGAGCAGTGAGAGGAGCAGGAGCAGTGAGAGGAGCAGGAGCAGTGAGAGATGCAATGAGAGGAGCAGGAGCAGTGAGAGGAGCCGGAGCAGTGAGAGGAGCAGTGAGAGGAGCAGGAGCAGTGAGAGATGCAATGAGAGATGCAGGAGCAGTGAGAGGAGCAGGAGCAGTGAGAGGAGCAGGAGCAGTGAGAGATGCAATGAGAGGAGCAGGAGCAGTGAGAGGAGCAGTGAGAGGAGCAATAAGAGGAGCAGGAGCAGTGAGAGGAGCAGGAGCAGTGAGAGGAGCAGTGAGAGATTGTTTTTATCCCCCCCCCCCCCCCCAACCCCCCCGCCTTTTTTATTCTGAGCTTTTTGCTGTTGTTGTTTTTTTGTTCAGAATGCTCTTATGTGTTTCATGGATATTTTGTTCACTGTAAGCAATACTGTCAAACCTTTTCTGTTGTATCATACCGTGTTTCTACTGTACCTCCTGTTGAATCATGCAGCAGTAAAGGAAAAAAATAGCTTTTTACTGGAATGCTTTTGAATGTGAACATTACTGTACATTTGGACATGCAGTTCCTAACCAAGAAATTTAGTGTAAAACAGGGAATTGCATGTTTTGCATGCAAATACCTGTAAAACTGAGACTGAAAAGTCTATGCAGTTTTTGTAATGTCAACAATAGCCAGTATTTTGAAACCTGGTGTACTTTGATTGACTGCATGTCTGCATGAAAAAAACTGTAAAGTGCCATTCCACAGGCAGAACAATAAACAGACAGAACAGTAAATACTAATAAATAAATCGAAACCACACCAGTGATTTTCCCTGTATTGTTCTGTTAAAGCTAAATCGTTTTTTAAGCAGGTTTAGCATAAATTTAGAAATTAATGCGCACATTTTGTGGACTAATGGAGGTTGCTTTCCTGGAAACCTTCAGTAAGTTAAGAAAATTATTCATAAACATAGAGCTGTGTGTAAATATCTGCTGGCCCTGTGTTAGCCAGGACAACAGTACATTAGTTTTTTCACTGATGCAGTTCAAAAAGAAAAGACTGCATTAATCAAAGCTGAACTCTGGGAAGGGAAGATATAAAGGGCAAGATAAAGAGACTGAGAGAAAAAGAAAGAGAGAGGATAAGTGCTGTCTGCTGTGCCCAGGATGAAATGTGCTTTATTACAATCAGTTAATATATTAGATTATAATATTAGGATCAATTTAACAACAACATTGTATCACCATAATATGCATAGTATTATTGTATACTTGAAATGTTTAACCTGTTTAACGTCTATTGTGACCCAGAAAGGCACATATATAGATCAGGGAAATCAAATCACATTTGGGATCTCAGTATAGAAACCCTGCGTACTCCTCCCAGTTTGCTTGATCACAGTATAGATTATATTCAGTCAGAAACGTAAAGCAGCACTTTGGATCTAAATAAACCACATGATTAAATAATTAACTGAAGGAGAAGATTCAGAGACAAGAGATCAGAACCAAGACTGACAGACACAGTTTCATTCAAACACTTAACTCAGTGAAGATCAGCTTAGAATATGCAACAGACAACAGTTGAAAGGAATATTCAGAAACTGCATTTTTACATGAATGTTTTGCATTGAACATCATCTGAGACTTTCATTGTTTCTTACGTTTAGACTAAAAGAAAAGGTTTAAAAAAAATCCAGAATTATAAATAATAGAAAATGTCACATATAACATGCAAAAGTTATTTAAACAGTCCATTAGCCGTTGCACATTCACAGAAATATAAACTTCAGTATCAAGTTCAAAGTTGCTTTACATGTCGTCTAATAGTCTGATATTAAATATGTAGAGATGCACAAACAAATAGCATCATGTCATGAAGTACAACAGTGTTTATATTGCAATGCTGCAATGTTACAATAATGTATAAAGGTTTTAGAAAACCAAAGGTGACAGACTCTGTGTGTGAGCAAAGTGAGCCAACAGTGGAAAATATAAACAGTTTTGGTTTAGCACTTTTTTTTCTTTTTTAGCTGAATACAAAATGACATACAACACAAATTTATTTTAATTACATAAACAGTTCACAAAGTAAAGTAATATGAAAAAGAGGTAAATTGGATGTTCAGAATAACTATTCTTCATATAATAATAGAAAATAGTTTATATGATATTGTACAGATATTGATATCTGCACTTGAACATCCACAAACCTTACAAATGAAAGCATTGTTTAATATTTGTTCTATTTAATTAATTTCTGCACTTGCTTGTAATTTGTGTGTTTCTTCTTTTGAAATATTGTTCACTTGTGTTTAATAATGTTTGAACTTTATGTGTTAGGCTAGGCATTTTTGCTATGGTATTGAAATTTGAATCTAGAATTGCAAAATATAACTGGTATTTAAACTTTTTTTTGTGTGTGTGTGCTGAATACAAAATTATATAAGGCAAAAATATATTTCAGAAATAGTTAACAAAGCAAAATGAAGGAGAAGTATATTGGTAAAATCTTATGCATAAGAACATTCTTGGTTACAGAAAACGTTCCCTTTTTAATTCAAAACATAATATGATGGTAAGAATTAGTCACTTTTCTTAAAATTTACTATAATGAGGTCTAGCCTTTGACCTCTTTTCAGTTAATTTATTGTTACATGCTAAAACATTTTAAAGGCTAAATGCAAATCAGCTCAAAAACTTCCCATCAAACTTGATAACTAGATCGATTTTCATCAGTGAATCTGACAAAGAAGCTTAATGTGTATCTGTGTAAACTCCTAAACTGTATCTTTTCCCTGACCAGTAATGGTGGAAATATTACATTTTTATTCAAATATTCAATATATAGGTTCATAGTTTTATTTATTTATTTATTGTATAAAAGACTCCAAATTTTATGTCTATACAGAAATTTAGACATACATTTATTTTATTTTATATTATTTTTTTTTTACTGGAGAAGTGTGACAACTAGCCCCAGTTCTCCCAAATACTCTTGATATTACCGAATAAATCTTCAGGATAATTCACATCATATAAGAACATGTCACACAATCACACACAGATGCTGCTGACTCGATGACTATTTTTTAAAGTAAAGTCCACCGCGGTGTACTGAAAGAGCAGTGAGGAAAACAGTTAGCATTTCAGCCGCAGTTAAACCAAAATTAATCTGAACAAAAGTCTACTATTTGTTGAACTTAAAGAAGTAAAAACCTTCAGTATTGTTAAACAATTATAAAAATAATAGTAATGAATTTTATTAACTATTTTAAGATTTTAAATTGTTTAACATATTTACCTTATTGCCCTTGTGATGGTTTTGTGTCTCGAGGCTGATACGTAACTTCTGTCTGCAGATCAGCATCATAAACATGTTTTTCTATCCGTTCTGTTTTTCCAGCTGCAAAAACTAATGAAACTTCAAGATTCAATATTTTTATATATTCAGATTCAATATTTTTAAACAATGGAGAGACATACATAAATAATAGTCAAAAGAATGAAAAAATATTTTCACCTCTGTACTGCAGAAGAGCATCATATTGATATTAACAGCACCACTAGTGTTTAATTAATTTACTAATTTGATTTAAGAAGAATAACTCAGATATGATGTACTGCAGAAGAGCATCATATTGATATTAACAGCACCACTAGTGTTTAATTAATTTACTAATTTGATTTAAGAAGAATAACTCAGATATGATGATAATAATCTGTGATTGTGTTTGATTCTGATCAATAATCTCCAGAACTGTGTGATTGTGACACTCAGTCAGTTGAGTTTCTGTAATGAAAGTTTCCAGTCTGTTACTGTCAGTCTTTTACTGGAGATCAGTGACGATGATGCAGATTTGTAGAACTGAAGTAAATATCTATATCTTATTCATCTTTATGTGTTTTAATAAAACTGTAGTAATAAATACCAAATATAAATAATTACACTGGTGAACAGACTGTTTTATAATGACTACAGGAGTAAATTAACTCACCGGTGAAGTATATTCTGGTGCTGTTGCTGAGTTTTGGAGGAGTGCGTGTGTTCATACAGTAATAAACTCCTAATTCATCAGCAGTCACATTATTAATAACCAGACGATGTTTAAACTGCACTGAATATTTGTTTCTGAATGTATTATTATAGTAAAAAGGTGGTATTGGTGTCGGAAATGTTCGTAGAATCAGTGTCGGAGGATCTGCTGTTTTCAGTAAAATCCAATAAACCTCATTTTCATCAAGATCACAGTTTATGATCACATTTGATCCCAAATCAGTCAGTAGATCTGAAACTGCAGCTTGACAACAGATCGATACCACTGTACGAAAAATTAAACAATTTATGTTGAAGTCTTGAGTTTGCAAAGTTGATGTTAAAAATCTTCATTATATGTAACTTACAGAGCTGAAGCTGTATATGATCTTCATGTTGTCTTGATCACTTCAAAATAAAATCTGGTTCCTTCAACACTGCATGCATTTTTTTTTTTTTTTTTTGGAAAAAATAATATAGATTCCTGTTTGCGCACAGCTTCCCTGTCAAAAAAATATATTTATTGAAGAATAGTATAAATATCAGGTCAGGAGTTCTGAAGCGCTCATTGACCACCAACCCAACCCAACTCCCTTCCCCCCTTGCGCGCAGCGGCGCACATCGACGCACATCGGCACACCTGCAGGCAGCAGCAGCCCCTCCCAGCAGTGTTTTTCTGGTGAGTGGAGCTGGTGATGATGAACAAAATATTAAAATACCAGTGCCCCGAATAATGCTCGAATTTACTGCTGATTAGCCAAAGGCAAATATAACTAATTAGTTAACCCGTGTTTTGCTAGCATGCATGCCTCATGAGCTACTAGACTAGCTGTGTAAGGGATAATCGCTATACATTATCCTCCTGCTTATTACCTGGCTACCTACCAAATAAATAAATAATTTGACACAGAATATTAAAAGGGAGTTTATTGATTTAAACCCGATTGTATTGCTTCCGCTAAAGAAAATAGTACGCTCCGTCTCTACGGTTAGAATCCTGTGAGTCCATAGCAACGCTTTGTTTTTCATGGCAACGGTCTGTTATACTCTGCACAGCGGTCTGTTATCAAGAAATAACAGACCGCATTCTACATTGGAGATCAACCAAGCCATGTAATAAAATAAGTTAATAAAATAAGAACATCCCCAGTTAGTTAATGACTTACATCAAGTCTTTCCCCCTGAAATTTAGAAATCTAAATTGGTGAATCTAAAAGAACAGATGGAGGATAGGCTACACTCTAAAAAATGTAGTAAATCTGAGTAACTGCATCTGTACATTAATAAATAAAACTGAGTAGAAATAGGTTAACATTAAAAATAACAATATTTATAAATTAACTTTTTAATTATGAACTTTTTTTTTTATTTCCTCTAAACCTTTATAAAATAGCATTCCATACAACCACAAATACATACATTGGCTTTTATTTAATTTTATTTAATTTTTACTCAATTATTTTTGTAAGTTTAATTTAAACAATGAAGTAAGATTTTCAGAGATTTTATAAAGTTAATTAAGTTAAATATTTACTAAGCCACAGAATATTTTTTGAGTGTAGTAGGTTTAAAACAAACTCCATCTAAATGTGGATTTTGAAGGTTTTATTTGATGATGGTGATGATACAGTCCTCCCTCAAATGTGAAACTAAGTCCTTGTCAGTCACCATCAGTTATTGTGTATGTGTACATGCATAGCAATAATATTATTAATGTATTTGATTAAAACATTAAGGCAATTCAGTATTCTGATGCTTAGTTGTGTGAAGCTAAAAAGTTATTTTGCTTGCAGTGCAGGGCCAGGCAGGCAGCATAATGCAAAGTTAACAAAATAGCAGCAACAACCTTTTTCAGTTTAGAGTGAATATTTGTGTTGATTTAAAAGTGTTATGTGTTCTGATAACACCAAAATAATTCAAATGATGTAGTGCCTTGTGCAAAAAAAATAAACAAATTATTAGTAAAACACACCCCTCTGCTTGATGCAGTTATTTTGGTTATTCTAAATATATACTTGAAGCTAGTAGCAGAAAATGTTTTCAAAACATGCACATTGTGGGTTGGTTTCCTTTGCTGCTCTATAAACCTAGTGAATACTAAGGAGACCATGGTTTCTGTGTGAACTTGATTGTTTTGTAGACATCTTTTGAAAATTAGAGTTTGAGGAAGATAAAATGAATTAATTTTTTTTTTAAATTATTTTTTTAAAAAGGAAGTCAGTGTTGCGTTAATATATATACTTTTTTGTTTCAAAAAAGAAAAAGAAATATGTAATTATGAGAAGTGCCTTTTATTTCACTTGAGCCCCTGCCCCTCAAAATGTCTGTGCACGTCCCTGCTAATGGGACCCCAGAGGATGCTAACCCTGAATCAACAACAGAACTAACAAATATTGCTACAAGTGTGACTGCATCATATAACAATTATTAATTAATGATATTAATAATGTTCGTCTAGCTGACTATGTCTTGTATTATTTTTAATTTTTTTTAAAAATCCTGTCAAACGAGCACAAACTGACAGTCACCACCATAAGCTACTATTACATATTGTAGAAACACAATTTTCTGTAAAGTTGCTTCGTAACGATTCGTATTGTAAAAAGCGCTATACAAATAAACTTGAATTTAATTTAATTGAATGTGCGACAAAAAATGAACAAAAATCAGTTTCTGAGTGCATAAAAATCTGTGTTCAAAATGCACTCATTGCTTTAAACCAGGAGTCACCTCCTTTTTACAAATCATGAACCTCCATTCCAAAATAAAAACACTGGGTTAACCTTTATTTTTATACTCTAATTCATCCTTCTAACTATATATATACTGTATATTTGGGAGTTTACAGCAGAGACAACAGCATTCTATAGGAGTTATGATGTTCTGCCCTTTTTAAGCGCTGATCTTGTTGTCTTTTGTATAACTTGTTTGCACATGACATCACATCACATGTGGTGCGAAATGCAGATGAAGGGCAGGAAGTGATTTTTTTCATATAAACACTATCACAATCCCAAAATGCAAATGATTTGTGTCACTTGTGGTTGCTTAAATTGATCAAACTGAGAAACCACAAGGAGCTTTTATCATGTACCAAAAGTTGATGTTCATAAGGAGGAAAAAAGCAAGAAAATGACTGGAACCCACTGGAAAAAAATGAAGTAACACTTTATAATAACTTTCATTTATAAATCATTATCAGCCATTATATTGCTCAACAGATCATTAAATAGATCACTAGAATTATGAGATAATATTGTTATTAGTGTTAGCTAATGAACTAAGTAAACATTACTTAATGATTAAAATATGATTATTTCAAGTAAACTGAATTGATTACAAATGTCAGCAAACTTTCAGTTCTTCATTTGTTCGTCTTTGTTTGTTGTGTAGACCTCTATCTACACATCTTAAGAAATAATCTGTATATTATTTGTTGTATATTTATGTTTGTTAATGACTTATCAATTGAAGTTATTATAATGTGTTACTAAAATTAAATTCAACAAATTATTCAATTGATGTGGTGTAGTGGGGCCTACACTCTCAGAAATTAAGGTACAAAAGCTGTCACTGGGGTGGTACCTTTTCAAAAGGTACATATTTGTATATGTTTTGGAACATATTGGTTCCTTTGAGGTACGTATTAGTACTTAAAGTGTACATATTAGAACCCAATAGGTATAAAAGTGTACCTTTTGAAAAGGTACTGCCCCAGTGACAGCTTTTGTACCTTTATTTCTGAGAGTGTACAAGGCTGTATCTTAGGGGTCTCTGCTTATCTTAAGGTGCCCCTGAGTTGCTGATGATGTCATTTGGAGACAGAGTCTGTGCAATAGTGATCGTGAAGTGAAGCTGCAGAATCAAACTCCCACGGACAACACAGCCAAGACAAGTGCCCTTAAAGCAAGCCATCTCACTCGGCGGCCATCTTTCAAATGTCTCTCGGGCGACTATCCCACTCATGCAAGTAGAGCTCCTATCTCTTTAAATGGGGAAGTGTCACAGGCCGGAGCGGACCACCAATTCAACGGGTCTCGCTCCTCCCTCTAACTTCCACCTCGAGGAGGTCCCACAACACCCCAATGAATGGACGGACAACCAAGATTAAAATGTAACAATTTTATTTGTTTAAAAGTTTGGGGAAAGGGGTAAGGAAACTTTAAAACTAATGATGACTCGAACTATTCTTTATCCACAAATACGGATTCCAGTCTCAAGAACACTCCTCTTCAGCCCTTCCTCGACAACACTCCACTTCAGCCCTTAATTTCCCGCCGACTCCACTCCAGGTAAGTTTAAAGCAAGAGCTAGGCAGTTGACGTGCAGGGGTTCTAGCTCTCAAGTAAGTACAGTGTTCAATACACAGGTGAGTATTCACAGGGCTGGGCTTGTTAATGTGAAGAGGTTCTTGCTCTTAGGTAAGTACAGCGTTCAATACACAGGTAAGTATTCACAGGGCTGGGCTGTTGGCGTGCAGAGGTTCTAGCTCTCAGGGAAGTACAGTGTTCAATACACAGGTGGATATTCACAGGGCTGGGCTGTCAATGTGCAGAGGTTCTAGCTCTCAGGTATGTACAGCGTTCAATACACAGGTAAGTATTCACAGGTCTGGGCTGTTAGCGTACAGGGGTTCTAGCTCTCAGGTAAATACAGTGTTCGATACACAGGTGGGTATTCACAGGGCTGGGCTGTTAGCGTACAGGGGTTCTAGCTCTCAGGTAAATACAGTGTTCGATACACAGGTGGGTATTCACAGGGCTGGGCTGTTAGCGTGCAGGGGTTCTAGCTCTCAGGTAAGTACAGTGTTCGATACACAGGTAAGTATTCACAGGGCTGAGCTGTTAGCGTGCAGGGGTTCTAGCTCTCAATGTAAGTACAGTGTTCCATACACAGGTGGGTATTCACAGGGCTGAGCTGTTAGCGTGCAGGGGTTCTAGCTCTCAGGTAAGTACAGAGTTCGATACACAGGTAAGTATTCACAGGGCTGAGCTGTTAGCGTGCAGGGGTTCTAGCTCTCAATGTAAGTACAGTGTTCCATACACAGGTAAGTATTCACAGGGCTGAGCTGTTAGCGTGCAGGGGTTCTAGCTCTCAATGTAAGTACAGTGTTCCATACACAGGTGAGTATTCACGGGGCTGGGCTGTTAATGCGCTACTCACCACTGAAGATATTCAGAGGTCTGTATTCCAAGCAGATACGGGTTTAGTCGATGACTGACGGCTGGTGGGCCTTACAGATGAAACTGCAAACAATACTGGGCTTCCCGCCCAGCTTGACAAGGGGGCACACGGGGGAGGATCGGCTGTTGTCCTTCGCTTCCAGGGATTGCTGCGTGGGCAACGACATCCAACCTCCTCCAGAGGCGCCTCCAACACGTCCGAGCTCCAGCTTACTTAAGGTAAAGACTGTGGTTGCCACCAATACACTACTCCTCTCCGTCAGGCCTCTTCCTACGACCAGGGACACAACCACGGACAAACACCACACACCACAAAGGCACTACAATTCTTCTCGTGTGTACACTTCAATATAGCAGCACTCACCACACTCCACACACTCAGTGAAAGAAGATCGGTGGTGTATTCCCGTTTCGGGCTCAGAGTCCTGACAGGGCGGGTCAGATGGACAAAGGCAGGAGGGCAGACCACAGCAGGCAGATATATCGTACACCGGAGTCTCTCCGTCTTTCCCAGCGATCTCCAACGCAAGGCACTACTATCAACACTGAGTAAACACACAAGCACTGAGGATTATCAGATCAACACAAGAGGGAGGGGGATTTTCCACTGCTACGGAGAGATATGCAGTCGGAATCCTTTCTTAAAGGCGGTTAGTCTCCCTCCACATCCGTCATTCACTCTCCATAATATACAAGAAATGTTCGTAAAGTCTTCACCCACCAGTGCACAGTGTTGTCCTCTCCCAACACAAATTCAATGATCTCCTTCACTCAGGGGCCTTCCAAACGTAGGATCGCTCCTTCAACTCAATCCACAATAAGAGGTAGACACAACATACAAAAGGTCGATCACTTAACTTCCTCCGCACTTCCAATATCCATTTTCCTTGGATTCTCCGTTGCAGCCCGTAAATCGCAACATCCACGCCACACCAGCCACTTCCGTATCCCGTGGAACAACAGCAGAACAAAAACCCTACTCCTGTTCATAAACCAACCCCTTTTATATCACTGCATCCTTCCCGATCCTCCAATCGGTATCCAACACGTCCTCTTCCCACACCTGACATGTATTTTGGATAATTTCCCCGCCTTGGGCCAACCGGAACAGAACTTATGTTTCACTTAAATTGGTCCGGGCGGAAATATTTCCCACACTACAGTTCCGCCCGGATTAGTCACCCAGTGACAGAAGCATACAATTCTGTTTACCAAGCTTATGATTAAATGTCATATTTAAAATCATCAATGAGATCTGATGTCTGTTGTTTCTTATGCTTAATAAAAAGCTTATTTTTTCAGGCTAGACCAGCCAAAAATATGAACTAAATGTGCTAAATGTGGTAAAACACTGAAAGCATTCATTCTGCAATGTTGCTCTTTCATTTGAGGTTAAGACAACTGTGAGAACTTAATCATAAAGATATAGAAAAACACTGCATTCGTTTCACAGTTAAACCTCCACTGTAGACAGAGGTGAGAGATGGTTGTCAAGTGTCAAAGCCAGTGGAACATGTTTCTGGTTTGGGTTTAACACTTCAGTTTAGATGAGTTAAAAAAAAAAAAAAAAAAAAAAAAAAAAAACAGTTTTGTTTATTATTATTTAAAGATTATGACATCAAAAAAAGTAGCACATTCATTTTCAAGGTGTGATTCATGCCTGGCCATTTTAATTTGTAATTTTTATTTTGATGTGATGAATATGGAAATGGTGCTTATTGTTTGTTTGTGTTCATACAGTCATAAAGTCCTAATTAATCAACAGTGTGACATTATTTAAACTGATGTTGAAATTATTTTGGTAATGAAGAAAAATGCTGTTTACATGATTAAGTGTAATATTGTTTTATAATAGATATTCTGTCATTCATTTTTGGGATTTTTCAGATTTCTATTTTAATTTCTATTTGAACACATTTTAAAATTCCCAGCAGACAGATTCTTCACGGTTTCATTTTATTAAAACACAGGCAAAGAATATACACACACATGACAAGCCATGACATTTCACAATCTCAGACTTTATTATCTTATTGTCATTTAACTGAATACTAAACAAATCATAAACTAACAAAATATTAAACAGTTCTTTATATATAACATCTAGCCTCTTCCTGGTCCAACAGCATGAAAAACTCAACCAATCAGGCCTAATATATATATATATATATATATATATATATATATATATATATATATATATATATATATATATAATTTTCACACTTTTCTTTCAAGGTCAAAGTGGTAGAAAAAGAAATGTCCATGTCGACCACTTTTCAGCAGATAAAGATGGATACAGCGATTCCAAAACAAAGTCTTCCAAATGACAAAGAGACCAACTAAGAAACATCAATTTCCTGAACACAAATTAAATCAGAAGCAGGAAGGGCAAAATATGATCCTAGATTTATGAGACCCACTAAAATACAAAGGCTTTTACAAGAAGAAAAATATACAACTACCTGTATAGCTGTTAGTTCAAGAAACTAATAGACATTAATATCATGACTTCCAACTATTCTTTAAAAGCAGAAGAAATAAGTTTCATCATTGAAGGTAGGTGCTGTTGATTTGGTTGGAGCAAATATTATCTCTTAAAGATCCACATGAAATCCTGAAAGAGCAATATATTCAGCTGCATTTGAACAAATATAAATCAAAATGAAGAGTTATGGAGCACTAATTTACAGATCAGCAAGAATCCTCAATAATTATCAAGACAGAAATGAATTTTAGTAATGAGGATGGATTCACATGTTTTGAAGTGTAAATGCTCCTGATGTTGTTCTGTATCTTGTGTCTGCTGCTGATCAGCTTCGAGTCGGGATTGTTCTGCAGAACATTTCAATAAACCTAGAAACCATAAAAATGTAGTCGAAAGCTTAAATAATTAATATTTACATGTTTTATTGACTTTAGCATACGGAGAAACCATCATAGTGATATTTTTACAGATGGCTGAAAGTAACTCACCAATCACCACAATGATCAGAAGTCCATTCATCAGAGCAGATATGATGCTAATAATCTGCCATTGTGTCTGATTCTGATCAATAATCTCCAGAACTGTATGATTGTGAGACTCAGTTTGATGAAACGGTTCTGTAAAGAAAAAGTTCACAGTCTGTCATTATAACTGTACTGTAAATGCAATGGTTGCAGATTTGTAGCACTGAAAATACTGATGACATACTTTACTAAAATGTAATACTTAAAAACAAAAAAGTTATATAATTATCTTTAAAAATTAAGCAGGAAATGGCATCTATGTATGTAAGTAGTGTTCATCAGTGTCTTGATCACTGAATTAATAAATGAACTCACCGGTGAAGTATATTCTGGTGCTGTTACTGAGTTTTGGAGGAGTGCGTGTGTTCATACAGTAATAAACTCCTAATTCATCAGCAGTCACATTATTAATAACCAGACGATGTTTAAACTGCACTGAATATTTGTTTCTGAATGTATTATTATAGTAAAAAGGTGGTATTGGTGTTGGAAATGTTCGTAGAATCAGTGTCGGAGGATCTGCTGTTTTCAGTAAAATCCAATAAACCTCATTTTCATCAAGATCACAGTTTATGGTCACATTTGATCCCAGATCAGTCAGTAGATCTGAAACTGCTGCTTGACAACAGATTAATACATCTGTAAGATAAATAAATAAATAAAATAAAACATTACTCATGTAAACCCCCTGTGATGCATAACATAAAACTAGTTATGATTTAATAAAGTTAGAAAGCATGTAAATATCCTGATATCATGTAAAAACTCACAGAACTGAAGCTGAATGATCTTCATCTTGTTGTCGTGTTTCCTTCCACACAACACTGAAGATGAATCTAAAGCAGAGACAGGAAGACAAAAGAAGCCCTTCCTTCATCAAGTAGAGGAAGTCAAATCAAATTTGTTCTGACCACAACAGCTTATAAACCTCACCATCATCACTGCTTTAAGTTCAGCACTCTTGATATTTGATCATGTTAGATGATAGCTTAGTATATTTCTCAGATCACAACAGAAATGTTCTAAATTATTGTTGAACCTCCACATCTTCTCTTCACTCTGCTCGTGTGGTGTGTTGTGTGTGTTTGTTGAACCTCCACATCTTCTCTTCACTCTGCTCGTGTGTTGTGTTGTGTGTGTTTGTTGAACCTCCACATCTTCTCTTCACTCTGCTCGTGTGGTGTGTTGTGTGTGTGTTTGTTGAACCTCCACATCTTCTCTTCACTCTGCTCGTGTGGTGTGTTGTGTGTGTTTGATGAACCTCCACATCTTCTCTTCACTCTGCTCGTGTGGTGTGTTGTGTGTGTGTGTGTTTGTTGAACCTCCACATCTTCTCTTCACTCTGCTCGTGTGGTGTGTTGTGTGTGTTTGATGAACCTCCACATCTTCTCTTCACTCTGCTCGTGTCGTGTGTTGTGTGTGTGTTTGTTGAACCTCCACATCTTCTCTTCACTCTGCTCGTGTGGTGTGTTGTGTGTGTTTGATGAACCTCCACATCTTCTCTTCACTCTGCTCGTGTCGTGTGTTGTGTGTGTGTTTGTTGAACCTCCACATCTTCTCTTCACTCTGCTCGTGTGGTGTGTTGTGTGTGTTTGTTGAACCTCCACATCTTCTCTTCACTCTGCTCGTGTGGTGTGTTGTGTGTGTTTGAAGTGTGATATCTGGATCTTGAGGCTCCTGTCTGGTTTGGTTTTAGTTCAGTGCTAGAATTCAGATGCTCATGCTCAATATTTAGTTTTGTGTTGTCCTTTGTTTTAACAACACTTTAATGATGTTTAAATCTCAGATGATGTTTAAATCAGTGATCATAAGCCACTGTGTATTTAACTGTGTATTCGTGCAGGAACCCACAGGGCCTCTGTGCATGTAATTGTGAGCACCTAAAATACAGACAAATCATTTTTTAAATTACATCTGTGAGGCCATGTGTTTTAAATATGTGTACTGTTATGATGTAACAATGTGCATGTGTACCTTGACAAAAAAAATCTCATGGCCACAACACTTTATCACTTTCCCAGAAGTTAATATGTCATGAACACGGCAAAACTAAGTAAAGTGAACATGTCCCCTCCGATCACCATACTTGTGAGTCTGCTACTGTTACAGTTAACACATGAAGGGTAACAACATGTCAGACAGAGAGTGGACGATGTAAGCAACACAGCTACAACAAATAAAACTGAAAATAAATCTGTTAGATTTATAATGTATGAATAATCAATAATTGACAATAGTCAATCCTGTTGGCGGCAAGCCACAACAAGCTGCTAAAAATAATTAAAAAAAAAAAAAATACTTCATAAATATCTAAAAACAAAATCTGTCATCTGAAATCAAATCTGGTTGTGTTTTGAATGTACTGAAGGTAATACAATTTTAATTATTTTTATTTAGAAGGCATGTTGGTGTTGGAAGCAGCATAATAAGGCTTTGAATAACTATAGGGGAACAAAGTCTTACTTAATACTTCAAAAAAGAAAAGAAAAAAAAAACATTTCTGAAGGAAATTATTAGTTTAGCAAACAATATTTAATATTCAGAAGAAAACTGTCCACTCCTGAAAATGTGGTTGTCACGAACACACACACAAACAATGCAGAAACAAACAGGATATATATGGACAGGTGAAAACGATGAAAGTGGGGACAGCTGAGTGCAATTAACAGTGATGAATGTGACAAAGACTTGTGGGAATTGTACTGCCTGCAGTGGGGTGACTCTATGGGAAGTGAGACCACTAGTGGACACCCAGGGAAACACAGACCAGACACTGCGACAGTGGTGAGTTTAAAAGAATGAAGACGCTGGGTCCAGCTGAATGCTGATTTCAATTCTTCTGTGGAGATTGAGGACAAGCGCGATATAGTCTGAAAGCCAGCTGCAAAACCTCAAAGCGAAAGTGAAACAAGATGCAACACAGAAGAGAAATTACACCCCATTGCGCAACCCATTCAACGACGATTCCACTGCTAACCAGCTGGAGTAACTGACATCGTCCCACAAAAGTATGTTAGCTGCATTTCATTTTCATATTTCTGTGCTCTGGACATTGTTGGTTTAAAAATGCGGAACTTACAATATTTAACCTAGATGCGAATGATGACGATTAAATGACCGATTCCTGCTCGATGGAGCAGTTCAGGCACAAGATCAAGCTGAATGCTTAGAGCCCACAAAGAGCAAAATACAAAAAAAAAAAGTATTTTCAAGCGAAATTCATCTTGAATTACTACAATTAGAGAACGAAAAGAATGTAATTCCATTTGAAAATGCCAAGTTACATATAAAGGTGCTTCTTTTACAAATGAAAGTATTACAGATGCAAATTACAGAACTACAGGGAGTACAAATATTTTTAGTGAATTGTAGCAATGTAGGAAATAGATTGAAAATGAAGGAAACATTACAAAAAAACAATTTATTTATGTGCTAAATATACGCCTAGTAAACAATAGGCTATGATTTCTGTAAAGATATAAACTATCCATTTATTTATTTATATATTTGTTTGTTTGATTAAATATACAGTATAACATGTTAATAGTTATTTCTGTAATATCATAAATGCATGTTACTGTAATAAAAGGAATGAATGAATAGGTGTATTATATATATATATATATATATATATACACACACTACATACTATACTGCATTTACTTCGTTACTGTACTAGCCTACTACATACTATACACTACTACATGCTATATAGATATAACTACACTTTAACCACTTTTATGCAGTTAAGTGGTTCCCAGAGTAGGGAACGAGACACTGAATCCTTTAGGGGTCGCTATTGGAACACCTCATTGTGACCTGTATCCAAAATAAGTGCAGCCATTTTGAGAAGTTAATCCTTAAAGAGCCAGTAAGATGAAAATTCTAAGCTTCCTATCACTGTTTATAAGTCCTGTACATTAGGTTTAAATCCATCCAAGGTTAAAAAACATTGTAATTTTGACAAAATATCATTTTAAAATTACCCCAATTCTCAGAGATCCCCAAACGGTTCGCGCGAATCTGTTCAAAAGATTCAGTTTCCTTAAACCCCACCTTTCGTTAGCATACTGTGTTCTGATTGGTCAACTGAAATAGTTTTGATTGGTTGTTCCGCACACAACTTCATGGTAAACAAAGCGTTAGCATCTGTTTGGGGTGAATTATGTCTTATTCCTCTCAACGCGAAGCAAACAGTTAAATTAAAAACTTGAACAGTCTCGCTGCTTTTTCTTCTGTGTGGGTGTATTCAAGCCGCGCGCTTCAGTTTGAATCTGCGTATTGTGGTAAAAAATGAATTTTAGCCATTGGTTCTTCTGATCTTCATTCTTTGGCAGTGAAAATAAAACAAACTTGCCTTAACAATTAAAAACACACTGTCTCCTCAACATGATGCTCTCTCACCAACCAGAGCGTCTGTGTGGGGGGTGGGGCAGGTCAGAGATCCGTTTCTCTCAAGACGGTAGGCGGAGATTATGCAAAGTGCTCCTAGTGACGTACATAGAGATGGGCAAAAGATTTGAAATCTATAATGACTCGTTTCAACGATTCAGAGTCGACTCCTTACTTTAGAAGCCAATAACTTTATAAATCGTGTACTTTTTGGTTAAATTACTTTGCACATTGTTTACACTGATGGACAGCTATATCATACACTCTAATACAGGTAATTTTTGATTTCCCATCTGTGTGGCTCTTTAACTGTAACGGACCAAGATTATAGTTAATCCAGGTTTATTGTGAAATTAAATCCAGGATCAAAACGACAGATTCAATGTAAGCCTGCTTATTTTTAAACAAGGTTTAAATTAAGATTAGTGTAACAGAATTATTAGTGTAACCTTGATTTCATATAGATTAAAGCTTTATCCTTGTTGGTACAACCTGCATCTCCAAAAGGGCCAAAATATATTATTTTGTACTCTTTATTTACATTTACATAAAGTGCATAAACAAGAAAGCCAAAGCTGGATGAGGGTTCTTGAGGCAGTGAATAATAGGGCTCCTCGAGGGATCAATGTGGGCTTTAAAGGCCTCTAAATGCATCTTGGCACCAGAATATGATAAACACATGAGGCTCTTCCTCACTTGTGGCAATATATATGACAAACGGCCTGGTGCCAAATCAAGCACCACTCCTTAAAAGTAAATGAAAAACAGCAGATAAAGACGTCAGGTCATGCTTCTGACAACTGAAAAAGCAAACAGGTTTTTTGTATTCAAGAAGCAGTATGATAAGAATAGACATCAAAAGCATTTAATTAACATAAGTCAACATAATACAAAAACACATGCCATATAATGCATACAATACAAGAAGCTCTGCTTGCATTGAAGATATTTCTTGGATGAATGCACCAATTAACGCAATATCAATGAGAATAAAAGAAGTGTGCTAAATAATTTAATTGTATGTTATAGGCTGTTAAGGACTCCGGTTTTAAATATCTTTAAGAAGATTGCTCTTCTAGGTTTGGATAGAGTTTTAGGTGGGACTTCTGCATTCTTGTCATGTGCTTACATTGACAGTCAACAAAACCAGTGGAATGACTGTGTCCAAACCGGTGCTTTTATGGTCTGTATGATCAGTTCAGCAACATGATCTGAGCAGTCAGATGCTGTGATGTTTTTACACCTGATTGATATTATCACCACATACTCTTATAGTATGAGCGCTGCTACAGTAAATCAAGAAAACAACATGTGATTCACATAGTCTTATATCCTAACATTAGCCAGAAACTTTTGGACTGGTTGATAGGGATGTTGATCCAGGACCAACAAGGATGTTTGTCCAGCAAACATTTGCTACTTGGCACAATCACATTCACTTCTAAGAAAAT
The DNA here is from genome assembly GCF_023724105.1 of Carassius gibelio. NCBI lineage: Eukaryota > Metazoa > Chordata > Actinopteri > Cypriniformes > Cyprinidae > Carassius > Carassius gibelio. Next base: position 13,893,139 of record NC_068392.1, read on the forward strand.
ATTCTAAGTCCTAAATGTGCTCTTTGCACTTCTGTGTCAAACATGAAGTATATGTTTTGCAATGCTTTTCAGTAAAAGTGTCTACACTTCCCTAAAACAATATAAGTTTAAATGAGAAGAAAAAAATTATTTAAGATATGAAGCCTTATTTGAAAAAAAAATATACTGCTTGAATAGTCAATAGTAGAAGTCAATAGCAAATCAAGTCGTCTATAAGCATTAACAGCAAAATATATGTGTATGCTAAAAACAGACTGTTAAAGGAATAGTTATTTATAGTTAAAAATGCTCGAATATAGAAAGTCTCTTTCTGAGTTGTTTGAATAGGTCTTTGTCTCTCTGTTGTGTGCTGCCCTCTACTGGGCCAAACTTAAAAATTACCCAAATGGCATTTTTATTAATATATTTAAATTAATAAAAATTGAGATTCTTTTGAAGTCAGGCTGTGAATTGTAAATTGCATCTTAATGCCTCAAACTAAAGTCTTGAAGTTACTATCATCTCTTCTACAAACAATGGTGCAATTTTCTGCTATACTTTCCACAAGTCATAGTTACTCTATTTAGCAACAGTTAATATTATTATTATTTTTTTTTGCTACATACAGTAGTTGTGAAATTGGTAGGGTAGATTTGCATGTGTGATCTGTCCCTGTTTGGAGAACATTACTGATGCTATCAGTCATCTTAAACTCAACACATTTCCAAGAATGGGCGGAAGGTTTGTCTTCTGAATTCTACAGACTGTTTACTAAAAATGTACTCTTGTCATAGAAAGTAATATGGGAGGTTCACTTCCTCTAATACGTACTTTCCAGTCTAACAAGTGTGTGTTTAGACACTTCTAGTTTTACCTGATTCCGTTGCAGAGTGTTAGAGAAAGCCAAAAATAGTCTCACATTATATGACTTCAAAAACTATTTGAATTCAGGTATGTTTGTGTCAGGTGAATGAATGAAATAATCAGAAAACTTGGACTCATAAAAAGCCACTAGAAATGTCCTACTTTACATTTCTGAAGATTACCAGCTCGTTTTTTTGTCAGAAAAAATAATAGAAATAATCACAGATAGCAACGTTGTTTAGCCCCAGATCTGACCCACATACTGAATGATAGCACTTGGGCGCTCCTCTCCTGCTTGTTTTTGTCATTAGTCACTTTCCCCTCTGCCATTCCAAACCTGTAAATGCTTCATTCGTCTTCTGAACACAATTCAAGATAGTTTGGATGAAAACCCGGGAACCTTTGTGCCTGTGCCACTGAGTGCCAAATAAATAACACTGTCAAGGTCCAAAAAAGTATGAAAAGCATCATCTGAATAGTCCATCTGCCATCAGTGATTCAACTGTAACGTTATGAAGTGATGAGAATACTTTTTCTACACAAAGAAAACAAAAGTGATGACTTTATTCATCAATTCGTGTAGCGTCATTTTGGCAAATCTAAGCATAATGCAGGCAGGATATGCTGTTCTTTATCAGCCGCACCACAAGGATACGTTTTTTTTTACATGTATTTACACTTTGGTTTGAAAGCAAACAACGCATTGGCGCACCACAGATATAGAAGAGCATATGCCATCTGCACCCTGCTCAAAATTGCCAAAATGACACTATTCACTGACGCTTATTTATTCAGCTTTCAGATGAAGTGTGAATCTCAATTTTGTAAAATGTACACTTACAGTAAGACATGTTTCATATGTATTTAACAACTTCTTAAGAAAAGACAAATCCTTAAAAAAAGTATCAAAGTTTATAAAATAAACATTAAGCACTGGTTCTAACGTTGATAACAAATCAGCATATTAGAATGATTTATGTCACGGGCCGGTTCCCGATCCCCACTAATGTACCACCTCAAGGAGTTTATCCAGAGACACCACAGACAGACGTCCAGGTAAGTATAAAAAGGTACAATTTTATTTAGTTAAGACCCTAATCACTAAAACACATGTTGACGGAGTTCCCACTCCGTTTCTTCAGTTCAGCAACAGTGGGGAGTTTGGCATGACAATCCCTATCCAACCGTCAACCGAACGGGGAACCCTCAATCCTTCCACGGGGCAGATAACAGCACAGAGAAAACTCAGAGATCTCCACGCCACCTTGTCCGGGTCCACAGAAACTCCAGCAGCGCTCATGCAGTGACCCAGGAATCTCACCTCCTTTCGGAGCAATTGGCACTTGTCTGGTTGTAACTTCAGACCATACTTTTCCATCGCTCGGAACGCCTGTTCCAGATGCCGCAAATGTGAGGCGAAATCCGGGGAGTAAATGATCACATCATCCAAATACACCAATGCAGAATCCACCAACTGACCACCCAGACACCGCTGCATCAACCGCTGGAATGTAGCTGGGGCGTTACAAAGTCCGAACGGCACCCGGTCCCATTCAAAGAGCTCAAAGGGGGTAGTGAATGCAGTCTTCTCCCGGTCCCCCTCCTCCACCCGTACCTGCCAATACCCGCTGGCGAGATCTAAGGTGCAATACCATGGAAGCCTGTGTCAAACTGGTGAGAGAGTCCTCTATCCTCGGCAAGGGGAAAGCATCTTTCTTGGTGACTTGATTCAGCTTCCGATAGCCCACACAGAACCTCCAAGCCCCAGTCTTCTTCCGAACTAAGACAATCGGGGCAGCCCACGGGCTACTGCTCTCACGGATAACCCCCTTCTCCAGCATCCCTCGTAACAAGGTACGGATCTCAGAGTACAAAGTTGGTGGTACCTGACGGTATCGTTCCCGGCTGGGGGCAGCATCGCCGATATGGATCGGATGCCTCACAATATCCGTACACCCATAATCGTCGTCATGAGTCGAGAAGATTTGCTGCCACTTGGCCAAGAAACCCTGGAGCAGTCGTGCCTGTTCCTCTTCCAGACCCTCTCCTTGCAACGACTCCCCCGGTCCTCCCGATCCCCCTGGGAACCGGCCATCTGGATCCTACGACAATCTGCCACAATCCTCTCCCATCCTCTCCTTTCCGCCATCGGAATGGTTCGAGCTGGTCTGACACGAAACACCTCTTTCTAGCAATCTGCAAGAACATTCATGCCCAGAAGCGCTCGATGTACCCCCAGACAATGATCTCGTACAACCACAACCCCTCTTTGTGGTACATTAATTCCATGAATCTTAAAATCAGTTACCAAGTATCCAACGTAGGGGATATCCAAGGTCAGTGCCCCACCAAACCGTCTCTAGAAACGAACAACGAAGAAGGGTCCGTCGACTTGACCCACACTTGACCCACAGTGGCCGGTGACTCTAAAAAACCCCTTGCGAACCACGGCACTGACCACACTGGCAGCTTATGTGCCCCGGCTCTCCACAGCTGTTACATATTGGCCGTCCCTGTTCGTCCCACTGAAAACTCAAACCCGTTGGCCAGGCAGGACGTCATCCAAGCTCTCGACTTCCATCAGAATAGGAATGTTCCTGGGGCAAAGACGGGATCTGATTCCAGGGTCAAGGCCTCTTGCCGTAGTCCTTCAAACGTCAGCCCAGGGCCCGGACGAAGCTGTACACGTAAACTCTGCCGGATGGGCCCCTCACGGAGTCCCAGAAGGAACTGATATCTTAACAGGGTCTCTTCTTCCCCTAGGCCATGGTCACGTCGCCCCTTCAACCTTGCGAACTGCTCTCGCAGTTGCAAGGCATAGGCTCGCAGAGTCTGCCGGGGTCCTTGTTTACAATTAAAGAACTGCGCTCTTAGGAAAGCCACCGGAGAGGCATCACCATATTGCCCGGCCAGGAAATTGAAGATTGCTTGAGCTGTACCTCGGGTTGCTTCAGGTGCGGCTTGTACTTCCCTCTTGGCCTCGCCTTCAAGTGAATTAAGCACAAACTGAGTTTTCTGCGAAGCACTCAACCCCTGCAGTCCCGCCAGGTACTCCACCTGGGCCTTCCACTCTGTCAAGCTCCACTCTGATCCTGGTCCTCCATACTTCTGGGCCCACGGGGCACCCATAAAAACAGGCATAACTGGAGGCCGGACTGCCAGCAAGTATTCATCTGCCATCGTGGGTCTCTGGCTACTCAACTCGAGGCGGAACCCTGCCGACTACGCCAAGTTTGTCACGGGCCGGTTCCTGATCCCCACTAATGTACCACCTCAAGGAATTTATCCAGAGACACCACAGATGGACGACCAGGTAAGTATAAAAAGGTACAATTTTATTTAGTTAAGACCCTAATCACTAAAACACATGTTGACGGAGTTCCCACTCCGTTTCTTCAGTTCAGCAACAGTGGGGAGTTTGGCACGACAATCCCTATCCAACCGTTAACCGAACGGGGAACCCTCAATCCTTCCACGGGGCAGATAACAGCACAGAGAAAACTCAGAGATCTCCACTCCAAAAGTCCCTCCCAAGCTTTCAATGTAAGTAGTGATTCCTTTTCGGGACAGCCGACGACTAATACCTGCTCGACAATGGAACACAAACACACAGCAGTTCCTTTCTACACCCACTGGACAACAGGTGAGGTAACAAACTGTATCAAGGGATTTTCACACAACAGCGTATCTGCAAAGGATGTCAACTAAATAAGCATACAAAAGGTAAATTACCTCCCCCAGCGGTTTCCTCTCGCTATATGCCAGCCGATAGTGGGCCCTCTAAGGATAGGATGGTTTCACTCAGCGGTCTCTTATACCAGAGCGGAGGGCCGTAGAAGTGACATTCTATAATGAGGAGCTCCCACACAGCGGCTTACCTCCGGAGCACATCAGTATGGAACGAACAATGGTAAGTTACTCCACCCAGCGGTTCCTTTCCATGTTGCCAGCGGATAGTGGGACATGCAGTGTTAAGGGGATTTTCGCCCAGCAACTTCCCTTCAAAGCGGACAACGGGTAGGTGACAGTCTATAATGGAGAGCTTCCACACAACACCTTATTTCAGAATATAGCCAGACAATGGTAGAGTACGTCACCCAGCGATCTCTCTCCCAGAGGGTGCCAGCAGACAGTAAGGCATTCAGTAGGGGAAGATTTCACTCAGCGGTTTCCCTTCGAGGTAGGTATCAGATGGTATGACAGGCTGTGATGTGAAGCTTTCACACAATCATTTATCCCCAGAATATAACAGTAGAATAAAGACAATGGTAGAATACTTCACCCAGCGGTTCCCTTTCCAAGTGTGCTAGCAGATAGTGGAACGTTCAGTGGTGAGGTGGTTTCAATCAGCGGCTTCTCCTCGCGGCAGATGGCATGTAATGGAATAGTCTATAATGAGAGGCTCCACACAACGGCTTATCTCCAGAGTATGACAGTGGAATATAGAGCAGACAATGATAGAATACGTCACCCAGCAGTTTTCTTTCCAGGCATGCCAACAAATAGTGGAACGTTCAGCGGCAGAAGAGCAGCACCCAGTGGCCTTCCTTTCAACAGGGCAGCAATGGACAAATGGCTTCTCCTCAGGGCGGACCACGACAAAGAACAGCTTCCCCTCCAAGAGGGCAGCGGCAGACTATGGAACACTTGTAACAAGAGACTATTCACAGCAGTTTCATTTCAGAATATCACAGCGGAACTTCAAACAGGCAATGATCAAATCGCCTCCCTCCACAACGTTTCAGAGCAGCCAGGAGAATATCCACCTCACAGATTAATTGTATCCACTCACAATTAATCACCTCAGAGAATCACACGTGTTCACTTCACACTAGGCACTGCAGTCCACAACAAACTCACAGCAAATACAGCCCCCGCTCACGGTCGCCGCCGGTTACTTCTGCCATCTAAGGCTTGACTCTCCCACACTGTGAGGAATATTTCAACAAGATTTCAATCCAAGTCTTCCACCAATTCAAAGACACTATCCACAGGCAATTGTATCCACAAATATCAAAGACAAGAGGGCTTCACAAGAGAATATCCAAAAGGGCACTTAGCTGCTGTATAGATGATAGAGATGTTCAGCCACTTCCCAATCCTCTTCCCGTTCACGCTGTGAATTCGTTCCTCCAATTCCCCAAATGCTGCGACTAAAGTTTCATCTCCCCACCGCGCTAGTCCTTCCTGCTCTGTCTTTCCCACTTGGTCCTTTCCACTTGGTCCTGCCTCCTCCTCAAATCCATGAAAGGAAACTCCGGAACTGGCCCGTTGTCGCACCAAAATAACCCCCACCCAGAAACATTTTGAGAAAACGCTTGTCATCCCGTGACATTTAGGTAGGATCATGTGACACTGAAAACTTTAAATTAGTGTGATGAAAATTCAGCTTTGATCACAGATTTTTTTTTTTTTTAATTATGGTAAAATATTTAAATTATAGTAAAATAGATAAATTATTTTAAACTGTAATAATATTTTACAATATTATTGTTTGGTTAATTCATTTTTTATTGTATTTTTGATCAAATATATCCAGGCTTGATGAGCATAAAATACTTTATTCAAAAACATTAAACATAGCAATGTTCCAAACTTTTGTACTGTATAAGCACAAATATGCACAATTTTAAATTAAATGTTGTATAAGCAAAAAGATTATGGATCATATTTGTTTCAAGTGCTTTTTTATTAGGGTGGAGGGGGGGGGGGGGGGCTCAAACATGAATTTTCCCTATGGCCTCCTATGTCTACAGCTGGCCCTGCAGATTACTTGCTGCTGTGTTTAATCATTTATGTTGTTAAAATAACATTCTTTTCCATCAATATATTCTATGGAAAACAGACAAACAGTTGAATTTCATTGAACTTGTTGACAGTAAATGTATTGTCACATGTCACTTGTAAAATTGCAAATCAACACCTAACCTCTCTTGTGGGTTTGTTACTTTTACAATTAAACACTGAGAGTGGTACAATATAAGCAACACAACAACAGCAAATACATTTGATAACTGTGTTAGATTTATAGTGTGCAAATAATCAGACACTGACAATAGTCAATTGTATTGGCTGCAGAAAGTTCATCTGATTTAAAACTAGCAACCAAACCTGCATGCTGATACTATATCCTAATAACAAACAAGTCTTGAAGGGTAATATCAAGACAAGGCTGTGCGTCTGAAACTGTTGCTTTCTGTTTCTTTTAGTTTCTTGGTAGATCAGAATGAGGATGTCTTGGTGATCTGAAATAAAACCACAACACACCTATAACTGTCGCCTGCTCATCTCTGGCAGATGGCATCAGTCTCTATGAGTTCCTCTCTCTCTCTCTCTCTCTCTCTCTCTCTCTCTCTGTAGGTCAGAGTGAGCAAGCAGGGTCATATAATAGAAGTGTTTGACTTGAACACAATGTTGTTGTTTTTCCCCCAAAGAGTTTTATGGCAGGAGACTTCAATCGCACACTCATGTAAGTCTGAGTACATTTACTCTTAATTTACTGCTGTTCATTTCACTTATGGGATCAAATGACACATCAGATGTCATGATTTTTTTTTTTTTATTATTATTAATATATTTTTAAATGAATTATTGTTCACTGAACTTTGCACAGTATTTTGTAGTCTAACCAATAATAAAAATAAAAAAGTAGTATTAATGAACTAAAGACCAGACAGATTATTCAAGACAGCTGAGATCATTAGGAATGGTGGAAATTCAGCAGAAA